>NC_086370.1:9140613-9446963 GCF_036324505.1 Eleginops maclovinus
TGGCATCTGTCTGTGTCATGCCTTGACATGGAGAACAGGAGTCACGCAACTGCAGCATAGCTCTGCGAGTCAACAACAACTGCTGATAACCAACTGTTGTTCGGTATTCCTGGGCAAACCCAATGATGAAAGTGCTCTGCAATGCCTTGTGGTAAAGAAAAACACAGCCTCTACTTAGAAATGGCTCGTTTGGTTAACCTTTTTCCTTACCATGGCTCATAAAATTCCTGAGTGTGCTGTTATTGTGAACCCTAAAAGCAACTCCATGCAAAACAAACGTTTAAATGAAGGGAAAGGGAAAGAAATGTTTGTGGATGTTGACATGAAAATGAGGACTGTAAAGGTTTTTTTCACCTGCTTCTCTATTGTCTTAAAGTATTGTGAAAAATATATAATATTATTGACATACTCCTATAGTACTTCCATAATTTAGCTATTCTTTAAATTTCAAAGGCTCAATATGAGATTGTGTTGAGCACAGTGTTGAGGAAATTGCCTCCAAAATGGGTGCTTCTGTCATAATATCAAATACTATGAAAAGAGTGAATTTACAGGCTAAGGTCAGTGCATTACTACACCATGCAGGGATATTCCCCGGATGTTTAACATACTGATTTGACTTCCGCTATAGCTGGATAAGGTCCACAGCACTAAGCTGCTCAGAATGATGTCATAGAGCATGATCTAACTTTGTGGCCAGATGATTGAATCATACATTTTCCTTTAATTTGGGGGTTATTAAATGAACAGAGCTCCTCTCTGTGAGTTTCTAAAGAAGACGATTGGTATTCGCCTTAGGTCATTTTTTCTCGCTTATGGTTCATTTGTATTGCTCGGTATGAGGGGTAAAATTAGTACTTTGTAGCAGCTTTTTTTATTGGTTAGGCTATGTTTCCAATTACCAATTAACCAACAAGCCATAGTTTATAAGCATGTGGCCGTGCAGGGAGGCGGGTTATTGGACAACGTTTCAAATCCTTAACAGATGAGTGATTTTATTAAGTATTGTTATTTCTACTCTAACAAAACACTTACAAAAATGCTGTTAGGATTGTTGAGAGGTTAAAACCCTTTTGACAGTCCTGTAATTCACCTCTGACCTTCGACATCATGTTGAGTGTATGCTTCATTAAAACTGCATGTCTGTGGTTTGTTCTTCATATTTTACTCCTATTAAATAGACCAGGGAGTTGGTAGTGGTTTTGTTTGTTTGTGGCTCTATCACATCTAAAAATAAAACCTAATTAGGGTATAAGAAGCTCCCCTATGAGGCTTAAAAAGTTTTCTTTTCCTACATGTGTGCCAGCGGCACCGTTTTCCCACAACAGTCCCATGCTGTGTGATGTTTGTGATATTGTGTGATCAACTCACTGTATCTATTGTCTTGTTTGCATTATGATATGTATCACCATCACCTAATAATAATTACAATTCCTCAGGGTCTTTTAGTGTGCAACACTAGACACAACCAACATCTACATGTATTTTCATCAGAGCCTCTTTAATTATGTGGCTCACTTTCTATTTTTGCCCCGAGAGAGCCCAACCTCCCCCCGCAAAGTTGGGACAGTTGCTTCGTAGATTGCACTGCACCTGTTATAAACCCAATTGTTATCCCACGCCCTTTGAGGACACTCGCACCTGCTCTTATAATACCCATTATGCTTGAAAAAAGTAAAGTTTGATGCTCTGTCTTTAACCTGGAAGATGCAACAGATTTTTTGTCATACATATGTTGTCTCAGTTTGGATTAAAATGTGTACAACAATTTATGCCAAAAGGGACGGCAGTATGGGTTGTTCTACCACTGAATAGGACATTCTGAGCCCCAATACACTTCAATGGGAACTGAAACTATTTTGTGGCTGGTCCCACAGTGAGTTAAAGGTTATTAAAAAGCAAAAACTCACAAAATGAGCCTCCAAGTTAAGTCTTTTGGTCATACCGCAAATGTGTTATGGTCACAGATAGTGACTGAAATATTCAACAATATGTGATTTCTGCTATAAATGGAAATGTCTTTTTTATGTGTTCCAAATTGTCATCCTACTCTGGATAAAAATCAAGTTATGACACTCAGTTAGGTTTGTAAAAGGTTGTAGGAGTGTTTGTTAATGTATCAGCTGCCTTTTAGCATCAACCAGCCACACATAGCTCACACTGGTGTCAGCAATGAGATCATCCATTCCACAGGAGGCGACACGAGTGAGGCGAACAATAACGCAGCGCTTTCAGGTGGGTCCGACTTCTTATGTAAAGCCCCCGAGGGCACCTTGTCAAAGCAGGGAGAAAAAAATCACATTAGCCTGTTCTGTATTGAATCCAGACTATTTGAGGTGAAGAACAATAATGTCCTCATAGTGTAATAAAATGAGTGTTCACCCACTGCTTTTCAAGAAGGTTTAAGAACATCTGTGAAAGTTTTTCCAAGTTGTATGTGTACTTATTGGTATTTTCTTATTTACCTCCAATTAGAAAAAGTCAGCGATGAATTACCTCAACCAAAACATTAAAGTAATCGGTAAAGCCATGGTGGTGTTCAAAAATGACTCAAGATGTGCTTGCCTATTTTTTTCCATTTGCCCGAAGCACTCAGATGAAAGTTTTCTTTTTCTTCTTCTGTTTCTCTTGTGAAGTTTTGAAGTACATCATGATTACAGAGCAGATTCATCAAATGTTTTGACATGTAAATGCTGAAATGTAAATAAGTGTTTCACCTCTTCCTTGATTTTCTGCATTCGAAATGTTTAACAAGCCTTTCCACTTGGCAACACTTGGCCATACAGATGTCAAGCACACAGGCAAGCAATATACTCCAGGCGGGCTGCGGCACCTGATTAAAGTTCCTGTATGTGATTAATAAATCACACCGCTGAGTCAACAGAGCTTCTAAATAAAGGCTTGAAGGCACCCAACCTGCCGCCGGAATGACATCAGAGGTCAAATGTTAAACTTCCCTCTCAAGGTGATTGATACTGTTGGAGAGGGCAAAAATAAGTAACAGCTTTTTTCTGTTATTCAACCTTTGATATGGGAAAATTGCTTCCTTCTGCCAAAGCACAGTTGCCATGTGAACCTATGATGTAACATGATGGAGTGACCTCATCCCGCCATTGAGCCTGACTGCCACCTGAGAGTGTCTCCAAATTACACTCAGAGAAAAGGACACAATAAAGGCCTGTTTCACACAGCGTGTGCTCACTCGAAAACCGATGCAATATGGAGGAGCTGCACTGCTGACATTTGCTAACAAGCACTTAACACAAAGTCTAGCTGTGGCTGGTGGGAAAGTCATTAGTTCTGCAGATATTTGGGCAGAAATCAAGCTGTATGTTCCATTACCCATTTTGATTTACTGTGTCTGGACTTACAGTATATCAAATGCAGTATACCTAAAATAGCAGGACATTTAAGGTCCAATTGTATGATAAAGTAGTGTCTCAATTCTTTGCGTTCTACATGCAATGGTATGTACTTTAGAGTTAAACGCTGTACATACAAAGTGTGAAAAGAACAACATGACTTGGAATGCTGTAAAAGTATTAGGTAGTTTTTCCTACACTTTTCAACCATCTTCAAGTTTGCCAGTAAGAGTGGAATTACAAAATAATATATCCAATTATACAGAAATCAAATAAATATAAAAAGTGATTAAATGACAGTGCTGGATGAGAAATTAAGGAATCCCCAGGTACTACTACTTTATCCTCAGGGGGTCATGAATTGCATATAATCTCATGGCGACTTATCTATACAAAACATATCAACCTCATGGTGGAACTGTAGAGGAAGTGTCGTGGGATCACCAATTTGATAAGGTTCACTACATTAGAACTATGAATGTCTGTACAAAAGCTCATGGGAATCCATCCAAAACTTATAGAGATTATATCAGCCTGGATCGTCTACTAGACAGATCGTCATTACCTTCCTAAGAACCATTCTGCTAGCATGGCTAAATAACTATATTATTTGATATCACAAACATTGCTAGTACAGCCAAGAAAAAGCTACTCATTCCCAGTGACCCTTATACTTGTTGAAAACAAACGATACCATGGATGCCAATCTGTCATCAACTGGCATCCATTCCAGAAGTAGAAAAACAAACTTGCTATGAAGTTGATACATTGTGATCATCTACAAATGTCTTCTTTGACCTGTTCATTGACTTGATGACAAGCCTGAATGTTGGCTTTAAATTATCAGATTCTTTTTAAAGCCCCAGTAAAAAGCCTCTTTTGATCTTTTACAGCCAGTCTTTCTAAACTTCAGTGCCTTATGGATTTTTCTAATGTCGTAGCCAATTGTTATGCTAGGACAAGAAATCCATTTAGGAGGTACAACAAAGGCCCTTTGTCTTAAAGCCATGTCTGAGCCCTGTTATTTGAACATACTTACTGACACAGGGTTCTTGAAACTGTTTTTACTCATGATATCACACTGCTGCCAAGGTTGGAGGCTGAAAAGAACAAATATTACGCGTTGCATGTTTGCATGGAGGAATGCTGCAAAGGAGGCCAGATATCACAGTATTATTGATATCAGTGCAGCAGTGACCTCTGTATTTGTTTTTGGAACAACGTTGGTACAGTTTAAAGGTTGAAAAATATATGCGTCATGGAAGACGGTTGAGATTTTGTGTTGTCTCTGCTTGCCTCTTTCTGCTGTGTGACAAACTTGGCACACTGTCTGTCCAAACAATGAGCACTGAATGACTAACATGGCATTTTATTGCACATGATGTCATGGGTCTTTACGGTTGTGATAAGAGTAGACATGTTGGAGAGAAACGTGTAAAGCAGGACTCCCAGGATGAAGCGCCACAGGTGTGTGTGAACGTCAGCTGATAAGCATGCAGTCTCATTAGGTGAGTGTCAAACTAGGCACCACAATTATATAAGTAGTAGGTATTAAATCAGTAATAAAAGGGATTGGTACTTTAATTCAAGGCTGCAGCGTTTATGTTTTCATACATGTTTTCATTTTTATGTTTGTCTAATTTATTTATGAGGATTAGCGTAACCTATTAATCGTTCCAATAAATTATTCTTTTTGAATGTTTTAGATTATTATTGCCGGTTGTGACTCATAATGTGAAATACATTACAATGCAACATTAAAGTGAACCCTTTCATCTATCAGTCATTCTAAAATAATTTATAATATTTTGCATAATGGATACTTTTACTTTTGTTGCTTTAAATATATATTGATGCTAATACTTTTGAACTTTAATTAAAGTAGAGTGTTGTTTGCTGCTTGTAGGTCTTCAGTGCAGTATTACTAATTGTACTGAAGTTCAAGGACTATGACTTCCTCTTCCTCTGGTATAAACTATATTGTGATGTAAACCCATGGCGGAATAGATTAGGTATGGATAAAACTTCACAAAACCCATGTGGACATCATGTAATAAATGCTGAAAAAATGTGGATTTCGTAATGTGTTTATTTTTTGTGTTGTCCATAAACTGCAGCTGTCCTGTTGTTCTGTTCAAGCACAAATCATTTCATTGTTAATGCGCTGTATTAGCTCCAGTGGCTGCAGTACAAAAGCCCACAGGCAAGCCATCTGAGGCTAGGTCATTGTCAAGATGTGGGTTTAGACTTGTTAGCTAATAGCAAAGGAATTTAAAGCTATTTAGATCAACAGAAAAAGTGTTAATATAAATGTATGACTTCACAACTTCCTTGGCACCAGGCCGTCACTGCCTTGATGTTTGCGTTTCATTGTCATTCACAGCTTTCTCTAGAGTCTAGGTTTAATCTATTTAAACAGAGTAAAAGGGAGCTGGACTGGTGTAAATATGCTCATGTTGATTTACAACTTGGCCAAAGGCTTTATGTTTAAAGATAGTCTGTTTATGCTTTGTCTGTCCTGCCTGTAGAAGCTCAAAAATAGGCTTTTGTGCCATGGGACAAATGATTATTTGGTGGTAATCAAGGCCTGGCATCGAACATTTATAGCCAAAACTATAAAAGTAATAAAAAGAAAGTTTATTCTAACAACAATGGATGCAACTCTTAGTTGAAATGAATTACAATAGGAAGTTTTTTTTGTGATATAAAGCTGAAAAGTTTTCTAGGGTGAGATCCCTCTGGATATTTGCTCTGGCAAAACACGGCTGACATAACACATCTAAGAATTTTCATTTTCCATTCCTTTCATATCAACCCCTTTTTTTAAATACTTGATTTTTGATCATGATCCAGAGCAAAAACTCAACCTTATCTGTACTGAAACTTGACCAGGAGGCCAATCATGCCTTTGTGATGACATACACCAAGTGGAAAAGTACAGACCCCCTCTAGCACCCATGCATACTCTCTCCTCCACTGCAGCTATCACTCTCCTTTCATGCGGCCTGCCTCGGTGACATCACCTCTTAAACAAGTCTTCCAACTCTTATTTACTGACTCTAATGAAATGGAAGATTTCTAATAAGATTCATCATAAACAGAGGCCTGTGGCGAGAAAACATCAGGATTGCATTATCAACTTGGGAGGTAATGATATCAGCCATCAGGCCAGAACCAGCTTGTCTTTAACAGTCATCTTCAAAGATACACATAAAGGAAGATGGCACAAATAAACATCTTTCAGATGAAGGCTGGATTATTTTTAACGGATGTGGGCAGCACTGTTGCGCACTAGATGTGGATGAGAGCTGTTCGGAGGAGGGAGGGCAGGTTAAACACCATAAGGAAGGTGTTACGGTAGCCTAATCGGACTTGGTGGGCAGGTTGGACACCTGGTTCAAATCTTATCAGTAGAGTGATTCTGTGTACAACTCCCCATCCTTTATAAATGTTTGCAGTAGGTGGAAACAGTGGCTTTACACAAAGTGTTCAGTATAAAAACTAAATAATACGTTTTCTTTCAAAACGTGTTTGTGAGCTTTGAGTAAATCTTATATTGCTATATAACACACCCACCTTTATATTAACTGACATGCATTAATTCAACATAATGCATGTCACATACAATGTTTCATATGGTATTAGCTTGTTACCATAGCTGTCTACATAGAGCAAGAAAAAATTGCAAATTTTGTCAGATTTTTGTCATTTATTTTAAAGCATTAGTCCAATATTGGGATGCTTCACAGCTAAAATGAGTTGACCAATATGTTAAAACTGAAAATGCTAAGCTATTAAATGTGTTATATTACAAAATACTTTAATTCATGATTATGTTATTTACAGGGGAGATCAAACAATAATCTGTTCAACATGGTTGCAAACCAAAAGTTTGTCTCAATCTTACAGTCAGGGTTAGAATAATGTGTTAAAAAATGGGTTAAAATCTTTTTATGTTTTTTTGTATTTCTTGCTTTCTATTGTAATCCAGGCTAAGATCTAATTGGCATTATTTTTTGTAACATCTCTCCTTGCACTGATTCGCTGATTGCTTTCAACAATATGTGTGTATATAATTATTTCTGACAAAAAACGATCCTAAATTAAAAATAACCCAAATATTCTACTTGAATGCAACCAACATTTCGGCATGTGGTGGTGTCATAGTCACAGTTTTCATGCAGCGCACATAAATAACACAATTTTAGAGCCTTTTAGAGCCAGCAATATGAGGAAATGGCATTTAAAGTCAGCCAAACCCCTTAAACTCCACCCATCCAGCCTTCTGTGAACACCACCCAGCCTGCGCAGAATTTATCTCTGATTTCAAGCTGCAACACATTAAACTCTTCCTTAAGATGACTTCATCATGAAACCAGAGCTCTTTTAAAAGCATAATTAACCGCGTCGACTCCGAGGGCAAACTCTGTCATATGGAGCCCTGCTGAGTGACTGCTGTCCCACTGTTGGCTGTTTTGGTCCTGCTCAAAAAACACGGTAACACTGGCAAATTTAGAGCACATCAATTTATATATTTCTTTAATGTTTCCATTTCTAAATGCCCAGGATTTTACACTGCGTTGTAAAATGAGGTATTACCTCAATATTATAGTGACTGGGTTTTGTTGTTAGTGGCTGAGCAGCTACACCAAGCTAGTCAACCAGGTGCTGCCTGGGGTCACGACACAGGGCAGCTGAGTGAAGAGTGAGAGTTTCCTTATTTGGGGAACAACAACATTGGAAGCAGATTCTCCGCTCTACTCCCAAATATTTTCTTTGCTGTCTGCTCTCTTCAATAATCCCTGCTCCCCTGACATATGCACGCCACCCTAGCATTCCAATCAGTCAGCCCAACATGTGCTCTGTTGAACCCCAGCCACCATCAAGGAGTGGTAGGGGTCATCATCTGCTTGACTGTGATTTGCCCCCCCATACACATGTCATGCCAGCAGCTCTGAGGTTTAAGGGGCTGTTCCATTCAGCTGAAACCTGTGTGACAACTGCTCCTGGCTGATGGGGAAAAGCTCTGAGCTTTGGAAAGCACTCTCACTCCTGGACAGACAGCGCTCACAAGAGCCTCTGAAGCTTACGCTCTCCTCAGATTTCACCCTGGATTTAATAAAAGCTTGCTCCCTTTGAAAGACTTGTACTTTTTCAAGCAGAACACCTCAGGGCTAATTTTGTTCTTCTGCATTTCAAGGTGGAGGTAAGGGTGAGGCAGTGTGGGTGTGTGTGAGTTTGAGGATATTACCTCATAGAGGATAAGCTGTGATTGAAGAGGTCTGACAGAGGTCTCTCCCTCCGACTACATTACTAGCGTCTTATCTGGACAGAATTTCTGTTCGGGTTCAGAGGGGAAGTTTTGACAGCCAGACTTTACAGCCCCCTCACAGCTCTGTCGCTCCTAACAGAGAGAAAGAGAAGAGAGAAAGAGAAAGAGGGAGAGTGTGTGTAGAGGTGGTGACTTCATCCCCACTCTTAACCAACCCTCCTCTTTCCCCCTCCTTTTTTCAGCTTTCTTTTTTTCATTTTTTTCCTCCGCGCAGCCCTGTCAGGCAGCATGCCAGCAGTTTTCATCTTGCTGCGGTCCCTGGTTATCAGGCTCCTCAGTAGCAGACTGGCAGGCTCAGTGGCACAGTTCCTCAGGAGAACCATCTCTACAGGCGCTGCACACATTGGCACGGCACTGCGCCACGTGTGGGAACGTATTCGATCCCAGGAGTCCAAGGAAGCCGTCCTGGGCTGTGTGTTGTGCATTCTCAACATGCACAAGAAGGTGGAGACCTGAGCTCTCCCTTCACTTTCTGTTCAACTCTCCACTTGCCTGCTGAACAGACTGGACAAACAGCTCTGGTGAGTGAGTAGTGGTGTACAAAGGGATGTGACAGACATTTTTCAATGTACATTTGGACTTCAGCATTTAATTTTTTTTATCTGGACACTGGCAATGTCTGAAAGCATAGTAAGGAAGGTTCAGCCGTTCACGATTGGGACAAGGCTGTCAGTCCCGGCTGTGCCAAAATGCCAGGAGTTTACAGAGAGTTATCTGCAGAGTCAGAGTTTGGATAACTGCACTCTACAGCACAACCTGAACTCACTCTACCTCAGTAGATCCCAGGTATGCACACGCGGCCCCTGTCTTGTCTCACCCATGGTCAAGCAGGTAGCCCCTGTGAAGCACAACCAGGAGGACATGGCAGCTGAGGACCATCTGAACCAGAACGTCGCCTCTCCCTCTGCTGTCTCCCGGTCCATTAAGAAGATAACGATCTCTGGAAGTAGAGAAAGATCGGAGAACAATGTGTCAGTGGGACCAGCACAGCTTTCAATCACAGGATCAACATCTGAAAACAACAATAACAACAACAACGTCACTAGGACATCAGATCCACAGCTGCCCCGGATTGTGGGTGTGAGCTGTGAGAATAAACCTGGTTCTCACTTCAAGGTACAGAACACACTTTACTTATGCAAATATGCCACTATATTAACCAAGAGAATAATAAATAATACAGGTAGGATTTCTTTGAATATTGCAGTTCAAATAAAAGCAAATTGTGCTCAATGCAGACGGAATGTAGGTAGTTTATATTTATATATTTGTAAACTGTAGTTTTGTTAAGTTTGGTTTAGTTTTAGTTTATGTGATGGATTATATACTTTAAATTGTCATACAAACCTCAAACTCATCATGGCAAATAAACATTCTACACATTTCAACATAGCCTTCGGTGTAAATATTTAGCAGTAAAGGCAAGTGTTCATTTCTGGTTGTTCAACTGTTTTCATTAATTTAGCAAATTTACTGAACAGAGAATATAGCACATGAAAATGCATATGTACATATATATAAAAAAAACCCACTAGCAATACATTAATATTTAATAATAATAATAATAATAATAATAATAATAATAATAATAATAATAATAATAATAATAATATCATTATAGTACATAAAGGCACATATCCACAACTGGAGTGTTAACTTAATTCTCTATGATTTTTTAGATAGAATTATCGGTATTAATATAATGTCTGATGACAAATGTCTATCAATTTGACACCTTGTTTGACAAATGTATTTAAAGAAAAAGTTAAATATTGTAATTGTTACCAATATTTGATCGACCTATCTGTTACAGATCTGGACATCTGTTTAATGCTGGTTACTCCCTGCCAGATTCCGTCTTGCTGTCCAGCTTGTTCAACTCATTTACGGCTTTTTTCTGCACACTCAGCTGATTATTTCTTTTTAAAATACGAATAAAAGTAATATTATTATTTTAGGTTTTACTCGGAAAAGACAGCAGTGAAGAACTTCAGCCAACACAGGGACAAACCAAGACGAAAATAAACGGAGAAAAATACGTCCAACAGGTAAGATGCTAGCTGAAATGAAAACTGACAAATAAGCTCGCTAGCTTGATAGGCCTACGACAAAAATGACGACATTGTTTTTATATCATGAACGGTAGTTTAATTTAAAAAAAAAACTATGACTATCATTTTAAAGTTGAATTGTTTTGATATTTTAGTTTTGTTGTTGATATTGGTGCTATTTTCCCCAACTTTATTAGCACTTTTTTATTTTGTTGTGAGACAGTGGGGTCTTTATAGCCTGTTGATAGATCTTTTGGTGTTTAGGAAGTGAAGTCATGTGCTGTGTTCGCCAAACTTAAACCAGTTTATTATATTAAACATTTGGAGCAATGTTACCCAGAGATGGAAAACCACTTGAGTTATGGAAGCAACGTGTCTTTGAACGCCACACAAATAGCGTGCTGTGTCCTGTTGTTTAACTGTTATTCATTAAAGAAGTAGTCTCATGGAGAAAAACAGAATACGTATATTGTAGGATATTGTTTAAAGTCAATGGGCTGTTGGATTTGGCCTGTTTCTTGTTGAAGTCATCAGTGTGTGTTGTGGATGAAGTGCTCTGTTACAGAGGCAGGGCTCACTGGAAAACATGAGGTCAGGGAAGATGTTAACAAAAGAAAAGGCTTGCTGAAGCCCTCATGGTGGCTGCTTATAATAACACACTGACACAGCAATGGCCTCGTTTCCCCTTTGAGGACAAAAACTACAGTATTCATCTACATCAGCTATTATTCTATAACCACAACAATACTTTCCTTTACCTACTCTAATGTATTATTCATTAAAGTGCCCCAAAATGGTTGTAATTACATGTGAGGAGCCGGTGGTGCCTTTACCTGTTCAGGTATGAAAGAGCAAACAAGATCTACCAAAGTCCTTTTAAAGGTGATATGTTTACATGTAAGGCTGACAGTAAACGTCAGACATCCCAGGATCTGTCTGTTCCTGCTTCCTTCATTTGCCCAGATGTTTCCTGATGGGCGAGCAGCAGGAATGCTCGATTAGGGAAATGGTGCCAGTCGGGCAGTGTTGACAGTATGTTAAGAGGGACCTGGAGGTTACACAAATTCGTAATGTCACTGTATGGTGACAAAAATCCCCTCATTGAGAGATGCGTCAGCCTCAAATAGGTTTCAGAGTCAGGCATCATGTACGTGTTCACATATTATCAAATTGCCATAATGTTTTCAACAATTAACTGTCTGTTTTGTTTGCTTACATAGATTTCAGTGCCTGAATCGCATCAAAAAGACACTCAAAGTAAAGAAAGCCATCCGCACACGCACGATGGAGCATCAGCAGCTGCTCCCACATCCCAGAGCGACTGCTTCACTCAGCACTACTCGCTTTTCCACAAGGAAGTACTGCAGGTAAAATGTGGCATGCAATATCAACATCAACAGTTTGTCGAAAGCTCCTCTTTCCTCCTACTTTTTTTGTGTTCCCTCATATAGCTGGAAACTTATAAAATGTTAAGGAGAGTGTGCTTTTTCCACTCCACTTGGAGAATGTACATGGAGATGTTTTAAATCGGTCAAATTAAACCTTAACTTATCTCTAATCTCCTCTAACAAATACTTAATGAAAAGGAGCTGGAGTGGGTTTATCTCAGAAGCAACAAGTTAGGCTGTTTAGATGAAATCACAAAGGAAGCTGTCGTATGACCCTCATGACAAAATATGTACTGGTTGTCTCGAGAACTGTACGAGCTGTGTTCGGCTGAGGGGAAGAGAGGGAGGGGAAACCGCCACAAGTGAAGCAATTATTTAGGAGTGAGATCATTGTTTGGCTCCATCTCTTCACGCCTATGGCCCAGAGAGACTCAGCCAAGCAGCACAACTGGCTGTGTTATCTCATCGCTGCGTCCACCCCAGTGTACAACGACATTTTTCTGCGAGTTCGGCTGAGGGACATTTTGTCCAGCAGTCGGCTTTGTCATTAACCATCCAAGTGATAGGCTGTTTACTCCCAGTAAAAAGAAAGTCATTTTGGATGTGTCCGCAGAAGGAAACAAGTGATGTATGTATGTGTGTTGAAAACAGCTTTGTGGCACATCGTTAATGTTAACAAGCTTAGCAGCCCCTTTGCTCTGAAGTGGAGCTTGCATTTCTGTTGCTTTTGCTGGAAACAGGCTTTTTTATTATAACTTTATTCATACTTGAAATAACCAGAGGTTTCTTCTACCTGGGGACTGTTTTACAGGGATTTGGTTGACTGCTATCGCTGATGAGAATGTGTTATTTCAGTATTATGTCGCTCTGGAAGTGGAAGTGAGTTTTCCAGGGAGAGACTTTTAAAGGCCCCTAATGTTTCGAGCTAAGGAGAGCAAAGCAGGTCACCACATGGAGAAGCCCGGTGCTCGCTCGCTGAGAACCATCTGTCTTCGAGGCTGCTCTGCAAAACTTCTTGCCTTTCAGCGTCTCCTTTCAATGACCGAGAAAGTTGAGAAACTTCCACTCCAACAGTCTTGTCAGCGCCGGGTTACAAAACTTCCCAACAATGTGGCTTGTTGGTAAACACTTTTATAAAGTGTGAAGAGGTGGGCACTTGCTCTCCCATTAAAATGTCAAAATTGGGTTACTTTGAAGCTTGCAGAAAGGAAAAGCAGCCTTAGAAAAAAAAGGGTGGTTTCTGCTTACAGTTTGTAATCAAACATGGAGTTTATTTTAAAATCTGGTCTGTGTTGACTGTAGTGATTTTTCTTTTTTCACAAATAAATCAAAGGCAGTGATATCATCTGAACTGCATGCACTAGCCGTCTATTCTCAGCGACTGCACTAAGGCCTTACTGTACATTTTAATAAACAGACAATTGTTGTGGAGAGCAGACAGGAAAAAACAAGGGACTCATAGACTTCCTGTGTGAGGTCATTATAGAGCCAGTGTGAGGAGATAGGGGCAGGCCTGTTTTGTCAAGCTCTTTTCCTTCTGTTCGGGGGACGCTGCACCAGGGGGCTTGTAAAGCTGATGACCTGCCTTTCTTAAGGGGGAAGGGACATCAGATTTTAATCTCAAGCAAACAATTGTTTAGAGGCTGTGTGGTGTTGAGATTTTATTGATCCAAAGAAGGGTTACTGTAGAGTCTATTATGCGTCAGTCGTACTCAACTCCTTGGGAAATAATGCTTTGATCTAAAGTTATAATCAATTACTTGTGTGCTTAACTGACAGTCTACACAATAGCAACACACAAAATAAAGCTCTGCAGATTTAATCAATTGTATGACTCACTCCAAATTAGTCTAAGTTGATTTATTAATCCAATCAATTATGGGGTGGGTCGCTCACTGCTCTTAGCAGAAACAAAACATGGACTTTCCAACACGTTCTGACTTTGGGCACCTGGTTTGCAGTTCTTCATACAAATGTTGCCAGAAAAGGCAACTCTGCAAGACAAAGCCTTATGCAATGGAGCCCAGACACTCGCCAAGAGAAACTTCTGCTCTGCATAACATGACATCAGAGAACAAAGAGAGCTTGATGTGTCTGAGGCTCCGTATTACTCCAAATCGGGGAAGAAAATGTAGCCTGTTTGCTTCTCCTCATAAGCAGAAAAAGACATTTGCTGAGGGCTCTGTCACACAGCTGATATATCACAAACTACAGGCTGTAGATAAACCCCTTCTGAGGAATGAAATGATTCATACAGATATATCAATATGACTTAAAAAATTCTTGCCTCCTATGCCAACTGCAGACATGTTATATTCTATCAGCTTTCTAAAGGTGAGACATTTTCAGTTTTCACTCTCATCATAAAACAGCTGATTCAGGACGTATGTGCAGAGTGCAGGGTTGGGAGGGTTAAACAGTTTGACTTTTAAAATGTTATATTATTATTATACAAATTACTTTAAAATTGAGTCCGTTTCCAAGTATTATACAGTATAGTAATGTTAACTTTACGAGACGTCACCAATATATTGTATGTAATGCACAAGTGGAACAAGATTACATTACAAGTTCTGCCTTGTCAATATGCTGTCATCTTCCAATGACAAATCTCATTTGGCACATTAGTGTTTTTATTAGTGTACAGTTTTTAACCATCCTGCCTTGCAGCAATTTGCACTGTGCTGTGATGTCATTAACCTTTTAGATTTACATACAAAGTAATTGCAAAAATCGTAATTGCACAACTCTGTTCCATGTAATCATTACTCAAAAGAGCGTGAAGAATATCATAACATTTTTGTCTGTTTGTGATGTAGGCAGAGGCGTGGATCAAAGGCAAGCTGCGGGACCTGAAGGATGGATGTAATATTCAGCGCTGCCCCCTGCAGGACTGGGGGGAAGCCTCGCAGTCGCTCCACAGAGACCTCAAAGACTTTGAGAACACCCTAATACAACTCAACAAGGTAACAGAAACATTCAACACGCGCCCGGACTCTAACTGAAATAATAACCAGAGCCAGCAGCACGGCAACCCATCCCAAATGAAATGTTTATTTAAAGCTTTAAACAGGTAATAGAGATCTGAATGCAAACATTAATCACTTTCTTTGCTGTTGAAAGAGTCGGTAAGATCACATAACATTATGGTAGGCATTTCCAGTCGGGCGGAGAGAAAATCAGAGCCTCAGTGTTCCAGACGGCTCTGACAAGCCCGTTTATTCTTTCTCCCTCAGGAGAAAATGTTTGGAAATGGTACATTGCTGATAATTAACCTCCACTGACACTCAGGCAGCTCAGGAAGGGCAGAATCAGAACCGGTAGACTTTTCAAGGGTTATCCAAGAAGTATATGTCAGTTTTCCAACATCTGTGAAGCTGCCTGGCACATAAGCAAGGACTCCGACAAACTTGACATGTCTTATGTGCTCAACCACTGCTGTATGTCAAGTCTGGAGGCTCCCACCTTAAATGAACAGCGACTTTCTGTTTCTTAAAGATGGGTGAGCAGCTGATCTGCAAGCTAAACCCCACCTCTGACCTGGTGAAGAAACAACTCAGCCAGCTCAGGGACATGTGGCACACCCTCAAGCAGACGGCCGCAAATCAGACAAGGACGCTGGGTGGAGCCAAGAACCTGCAGGATTTCAACAAGAAAGTGGACAAGCTGGAGGCATGGATCAAAGAAATGGTAAAAAAAACAATTTTCTCTTCATGCTAAGTTTAATAAGTGGATTTCATTGCAAGGGGAGGGTTACTTTGCCATCCTCACCCAAGCCAAATTTGCACAAGTGTTTCATTTCTTAACGATTGGTCGTTTAGGAGCTTTATGCAGTTTTTTTGTGACTGTATGTCAGACATTTTCTACTGATACTTTCATGTTCAGTCTCTAATGTAACACTAATGGGAAACAGGGTGAGGCGAGTATTTCAAACAACATTTATTCCGATTTTTATGTACCCGCTTTTGAGTTTCACAGACATTTCACTCCTGACCCTTTTTTATTTTGAATAATTTTCAACCTGTTCACATTATTTCCCACAATGTAATCCTTTTCCCATTTATCTTAACATAAAAGCCATCAAGCTCTCTGATTGTAATAATCACCAAAAACCAGTTGGCCCAGAGGAAAATAAATGAGTATACAGACAGCTCTGATCAACAGTTGTCAAGATAATTGGCAGTAAACAAATCACTCGCTAATACAGGAAATTATCTCAGCATCCTGAGGACGCTTCTTGTTTGTGTGTATTATTCAGCGGTGTAAAACATCTGCCCGTCATTATCAAAAAGCAATCTGCATTTTATGTTTATCTTTCTGTTCCTGTCCATGTCCGCACAAGGGAACCTATGATTTATAATGGACCTGTGGGAATGAAGCAACGTCTATAAAACATCCATCCCTACAGGAGACTGCATTCTCCATTTAGTTCCACTCAACCTTCCCTCCGTGCATTAGTATCGAGTTCTCACCTAATGCTGAAGGCTAGTTCTGTTCAGCATCTTCCCTGGTAATGTGGTTTAATCCCGGTGCCTCTGAGAAGAAATAATGGTTGGGTTCCGAACAAATGGGGGCTATAAATACTGACTTTTATGTGTGCCAGCAGGAAGAGGAGCAGTCTCTGGTGAATGTCCTCGGGGAACATGTTGACAAAATGCAGCTGACCAGGAGGATCTTAGATCTAAAGCAGGTGAGCAAGGAAAAAAAGACATGCTAAACAACATTCCTCCCACATGTTAACAGTTTATAATACATTTCTGCAGAGGTCATTTATCTATGGCCGTCTATAATTTTGTCGAGAGACAGCTGAGGTCATAGTTGGATTGTGTTCCCCTGTTTCACTACAGGATGAGCAGCTATACGGAAACCTCCATGAGGAGATCAACCACTTGGCCCTAAAACTGGAGAAACAGGGGAAGACAGATGGGAAAAACATCTCCAGCAAGAGGAAACACATCAATAAAATGTATGAGCTGAACTGGTATGCTGCATGAAACATCCTCACTCAAGGGAGAAGACTCACTGATTTGTGTTTCTCTTCTCTTTGTAGGTGGCTCAAGGTCCAGTCTCATCTGAAAAACTACCATGAGAATCTTCAGCTGGCACTGGAGGTGTCCTCGTTCTACCAGCAGGCTGATAACACGTTGTTCGCTATTAATAACATGGTACTATTCCCTGGTGGCGTCACTCTTTATTTTCTGCTTAGATTTAAGACTTTTTGCTCACATTACATTCTTTTTTTTCAGAGGGAGAGCATGTCTGCCTCCAAAGAGCTGGACAGCGTCGGAGATAGAGAAATACGCGACATAGCCAGTCAAATCATGGTAGGAAAGTTTTAGTTTTATTTAAAGAAACACTGCGTGATCAGATCCTGGAAGTGTTGCAGAAGCCTTCTCTACCTAACCGACAGGCCTGTGTGTGGTAGATGCTTGATGTGAGCGTGTCCCAGGTTTCTAATCTCCACCCTGCCCTGGCTGCCGGCGTCACGCAGAAGCAGAGCGAGGTGAAGGACTGCTGGGCGCTTCTTCAGAAAGTTCTCAGGTAGGCCAAGGATACAGCATACAACTCTGGTGGCCCCATGAGTGCATGCGCCATTTCCCCCAGTAATTGGTCCTCCACAGGTTTCCACTGAGCTGGAACATTATTGCTCTGTTATTACTTTTCTTGTGCCCGAGTTTAAAAGGCCGCATTCGCAAACCCTAGAAGACGTTTTCCATTTTAAGTTTGTAAAAAGTGTTTTTTTTCCTCTTGATTAGCCTTGCTGTATTTGGGTTTGAATCAGTGAAAAATTATAAGCAAAGTGAAGCACCGGTCTGTGTGGAGACAAACTACCCACAAAGCATCACTCACCACCCACTTGTTTGAGTTTAATATATTCAGTTCTGCACTGCTGGAATTGCGCCATGTGTTTGATTACTGTACGAGGTGAATAATGCTTTGGCTTACCGAGTCGCATTGGCAATACTGTTCTCTCACTATTAAAACCGTGCCGTCACCGAATCTGAGATATTACACACACACAAGAATATTTTGTACTTTTTATGGCATTTGTAAAACTAACTTATTTGTACTTTAATAGCCTCGAGTAAGAGTGCATACTTTTACATCATTAGACTTTTTTTTAGACCACCAGAACCAATATCTGCTTAACGAGTCCACATTGAAGTTCAGATTTAAATTAGAACCAGGGGCAATAAATTGTTTACTGATTGTTAATACTCTTAAAGTAAAGGGTCAGGGGGTCATCAAACTAAAACAAATGTTGGGGAAAAGTGCTCTAAAGAGAGAAAATCATGAGGATCCATCCTCTGGGGACCATGAATATCCATGCAAACCATTTAATCTGGCTGGTAGTTTTTCTCTTATCTTGTTCTGGATCAAATTGTTGGACTCTCCAATGGATAGCATTGCACTCTTTGTACCTGGCATAAACATTGAACATTTCATAATAATATAACAATCAGGAGTGACTAAAATCCCAAGTTCAGACATCCATCTCCAACATCTCCCAAATATTTCTCAGCCTGGGAGCCTCTCAAGCCGGTTGGCTATCTTTAGATCCTAATATTACATCATCTGGTCCGTCTTATCAGCTGCGTCTCATGGCTATTCAAACCAAATAACACAAACACTGGTAGAATGCTTCAGAGCCATACATGGAGTTTACGGCGGGGCTCTGACGCTCTTCTCCTCCTGCAGGAGTGACAGGACCACGCTCTCTCCCAACGGCTCCGCTTTCACCAGGGAAGATGCTGACCCCCTGACACCGGCCCAGGAACCCCAGTGCAACGTGGGAACGGAGACGCAGAGGCTCATGGGAAAGGAGGTGAAGGAGGAGCAGAATCGACTGAAAGGCTGCGTGGTAAAAAGCTTCGGTATTTCGCTCTGTAACTGCAGAAACCACACTGCTGCACCATCAGCCTCTTCCAGTCCTACGGCATCTGTGGCTGCACAAAGTGACGCATTTCTCTGGTTTGGAAAATGCCTGATTTACTATTTAAGCAGGTTTTTCCTAAATAACAGTGCTTTTTGAGTCGTCAGATGGTCCATAGAGCCGTGGCTTGTAGTCTTGGCAGCCACTGCTTTTCCATCCTCCCAGCTAGTTAGTTGCACTTAATAACACCATATGATGTAAGAGTTGTGAGGAAGCCGTTGATAAAATGAAGAAAATAGACAGCCTGGCTCAGATACACAAAGAAAAGTGCTATACAGTCTATATCGTGTTTACCTCAGTCTGAACATGGCCCTGTAGGAGTCACAGGAAGAGCTTTGAGAGGTGTTATTTACCCTGGCACGAGAATATACCATAAGTTGCCATGAAAAATGTCAAGCGGTGACTGTACAACATGGCTGCACAGTGGGCCAGAGCAAACAAGTCTCTCCCTCCAAACCCACATTTCTATGGTAAAATAGTACCTTGGCTTAACAAAGTCCACAGTCATTGGACTAATATTGTATTAATAGATGTCTTGTGGGTCAGCTTGGGGTGAGTGTATGATCTGCAGAACATGTGTATTCCTCAGACACAACATTCCTCATCTTTGAAGCACTTGATTGACCTGCCACTGCCCATAATCCTAGAGGAAATACTGTTAGCGTCTTTCAGATGAGGATGTATCGAGGAACTTAACTGTGGGCTGTGTTCAAAACCAGTAATTATGTTTATTTTTAGTCTTTTAAATTGGCATATGAAATCTCTTTACAATCCGTAAGTAAATGTACAGTCGCTATTTGTGCCCAGCCTAGAAGTATCCCAGAATTCAATGCTCCTGACCTTGAGAAGTCCCTGCTGAGCCTCTGGCCTTGTTTCGCATAGAGAAAAAAATGCCCAGATGCTCGAAGAAGGAAGACTTCACTCTTTCCATTCTTTCTTTGTTTCAGGGTCAGTTAATTTCCCTGCTCATGTCTTTAGGCTTCAACCACTTCTTCACCTGTGACAGGAACCAGCAAGCCAGCAAGCCTGGCTCATTTGTTTCCCTTAACGTTCCGATTCCTTTCACTGCAGGGCTAGGAGTTACGTATGTGCCGCTGTCTGTGGGGGCCCCTCTTGTTACTCTTTATGGAAGGACTAATAATACACTCCAAACAAAACCCTGGAGCCCAAAGGCCAAACTCAGTTTTACTGTTCCACCACCAGTTGAACAGTAAAAGTCAGTTTATCACATACTTTCACTTTAACTCCAGCTCCTGGGTGTGTGGAATTGATTACAGTATTTTTTTAAAGGGTACGAGATGCAGCTGCAGTGATTTGCATACATGCTGGTAAGCAGCACTCTCAGTTTATCTGCAGACATGCTAACATACACACTTTATCCCTCGTAGTCTCACCCTCTCTGGTGCAATTTGACTCGATAGAAGGTAACCTTAAAGGTTTGAGTGTCTGTATGTGTTTGGATACATGCAGGATAATCCATATTATATATCATGTCTGTGCCACCAGTAGTATGGCCTCTTGTCGCTGGAGGTAAACATGGCTATCGTCTGTTTCTCTGGCTAATTGTTGCCAGATGCCGGGGCTGCGGACCAGATGGGCTTGGTGCTAAGTGATAGTTCTTGGCTGACATCACTTTGTAGCACATTGCAGAAAGACACAGGGGAGATCAGCAGATAAGAAACAACAGTACCAAGATAGGGAGAAGTATGCTGAAATAGGAGATGACTGGATGATGCCTAAAAACACAGAATACTTTTGAATATGACATATTTAATTAATAAACTGTGATTATTTTAGATATAACTCTCTTTCGAATGGAAGCAAGGGGATGTTGGGTGCACTGCAGGAGTTGTTTACAGTGGAAGCCTCTGTGAAGGATGACGGACAGAAGCAAATATCGGGAGAGGAGACGTCATTGATGGTTATCGCGCCTGTCTAATGAATCACAGTAGTTTGTTAGTTCTGCAGTTTGAGCGCAAAAACGGGCCGATAATGTTCCTCTGTGAAATTCAGCTCGGCCTATTAACTGACTGGCATGTTAGTAAATGATGTTAGAGCCTTTTAATTCTCGCATAATTTTTAAGGCAACGCTTTCCTCAAGGTCTCTGACTCACTTCTTCTATAAGCCAAGTCTGAAAATAAATTAAAGCTACTCCATTAAACTCTGTTATTAATGGCTGTTTCGTGCTTTTTAGCTGTCATGTAAATCAGATTTTTTTGTTTCTGCATTGACAGTGGCATATTTGGCACGCTGTTTGTGCATAGACCTTACTTATGTCCGCGCTGTTTTACTGGCATATGTGAAAGACATTATGTTATAAAGAACAATTAACACAGCATGGTCTGTATTATTCATACAGTTAGACAGGGACATGTCAGCATTAGAGAATGTTCGACGAGGTTTATAGTTCATTTAATTGTTTCATATTTTTGCCAACCACTTTTGGTAACCAAAGCAAGTAAAACCTTATTAATAAAGAACTTTGAAATAGTTGTGATGGTTTGTATGTAGTTTTAAAGGATCCATACAAACAGCATACCTAAAATGAAATGGGAACAACCAAAACTTTGAACCAGCTTTAAGTACTGTACATGGATTCCTGTTTCTGGTTCTGTTGGACCCTGTTGCAGTATGTTAGCAGCCAATAGGAAACCCACAGGGCTGTACTCAATAACTTTCAAAGCTTCAGACATAATGTTGACATTTGTACTTCTAAATCAACGTTTCAATGCTGCGCAGTTTCGTTGTTGCTTCTTTTCATAATGTTTAACAAACAGTATTTTTAGCATGGATGCACACACAAATTGTGCTCTAATTATATTATTAGTATTATACTATAAGTATGGTTATGTTCCAGTGGTGGCTGCGTAGGATTTCTCGTACTTTTTTCCAATTCAAAGTCAAAGTGTAAAAAAATCATCATTTCCAAAAAGCAAAACATGTTCTTATCTTCCAAAACATTGCTTCAATTTATGTCATTTTTTCCTAAACAACATTATGTTTTGCTTTATTTATAAGATTTTTGTGTGCAAAAGGGAGCCTTTGTTGTATAGATGCAGCGTTAAAAGATCAAGACAAAGGGGATGCCATTTTTAAATTCAAAACTTTTGCATACTGTTAAATGATTGTCTCCCCGGTAGCTCACCTGGCAGAGTTTATTTTGTTTTATTTTTTAAAAACTAACCTATTTAATCTAATGAATCACTATTAGAATGATTGTTTTTCATAATTGTTTGTGTGATAACCTCAAAAAATATGTCTAAAGCATCATTTGAAACCTTAATAGCAGCTTTGAATATTTAAAAAAACGATACACTGTCCCACCCTAATACCCCTTTCTATGATATGCCAGATATATGTAGCTCTGTTCTGAAACCCTCATACAGAATCTTTTGGCCGACTTTTAAAGCACTCACATGGTTGTAAAAGAGGCGTAATGGCTGTTCTAATATATTTCTACACATCGACAAGTTCTATAGCTCTGGCATTGACCTTGCTTAAACCTGCACTGCATAGTTCTAAACAGTCTGAGTGGGAATCAGTATCTAAGGCCGACAAAACACTGCAGCTGTTTAATGAGTGCTGGGGATAGGGGATTTTAAATAAGGGTTATGTTCCTAACTGCAATGGCTCTTTTTAGTCATCAGAGTGTTATAGCACGTGTTGGCAACCTTGTTAGTCCTAATGTGTTCATTCACAAAGCAATTATAAAATATTTAAATTCACTGCCATCTTTAGTGTTTTTATTTCAGTCGAACCAAAAGGAGCTTGTGTCTTTAGTCTGGCCTGGGTTATTTCACAGAGAAGAGCCAACCTTTTTAAGAGGGAGTTCGCTTTTGTGCAATTTACAGGAGAGGCTTTACTTTACTCCGGGCAGAAATCCATGTTGTCCCTCCTCCAGCCACCTTTTAGCTTTCACATTAGGAGCGAGCTACAGCAACTGCTCATTGTCTGGTGACTCCTCGCTGTGTAAATCCTCCGTTTGAGATGTTTATGCATCCAGAGGACTTTTTATTCAAGTGACGGCTGACAGAAAAGGCAAAACATTACTCACATGTCATGTTGCTGATCTTTTGGATTTTCCTACAGAGACTTCTAACTCTTCTGTCCACAGAGTCCTGTTGAATGTGGGATCGGTAGGAGGACACCCAGCAGCCAAAGCCAGGAGCAGCCATCAGGGAACCACACCTCGTCACCCACAGGAGGCGGCCCTGCCTCCGCAAATGATGTCATCGTCAGACATCAATTAAAGGGGGAAAGGTGACATTTCGGCCTGGCTTCTCTCTCTCTCTCTCTCTCTCTCTCTCTCTCTCTCTCTCTCTCTCTCTCTCGCTCTCTAGCTCTCTGTGACTTAATCAGAGGTCTTTATGTAAGTCATAATTGGAGTCTCATGTCTGTGTTTTCCTTGCAGCAGGAAGCCCAGAGCAGAGCCCAGGCTTGCCACCGCTACACGAGGCCACCCACAGCTCCACTCGCAGCTCCAGAAGTTCACCGTGTCTGCTGACAAGGTGACTCGACCCCGGCCGTGCACATCCGCAATCCCCCTTTTTCACCAGAAATCCCCTCTCCAAACAAATTCCTGTGTCCTCTACATTCACCTCACATCATATGGTCCTTTATAGCACTTTATTGCACCCTTTTGTCTTAACCTTTCTCAGACATTATGACACATTTGACTGTAAATGACTACTGTGTTCTCATTTCCAATAATTGTTATCATTTTTTAGTGTGTTTACTTTCCTCTGTTTAGACGTTTTATTTATTTATAATAAGACAAAGTAAGTATATGTCTCACATTCATAATGCCAGCTCAGCAGTAGATGATAAAATCTAAAATTGGTTCAGAATAAAAAACAACACCTGGTTGCTTGTTCTTCCTATGGCATCTTAAATTCCATCACCATTGTTCTCCTGTTTAAAAACACATCTTTGAAGCTGTTCTCCTCCTGAACCCTGTCCCTGTTTGCTCCCCCTTTCCATCTCAGACTTTGTCCTGGCTGAAAGACAATGTGTCCATGGCCACGCAGGTGTGCTCAATAGCCAGCTTTGAGGGCCTGGAGGCAGCCAGGAGGTGTCAGCACACTTTGCAGCAAGAAATCCTGACCAACAGGGCCAGGATAGAGGTTGTCAAACGGGTAAGCCAAGTCCTTTTCACAGTTTGTCTTAAAAACATAAGCACTGGATAAAGGCCAATGAAAAATATCCCCCCACATTTTGCAAACTGGGCACCTGGACAGGCATTATTCAAATAATGAGCTGACATTTCATCTCTGACGGCTTTAGTAACCTAAAGCTGCAGATTAGGTCTGTATTTCACAACCCAAATCCCAGTCCTTAGTCATCACATGCTCTCATCAGTTTAACGCACCATCCTCAGGAGGGCCGCGGGCTGGTCCGTGCACAGCATCCGGGCAGCGCCAAGATAGAGGAGTTCCTGGGCCAGCTGGAAGTCCTGTGGGAAGAGCTGCGGAGGAGGCACCAGAGGAACAATGCGTTTCTGCAGGCTTCAGAGGAGCTGGGCTTCAGGGTGAGGTTCATACAAATATCTCACACAATAGGCACTCCTCTTGAGTAACAACGAGGCTTTTACTTCAAATTTATGGTGATGATCTTGGATCCCGCTGGAGAAGCTTTCTGCTGGCAAACAGCCTTTACATCCACTCAGGGTTAGAAGCTCATCCACTTCATCTTTAACATCCTAATTGGAAGAGTCTGCAAGGTATATTCCCCAGATTTATGAAGGTTAATCCAAGGGATATAAATTGCACTGCCATATAATTAGATTATGGGATGGAAAGAGGCTACAAATCTGCCCAGAGTGATGACTTGGTTGGAAAGTTGGAGTTTCTTGTTACAAAAGATGGTCTACTTCCACTAGGTAAACAGGTTATTGTCTTCTCTGTACAGTACATCACCTCATTACTATTTATTTATTACTAAAATAGTCTTTCATTTCCCTGTACAGTATTTCATTTATACATTCTTTTCTTGTTTATCTTATTCTTTTAACATGTATATAGACTTTTCATTGCCATATCTACACTGTAGCTACATTGCATAGGACAATAAATCCTTTGTTTGTTTGTTTTTTTGCTGTGCACTACATCCTAGCAGCAAAACGTGTTCATCATTACCTTCCCTGCTTGTGTACTTGGCAGGTTGTTAAAGTGCTCCAGGCCCTGGGCAGCCTGGAGGCCTGGCTGGAATCCGTGGAACTCTCTATGAAGGAGTCCGCTCTCGCCGGTGACCCTGAGACAATGAGCATGGCTGAGAGGGAGAGCTGTCTGCTGGAGAAAGAAGTGGCAGCTCGCAGCCTGGAGCTCAGCGGTCTGAGGCAGGAGGTGGAGCGCCTCCACAGCGCCAGTCACCCACACACACGGGGCCTGCCGGCACGCATGGAGGAGGTGGAAAGAAAGTGAGTTTGTCAGAGGGGGAGAAGGAGGGGTCATATCATCATATGAGAGTCATGTTCTGGCTCTGAACAATCACACCCTGGTGGTTTTGCTCGTCACTGTGGTCAGGAAATGCAGTAAGAATGTTGTCAGTGTTTCCAAGAGGTCACAGGTTTTGGCTTGCCGAGTCTGCAATCCAGCATGGAAGAGTTTATTCATAAAATCCCCGGTTTTTATTTAAGATAAACAATTTCACCCCATAAACCCCAAAATATATAGATCTCGTGTTTTTTCTCCAGGTTGCCAAAAAGAAAATACTCTCCATGCACTCATTTATTGCGAGGCTCGAGTTTATTCATTCGTGATTCATGCAGCACTTAAGAGAGTCGGCCCTGCAGTCCCGAAATGCACTTCACCCCACAGCTTGTCAGTGTGTGTCAGAGTCACCCACTGCATGTGTTGCAAGATGACGCCTCTCTCTTTGGTTGGTTCTGGAAAGACAAGTTGTTGCCATGGACTCTTGGTAAAACTCCACGATGTTGGCCCGTTTAATGGAAGTACCTTTGTCCATAAACACACATTCAGACTCTGTAAAGAAAACAGCTAACCAAAGTAAATAAAGAAATGGAAAGGGCTCAGTTAAAGTGTTTCCAGGGTGGGGCTGTTAGATGGGGGTAGAAATGGACACTCTGAGGAACCTTTGATGCAGGTAGAGGCTGTCACTGAGCAGCTGTAAGACACTTGCGATGATGTCATTATTTAATGCTGCGTACAAGCAACTTAAGGCTCATTTATTCTGGGAAAAATACCCTTTGAAATTCCTCCCTTTACCATCTCAAATATAAACTGTGCATGGACAAGGTACACTCATGCCCTGAAGTACAGGAAATGTTTACATGACACATGATATATATAACCATAAACAGCGCTGTAGCACTGAACTCTGTGTACTGATGGAGGTCTCTCTGATGTGGTTCTTCCAACGGATGCAGAATTGTACTGTATATACGGATGTGAAGGAGTAGCTGGTCATTAAAAGCTTCCTACTGGTTGTTTCTATGTGTGTCTTTCAGGTACCATCGTGTCCAAAGTGTACTGACCCAGCAGAACTCCGAGCTGCAGGACACACGGATGCTGACGGAGTTCCTGGAGCGCGTGGAGCTGGAGGAGAGCCAGGAGCTCAGCGGGAGTCGGTACAGCCTTGGCCAGGTCAGAAACTGTGACTTCTGTGTTTGTTAGCACTACAGTAGGTCTCTCCAGCAGCGCCTTTATGACATCATGATGACACACATAAACAAAACATAGACGAACAAGGTGAAAAGAATACTAGTGTCAGCTGATAATAGACATATTCTAGGATTTTTTTTTAGATAAATACCCTTTAAAGTAATGATTTTGTCTGTTTTTCTAACAGCCTCTTCACAGTGAGATCTCCTCAGCTCCTACACTACTGGGACTCCAAAGCAGTGGCGGTGGCGAGCCCCTGATAGAAAGCATGGGAGACCCTGTGGAGGAACTAAGAGAGGCCGTAGAGATGCTGAATGACACTGTAAGGGAGAGGGGCCGATCGCAGAGCCACGACCAGGCCATCCAGGAGCTGCTGAGCAAGGTAAAGAGATGGGAGTCCCTTTATATTACTCTGGGAGCTCTAGTTCTAGTTCCTTAGAGCTAATGGTCACCACAATGTTTGTTAAATTACAATAATCTGACGGTTTTTGTTAAGTCCCTTAAGTTCTGTCCCAAACAGCTGCAAACCCATAGAGTCACATCTGGTTTCCTTTTGTCTGTGGCTATATTCTTTAATAGGCCCTCAACGAGCCACAGCTCCCCCTCACATGAGTGTTTTCGCGTTAATCCCAGTGATTTCTGGTATAGAAAGCAGCACACATGTCAAAATAGCACACATGCCCGGAAGGGATTCTATGACACCCTTTCAAACACTTACTCGCAATGTGGCTAGAACAAATAATACACGCGAGGCGTAATGACACCCTACGAGTACACATGATGACTCTGCTCCCCCCCCCACCCAGCATGCCAGGCTGGCGGTGCACGTGGAGGAGTGCTTGAGCTGCAGCAAGGAGCTGAGCCTGGACATCCTGGAGAAGGAGACAGACATGGCCGTCCAGTGTGAGCCCGACCGCTGCGGCCTGGAGGCTCTGCAGGAGAGGCAGGACCTCCTGGAGGTGAGAGGAACACGCTGTAAACACTGGAGCTAATATGATTCTGTATCCCATCCAATTGGATTATTGACCTTTGCTTGGTGTAATTTAAAAAAAGGGAAGCCCCCCTCTTTTTCTCGCACACATTGTTCCACAGTCTGTTTCCTGTTGTGCCAGATTTTCTCACATCTAAAAGAGGGCAGCCCATCATGCTTGCTGCTGTGTTTAATTTATTACATAAACTGCACGGTGCAATAATACACACAGAGCGTGCAAACGTTTATTATTCACACAGGATATTTATTTACGCTTGTGTGAGTCATTGTTCTGTAAACTCTCAAAGTGTGTGTATTTGTGAGTAAATCTGGCAGGGTGTGTGTTTCTACGCATCTGAGGGGTCATGGGGTTGGAGATGTGAGGTTGGTACAGTCCTGTGTGAGTCATTGTTGGGCAGTGTTGTGTTTATCACACACACACACACACACCCACACACACACACCCACACACACCCACACAGCTGTCTGGACTTGATACCATTGAAGAGCAGGAATGACCTCATCGTCCAAACTGAAATAACTGTGGCGTCAGCAGACAGGCATCCACCACTCCGTGTTCTTGAGGCCTTCTGTAGCTGAGAAACGTTATGAAGCATTACTCCCAGAGAACCCTCAACGCTATTAATTACCGCCTCGTCAAAAGGAGCAAAAAAATGGTCAAGATTGCTAGCTTGCTACGGCATGGGAGCCCATATGCGGACCATATGGGTCTCTCGCTGAATGATATGCATAAAACTATGGGGATGAAGTCATACTCATACACAGAGATACAATTGGTTCAGGCTGTTTGAGCGATACTGAGGGTGATGGACGATGATAGATCTTTTTTTTTATTGTGATTCTCCGCAGATTGACTATGAAGTCATCAGGGAGGAGGTGAAGGAGATGGAGAGCCAGACCTCTCATTTGGAGGAGCTGTGCCCGGAGAGAGTGTTCGTTCTCGGGGCAAAGATCCGGGCCATGCTGCAGGGCTGGACGGAGCTGGGGAGGAGTGTGGTGGAGAACCAGTCACATCTGCAGGAGTTTGTCCAGCTCCAGGACTTCTTCAGGAGCTACCTCGCCATGATGTAAGCGGGGCGGGCGCGGGGAGGCTGTGAAGCCCTTTTTTTCCTCATTGTGAAAACATCTGCGCATTACAATGTCTTCGCAAGGGGAAGGACAGGATGTTCTCGTTGTCAAGCAAGCGCATGTCCCTAGTGAAATGTATAATTTAAGATGTGCTGAAGAGGTCAGCGCACAAGGCGGTGAATGTCTGTCCTATCAGGGAGAGTCTGGTCAGTGTCATGTTTTTTTAGAATGTATGGCTTTTCTCAAAGCTCTGCTCCTTGTCTTTCCCTCCCCCCATTCCTCTGTATAGCTCTTGGACAGAAGACACCAGGTCGTGCATTTTCTCAGATACCGCCTTGCATCTTGGGAAAGACGGCCAGAGGCCACTCGCTGCAGAGCTGGACTTGCAGATAGAGCAAAAGTTTGAGGAGTTTGATGCGCTGGCGTACACAGGGAGGAACCTTTTGGATAAAGGACACCACCTCACGCAGATGGTGAGTGTGAACGATGGCTCACTGCGGTCTTTGAATAAACTGTTGTTTTTTTCCACTTTTACAACCCTGAGAAATGTCTTACAGGTAAGAGAGCGCATGGAGGAGCTGAGGAGCATGCTCGGCTGGATCTCGGTGCACTGGAGGGCTCAGAAACAACAATGGCTTCACAAGCAGAGCAGAGAGGAGCCTTCACAGGATAACATATACTCTGAGGCCACTATGTGCTCTACATTGGCAGAGGTACATAAGCACAGAGGCGTTCATTCATCCATCCCCGGGACTAAATAAAGCAAAAGTCCTTGAAAATCTAATCATTTTTGTACCATGTCAATTTTTAAACAAATACTAATATCAGATCTTCAAATATGATGATTGTGGCCCAAACATTATAGCAATATTTTCCAATATCTATACAACGTTTGGAGAAATTCAAATACATTTTTCTCTTTTTTTTGTAATGAATGACTAATCTCTGTGAGTGTGGTGTCGGGTGAAAGAGAAAAAGGGAGAATATAAAGAATTGAAAATAACTTGAGACACTAGATTACTTACATAATATCATTATATTGTATTAATAACATGACATCAATATTTATTTTTCATTTATCGCAGTTATTAATGACCTATTTCAAACCAAGAAAGATGAGTTTTTAATACAAATCCCATCAACTTTTATTATTCCTGAAGATTTTGGAAATCAACAAAACATTTTTTTATCATAATGATCAAGAATCATCATAAAAAGTCAAAAAACCTTAACAATGCAGGACTGATATACTGATTGGGTTTCACAAAGAGAAAGAGTGGGGAATATATCCCAGTTCCATTTCCTAAAATATAATTACTTATTTGCCAATGTGAACATGTGTTCATTTGTGTTTCATACAGAGTTCCGACCCTGATCTAGAGGTCTATGAGTCCCATATGTCACCTGTCGTCACCTCCACTGAAGACAAATTACGGGCTGCAGGAGACGCCCCGCCCTCCTCGCTGCCGCAGAGACGAGCTGATCCGCAGGAGGAGAATCAGTTTGAGGATGGGTATGAGGTCATGAACAGTATCGGACCCCAGGGCGGTGAAGCCTCCCCTTCAGAGTCTCCAAAACCATCCATCGTGGTCCTCAAGGAACCCAGCAGCCCTGCTTTAGGGGGCACGGTCAACCTCATCCTGAGCTTCGGGGGGCAGGGGGACAGCCAGGTTCAGGTGCTAGAAAACACGCCTGCTAGGACGGAGGAGGTAGAGGAAGAGACATGTGAGCCTGTCCACAGGGTGAGGAACACACACAGTCACCGAACAGCACTATGGGAAGACACTGTTATTGGCTTCACACATTTCTCCCACTGCATGGGATCTCCCTCCTTGGCAATCCGCTGCTGTTCATTCCTTCCTCCCCGTTTGGCCTTCACGTCTTCCCTTTTCCCCTTTTTTCCCCCTCAGCCCACTCTGCATCAGTCTTCTGCCTGTAAAACCTTTTGGAGGCGCTGCCAGGGGCTTTTGGAAAATACTTTTGGTAGTTTAAAGCGAAAGAAAACGATTTATCGGCAGAGTGCAAATGAGGTAAATAGCGCGGTGTGATTTGGCACTGCATGCTGCGTCTAAAAGTGTGCCAGGACTGCATGCTGTGTTGTTTTCTTGGGGCAGCATGCTCAACTTACCCCTGTTACGAGATACAGCTGCTCTTCCCCGTGCTGTCGGCCTCTGTAAGCCAGGTAAGCGTTAAAAGAAACAAAACAGGCCAGAGTGCTATCACAGGTACTCTCACACCATCTCTGAACCCACTGCCGCTGGGAAACATAGTGAGGAAAGAACACAAACTCAGTCACAACTCGGAATTTCCCTACTTAAAGACAGTCAAAAATGCAAATTCGGAACTAACTAAATTATATTTTTAATGAACACATTCTGTCGTAATGGGCTGAAAAAGTGCTGATATTACAACCCATTTGTGTAAATATAAACATAATGAATGAAGTGTGGTAATACAAATCTCCAATTACTGAACAAATAATAGGATTTGTTTTTAGAAAATAATATTTGTTGCCTTTATGTAACTGTCATTTTGTTACAAGTTACTATAATGCATACAATTCATGTATAATAAAATGCAATCCCTGAAGGATATGTATGTTTAAAAAACATTTTATTTCAATGTTTTTTTACTATGAATTGAGTGACTAAAGGAAACAAATAAAAGTCGCTTTATCAAAATTGCAATGGAAAAAAAAGTATTGTATGAAATGATGTGATGAAATGAATGGCAAAGAAATGTCATTAATAATGACAGCTATCAAAAAGTTTGCTGTCAAATAAATTCACTGAATGCTGCCCATATCCATGTGACCCACGCAATCACACAATAATATATAATAAAATAACAAAGAATGACCAATACCAAATAAATATAAACTAGTATAAACATATTTATTATTTAAACAAAATCCACCTCTCTGTAATGTTCATGACTCCTACAAATCATTTGTTGCTAATGAAAATGCCATAAAAAACTAAATTCTATGCTATTTTATTTAAAAATAGACTCAAAACTATTCGCAGGACTCATCATACATCCCAGCTTTAAAAACAACCTATTATCTCCGTAATCTTGAAGCACTGGGAACAAATGTGTATCTTTTGGATTGTGAATGTGAATCCATCTTTCTGCAATCTGTCACTTGCCCTTTCAGCTCTTCCTGTGTAAACTCTGATAAAAAGTTCAATCCAGACAGAAAATCACACAAAGAATCAGGATGTTTACACTCCAACTTTCCTTAAGAATGTTCTTTGGAGCTCAGCTTGTTCAGAATTAAAAGCTGTAGAGCGCTGATGGCAGACACAGAATGAGGGTGATGAGTAAGAGAAGCCCACACTGTCTTATCCCCCCTGCTGTGAATGTTGACAGAGCGCTTTCTCTTCTCCTTCTGTCACTTCACCGCACGCCTCACGCAAACCTGCTCTTGTTTGGCTCTCCTGCGGCTGTGCATCGATCGTGTTAAATAAGTGACCTCACCTTCACTTCCTCAAAAATGGCTCCCAGCAGGAGTGTGTCCCGAACGCCAATACAGGCGCAGTCATTAGCCCAATAACCACTGCTGAACTTTTCAAGGAAGGCCCCCAGACTGCACACAGTGATTTATAGTCTGGGGCTTCCACAGAAACAAGAGATTAGTCACAGAGTTGAAAGGTCAAGCCATTACAGCTGCATATGACGGCATGTGCTGCCACATATGTATTTGGTTAAGTCCCGTAAGTGTGCGATTACAATCATGTTCTTTTGTCTTTTCATCTCATTTTTATGTGTTTTTGGTGTGTTTATTTAATCATTTGCATTGCTGTGTGAGTCTTGTACTCTTGTATTCCAGAACCCATTGTTTTCTTTAATGTGTGGGATGTAGTGCTGATGTTTGTGTCTGAAAAATGGCTGATTGTCTTGGTCAGGTTTGCTCTCATGTCATGATTAATCTGTAACTCATAAAACAGTTCTCGCAGAGGGCTCCAGCCTGCATGAGTCTCTCTGCGGTTAACTTTTTTAGATAAAGCATTTGCAATGATTCAAAAGTGCGCAATCGTCTAACATCCTTCTCTCTTTCTAGGTAAGTACCTACTTGCATGTGAAGGATAACAACTTGGCTGTGGCACCTGTGTATGAGAGCATCACCCTGCCCCGCCAAAAGAGGCGCTCTGCAGCCTCAGCCTCCCCTACGTTCTCGGCGTCCTCCTCCTCTTCCTCTGCGACCGCACCTCAGTCGGCGAATGTAACCTTCCACCCTTCAGCTGGGAGCACCTCCATCTTCAGCAGCCTGAAGAGGATAGGCAAGAAGAGAAAGAGGAAGAGAGACGCTCGCAGGCACACTATCCAGAAGATCATGGGAGTGGAGGAGCAGACCGAAGGCATGCCGTATTACGACAGCGAGACAATCACGTACGACACGCATACATGGCCGCTGAAGGAAGCCAGGAGGAAGAAGGGTACACATAAGAGCGGAAATGGAGTCGAAGCGATGGCCTACATGAAGAATCCCCTGCTGAAAGACATTGATACGGAATGTTCAGGAGTGTACAGCATTATTCCATACGACATGTCAGATGGGCCGACCACAAATCATGCGAGAAGCCACTGCAGGTTCCTCTCTTTGGGCTCCGTGCTGAGCTTCGAACTGCCTAAAGACATGACCCTCATCCCCAGCATTCAGGACATCATTACTATCGCCCCACCAGAGACCAAAACACCTGCAGGGACTGATCCGGACCCCATCTCCCAGAGACAAACGGCCCTGAGCTCCTTTAAACAGACTCGATCCACTCCGTCCGTCACACGCAGTTCAGCAGATTTCAGTCTTCCTGAAACACAGACAGTTGTAGTGAAAGATCTGCCTGATGTCAGGAACAGTTTCCAATCACCACGTCCTTCTTCCACAGAGGAAGACCAGACTGTACCATGTAGAGACATGTCCAAACCACTCACCTTGCTTGAGGATGCAGAGCAGGACAAAATGTTGTCCTGTACGGCTGAAAGACATGGGACCAACAAGCCTTGCCAGCTCCCGATTTATGTGAATCAAGCCCAAAACACAGCTGCGCATAAACACAAATGCCCGAGCGTCCACACGCTCATCCGAGACCTGAACGGACACCACTACCATAAATGTGCCAAACCCCAGAGTGTGCTCGAAGAGAATCCGGAGCCACAGTGTCAGAGCCAGGCCTCTCATATGGTTGTGAATCTGAAGTCGACCGTTAGCGTGAGCGTTCGCCAGGACTCTGTAGACTCCGGGATCTCCACCTCCAGCAGCGTCAAGCTCTGCCCTGATAGTCTGTGTCTGGATAACCTGCAGCCAAAGGGTGTAGTGGGGAGGCTCATGTCCCTTGAGGTGGGAGGAATAGACTGTGCTAAAACAAGGGAGAACACGTCATCGGTTCCAACCACAGAGCCATCGGCTCCAACCACAGAGCCATCGGATCCATCCACAGAGCTGGAAACAGAGCCGGTCCTCCTCGACCACCAGCAGTTTGAGGAGGAAGAAGAAGAGCTGGAGGATATCTGGAACCAGACAACCAATTACAGACAGAGCATCTGCTCAGACATCATGTACCAGCCCAAGCAGGAAGAGCCTGAACCCTCTGACCAATCAAAACCACCATCACCCAAAATCCCAGCTGTGCTCTACAGGAACCTGGTCACAGCCTCAGCCCCTAACCTGCTCGTGGCAGAGTTTAAACTGCCCCCCTACCTTCAGAGCTTGCTGGGCTACGACAAGGAGCTGCAGAGTCCCAGAGGTCACCTCCCTCCACTGGCCCCGGGAGACAGGAAGTCCTGGGCGGCCTTCCCCAACAGGGAACCAGCCGGGAAGACCGTAGTGACGGTGAACGAGACGGCATCGGACCCAGTGAAGCTGCCGGACGTTGGGGACAATCAGAGATATATTTATCAGTACAGAGAGGAGGAGGAAGAGCGGGAGGAGGAGGCAAAGGTGGGGGAGGAGGTGGATGAGCTCGGAGGTTGTTCCAAGGTGAGGTTTGAGATACTGTGATGTCCAGAACTTTGAGACCTTATCAGTTCACCCAAATTACAAATTCGGCACGGGGGCTAGAATGGTGTTGGTAATGCTCACTGGGGGTAAATCCCAAACACTCAGCAAGTACGACTGTCTCGGAGCCATTGTAGTAATAAATACATTTAAACGGAGCCTTGGGAGGAGGGTCATATGTTATTAAAACACAAATATTCTCTGAGGTCAAAGTGGTACATTTACGAGGAAGAAACTCAGAAATGTAGGCGAGAAAAAGTCTTTGTAGGGTTTTTGGGTAAAGAAACCACAAAGGCTATTACCTCATCTAAACCAGTATGTCTTTTATGAACCGGACCAGTTTGTATGCTTATGATAATATGTTGAAAATGTTGTTATTGCTAAATCAAAGTGATTAGGTCATCCACTGCAGGCATGATACACAGAGCGTGGTGGCGTCTGTGGGAAAAAGTGATGCCATGTGGTTCCTTGATATAAAAAAAAGCCCACTATTCCCCAGATATTTGTTTCAAATGTATTTAATCAAAATATCAAAGATGTTTTAACCCTTCTTTCGTGATCGGGTCAAATACTCTACTTTTATTAATCATAGATAATGGGTTTTGCATTTGATTTCTTCACGGTATCCCCGACAGTAGGCATTTATACATAAAAACTTTCATTGAATTTTGAGTGGTTAAGTGTACTTTGTAAGACCCATGGTGTCAAAATGGGATACCCTAGATTATGTTCATCCATCAGATAGTACACGTCCTAATTTTAATTTTGGGATATATTTTCAGCATCTTGTCTTTGTATATTCACTGCAGTTTTTCATTTAAACCTGTAGACTGAGACTGTTTACAGCCTAATAGGGGGATAAATGTAATGATGATTAATGGTTTTTGTGTTAATATTAGAGCAGTTAAAACAGACCGGTTAAATTTGACTGAGAACACCAAAGTAAGGTTGGAGAAACAAACACAACAATGTCATTTATTTATTTCCTAGGAATATTACCCCCTCCCTTAGGTTCCATATTTGATATAATTTGACTGTCGTAATATAGCACCATAGGCAAGAAACTTTTGTTCTATGTGTTTTTTATGTCATTTGGGTCACAATATTTAGAAATTCAAATGTTAATAAGATATACGTATTTGTGTTAGTTTTCACATCTATAAAGTGAATACAAACTGTAGACGTCTTGCTTCAAATCTCTAGATGGAATTGGTAGCATTTATCAGTGTTGTGGCCTTGATATTACAAAAGAAAAAAACTAAAAGCATGAGCAACTCGTCCTGAGTGATTATTGTGGAACTTCTCTCTCTGAACAGGACCAGTCAATGAGCCTCCTCTCAGTCCATATGGGTTTGGATGGCGTCTGCCAGCAAAGGAAAACCCCTCACAGCCTGAGCGACTTGGAGCAGCAGGAAGAGTTCCTGACCACAAGAGGGCGCTGTGTTACCCTGGTGAGAGTGACGCAAATCAAAAGCTCTTATTAGAAATATAGCTGTTTTCATTTATCACAGAAAGGAGTTTTGCCTAAATATTGTGAATTAAAATCCTCTCAGAGTGGGAAGCCTGAGCTGCAGTCCATGGAGGGAACGCTGGAGAGGAAACACAAGCTGCAGCTGGGGGGAAAGAGGGTAAGAAAGGCTTTATGTTTTCAGACAGCGCGGTCAGCAGATGTAAAGCTCGCAGTCAGCAGCAGTCAGCTCTTATCTTATTTTCTCAGGCTGCCTCCAGAGGATGGAACTCGTACCATGCCGTCCTATACAGACACACCTTATGCTTCTACCAGGATAGGAAGGATACACTGAGGGTAAGCAGAAAAAAATGACGACAATAAAAGCCCAGAGGAACAGAAAATGATGAATAATTGAACTGGATAAGTCAATGATGATCACTCTCTGCTATTCTGCAGAGCTCTGTATGCGGCCTGCCGCTCAACCTCCTTGGAGCGGAGTGCTCCCCTGCACCAGACTACACCAAGAAACCCAACTGCTTCAGACTGCGGTAAAACTTCAATAACCCCTGCATATTCACAGAAGAAAAAAAACAACATTTGACAAAGAAATAAACCCAAAAGTTAGAAATGAGTTCCCAAACACCTGCAAAAACAACTTTTGAGCACCGGACCTTTTGTAATCCTAATAAATTAGGCTAGGCGTCTCATGAAGTAAGTGTGCAAAGTGTTTTTCTGTACTTGATAACTAACTGAAAATAAAAGAACAACAGACAAAAATACAATGTAGATAACTGCACCTTGAAGTCCAAAACACTCTAAAAAAGGTCTCCACGGTCTTGCAAAATGTTTTCCCTTCGTCTGGCTTTGTAATACAATATGCCATGATCATCACCCTTCACCCTTACCTGTACATACATACAATTACTCTGAAAAAAATACATAGCTTCCTTCGGAATACTGAATACGAGTGTAAAGTTGTAAACCTTGTCTTTGTGGCCCTCAGGCTCCGCGATGGCTCCGAATATCTGCTCAATGCCTCCTCACGCTTTCTGATGAAGAAATGGATGATGAAAATACAGGCAAACACAGGTAAGCATTTTATTTTAAAGCAAACGTTCGCTAATCCTGACGTGATGTGAGAGTTATGTGCTTAAATTATTTTATCTTCTGAAAAAGGTCGCAGTGAGACTTCATTCTCAAGATTCCTGGCTGATCAAGACCTCCCTAACTCCTCGTAAGATTTACAATTCAACAACCTCCAACCCTTGATTAAAAAGGATGCTTCTGATCTTTACAATAATGTTTTGGTTCCCTCCCACCGCCCAGAAAGCCTTTCTGCTCCCATTGTAATGGCCGCGCCACATGCCAGTGCTCCTCCCGCCATGAGGTCACGTCCACGTTCCCCAGGCGCAAAACCCAGGGCACCGCCCAGACTAAAGAGATAGTCGTCCTCACCCGAGAGTTCGGTCACATGACGCAGGGTCATCTCAAGAGTGTGGATGAGCAGTCCACCGGCTCACAGGGAGGCTGCAGTGGTAAGACATACAAGCCCCGCCCTCCATTGTTGGACTCTGAATGATCCCTCTGGTGGTTAGAGGATGCAACTAGTTATTAATTAAACAGGGTTATGATGCATTTTTCTTATAATGATTTTATTAAAGCAAGTTGCTTGCTTCTTTACTCTTGATGCTACATTTTATTCAGTTTTATTGTGTCTGCTATCAAGCTCTCCAACCATGAAAGAAAATAGGGAAAATATGTTGCAGTTCTATTATGTTCCACTAAGAGGAGCTAAGGTATTGTCTCAGCTATTAAACAACTGGAGTATCAAAGAGAAGCTCACATCTGTTATAACAGTTATAACAAATCTGTATTTTAAAATGACATGTATGTACAATAATATTTATCATTCTATGTTTACCTCTTATCAACATAAAATTAACAAATGTAAAAATACACAAGACACATGAGAATAAAACAAACAAATGACCAGCTCAGACACAAAAAGCACATATGCATCCAGAATATGAACACAACTTGAAATGTCCAGATTCAGTTGAGGATCAGAAATGGATATGTAGTTTGATAAGGCCGAAAACAACGGCTGGAAAACTAATTTCCGCTCTCTCAGATTAACCCGTTGCATGCTGGCCTGTTTTAATGAGGAAGTCAAAGTGTTCTTGGAGTGACTCAATCCTAATGTTCTGTGCCTCTCCAGATGATGATGAAGACACTTTAACGCAGTCACTGACTCACAGGCTGTCTGGAGCATCCAGAGCCAACACCTCTTCCTCCCCCCCTCTCCCGTGTGGCGGTGAGGACTGGCTCAGCAACAAGCGTCGCTCCCACTCCTTCACGTCAGGTTAGTCATTAAAGGATCCACTGCTGAGAATCATAAACAGCTGTTGTTTTTACTGTCCTAACTTTCACTACACTGTTTTTCTTTTTAGCAACTTTTCAGAAGATCAAACCCGTGGTGCACCCCCCTGCAGGCAGAGGCCCGGAGAGAGGCTCCAACTACTGTGTGACTCTTGTAGTTGGAGACAAGTCGTCAGACTCTGAGCCCCCGCTGATGGCTACAGCCGGGTGGCAGCAGGACCCCCATCAGGACTCGGCTCTGAGGAGCTACTCCAGCCTGCCGCGGCCACGCAACAACAAGTCCGTCTTCAAAAAGTTCTTCGGGAAAAAGGACCTCTGAGTTTTTACTTACAAATTGTTCCTAATGTGCAGTGCACACAAAAAAACGCCACTACTGACTATATTTATGATGGGAAGAGCTACCACGGTTTTATGTTTGATGTGTTTTGTCTTATAAATCATAAGTATTTTCTATGAGTTATTGTTTTTTCTTGTCACATAAAAGGAACAATACTGTGTGAGTGTGCACTGCGTAGTTGAAGATTTGATTTATTGAAACACGTTTTCTCAACAATCTTATTTCCTTTTCTATTTTTTCTGGATTGTTGTGTATTAAGTAAAGCATACTGCTCAGTAGAGAATCAGTTTAGAAACTACATAAAAGAATAATCACAGTGAGTATTAGTATCAAAATATCCTGAACTCATGACACTAACATGTACAGCGTGTGGTGCACCAATATTTCTTTCTTTTTTTATCAGCAGTTTGATACTGCCAGAGCTTGTTTGATTTTAACACTTTTGAAATACAAATTGTAACAAAGACTATTCATAATAAAACAATGAAAACCAATGAGTTGCTTTGTCTGTGATAATGCATGAATGATATTTATTTTTCATACAGTTTCATGCAAAATGTGTTATTCAAGCTTTGTTGTCCTCTCTTGAGGCTTTGAAGAGAATGGGGATTAGATGAAGAGAGAGATTAAAGGCCAGGCCAGGCTAAGAACATCTTCACATCATTAGCCGTCTTTTTGCATATTAAAAACCCGCCACTGTTCAAAGACGTGATTCACACACATCCATAATCAACAATATTTATGCTGAGAACCCAAACATTCTCTGCAGACATGGCTGCATAATGAGTTATATGCATAAAGAATTTGCAAAACACTTCTGTTTAGCATTACAAAATATTCAGCGATTCCGTTCATGATATGTGAAGGACAAATTAGATTAGAGATTACAGCAGAGAGGGAAACGGGGTACTCAGTGCTGATTTAAAAATATTTTTGGAGGATTTATAGCTGCTCTGCAGAAAAAGTAAGAACTGTGTCGCTTGCACGTACAAACAGTAAACAGGTTACGATGTGAGCTGTTTGCATGCACCAGGTTTTATGAGAATTGAAGTCGGAGCATTGGAAGTGTGCTGTTAAAATGTCGGCACTGTCCAGATTTGAAATGTCTTCCGAAATAAAGGGCCGAAATCAGTTGAGCAGTAATCGTTGAAAGCATTTTTCAGTTCATTGTGTGTAGGCAGCTGATTCGTCATTTTTCTACGTTAGAACTGAAAATAGTTCAACTGTGTGTGATGTTGAAGATAAAAGCATTTGAAGTGTTATTTAAAGAGTGTTAGTTGTGCTGGTATTTTAAAGGATGTGCACTGTTAGTACTGGTTGGTATATAAGCAGTGACGGTTGAATGTTCTCATTATAAAATACACCATGCAACGCACCTTCACATCAGACAGTAAACAATGTGGTCGGCATGTTATACATGCTGCAGTAGAGAAGAAACATTCAATCAGTTTACTAAAAAACAACATATTAATACGCCATGTTAAAATACAATGGTACAGGAAATGGTGGTTGATTTTACCATCAACGTATACTTAAAGGAAACGAAGCGATTATGCAGAATGGCCCTTTTTCATGATAAGATAAGATGGACCTCTATTTATCCCTATGGCGAAATTCAGGAGTTTAAAGCAGCAACAGGGTGAGAGTGAAAAACAGGACAGTACAGATACTTGGATAATACAATTAAAAATAACATAATAAGTAACTGTTAAAACGAGATATCGCAACAAGGTGAAACGCTGATCATTGGATTGAACATATATACATATTTGAGTTATTAAATATATTTACATGTATGTGTGCAGATGGAGTGCAGGTCAAAGCCATTTGTACAAACAGTGCAGATTTTATGTATGTACAGTACGGGTCACTTTTAACTGGTTACATGGTAAGCCCTTGGTATACATATAATAATATACTTTATATCACTGAATTAAGTGATCTGAAATATAGAGAAAGGATGCATGTGTTCACCAATATAATATATCAGCCGGTTTGGCAAATGTTATTGTCTGGTCATCTTAACCTATTATAATAATCATGATTTATGAGTTAAGTTATATATTGTATTTAATTTGAATCTGCAAAATAGCAAACATTAAAAGTAATAGTAGAATATACATACAAATAAATTACAAGCCCCTTAAAAGTTTCATTTAAGAAAGCACTTACCTTACAGCACTCCTAATCTGTAACATGCGTTCATGAGGAAAGTGCATCTACTTCCCATTACCCACCAGTCTAACTCAGAACCACAGCAAAGCAGCACTATCACAAATGTAAAAAAAAAAAAGAGTTCTGGCACAACCACTGCAACACCTCTCAGTTCATATCACACTGCCAAAAGTCACAGTATGGTCTTGGCACGCGTGTATGCATACACACATGCACACCACCCCTACAGTAGCATATGGAATGGAAACAGCTCTGCGTTTGTGGTGAAAATTTGTCAAAAGCGTCCAGCAGGGGCATTAATCATGGCAGGTCAGCAATCTGTGAATCATTATCCAGACTCTATAGAGCACACTGTATGACTCAGCCTCTCACTATAAAATATACCCAAAGTTTGTTCACTTAGTATAGAAAATCCCATGTTCCACTGCATTGATCTGTGTCTTATTACTGTAGACAAGTTAATAATCCGGGGTATGATTGGCAAATCCACATAGTTGCTGCATGTACATATGGCACCTATTTTCCTCATTGCATGGAGCACAAACATTTGGGTTTTTCCCACAATAAAAACATTTTTGTGAGTTTTCCCTCTCCGTCAAGTTTGGAATGACAGCCACATCCTTCGCGGCCCTGAGGGATGCCCCATTGGCCGATCTTTGTGTCCTCTCTGTGGCCTCTGACCTCCATATCATCGGCTGACAACCCCCTGCTTCTCTTACAGCTGTTGGGGGTAGGTGGGGGGTCATTCCTCCCCTCTAGAGACAGTGCAGTTGTGTGTCACCACACTGGAGGCTTCCTCTCTAAATATGGGATTTAAATGTGGTTGGGCGATGGAAAAGGCCACCTCAAAACACACACACTTCTCCACGCTTCGGTTGTATCCTTTTCCTATGTCTACCCACTCATAACGGCCTACATGACATCTCCTACCGAAGGTGAGGCAACATTTTGTTATGTAGCCAAATAAGAAGTGACTCACCGGGGGTTACCACATTCATTCAAAGAGATCCGGAGATCACAAGGAACCATGAAGGCAGTGTAACAGGAGAATGATGTCCTCGGGCCTCGACCCCTCTCCTGCTGTTGATGGAATATAGTCCTCTGGAAGGATGCATGATTCTGTACACATCCCACATTTCTACAGATTTACACGTATCATAATAGACTCTTTCTATCTTTTTGTGAAAAGGAAAAGAAAGGAAGAGAGTTGTTGAAATCACACAAAAATGTTACTCTTTTAATTTCAATCCTGTTCTATTCTGAGCTTTGATCCCGGGTTTAAAGGGAAGTCTTGCTGAGGGGTGTGCTAGTGGCCCAGATACACACTCTGAAACAGGATACTGTCGGCCTCCGGACCAGGGGAGCCTGTGAAAGTGATGTAATGGGACGAGTGGTTGAGGAATCATCGGTGGTGGGCAGAAGGGTGGAATAGTGGTTAGAAAGTCAGATCAAATGGCTTAATTTCCACAGCCTTCATATCGCACTCATTATTAACTGCCCACCTATCATGACCTGCAGACCTTAGATTTGCCCATTAGCACAATGAGCTGAATTATGACTCAATTACAGGTTTCTGGGAACATACTGATGCCTGTGGGTCTTACAAAGCAAGCGTCACACACTGTGATAAGTCACATACCCAATGCATGCTGAGGAGTTACATTGTTTTAAGCTTTGCTATGTGCAAGCTTTGGCACTGAGAAATGTGACCGCAGTGAGGCTAAGAAGCTTTAGCTCCTGGTCTTTGAAATAAATCAAACGGTCATCTTGGGAAATAAACTGTGAGTTTGAAATCCGGCTTTGGGAAAGCCCGAGCATCTCCCACGTGTTCTTTGGATAACATGTCAACATTTCCATTGGCTGTGTTTGGCATTTTGGCTGAAGGCTTGTTGGACAATATTTCATGAGACTTTGCCCCTCCACACTGTCATTGTGCCTCCTGGGCTGGTTCCACAAAGTGCAATAACTAGAGAGCAATGTTCTCATCAAAACACCAGCTCCTCACCCATCCACCCTCCACCCCCACTCCCACCAGAGGCTTCCTTTTGTCCTGGATTGTTGGTAAGCTCCTTGCATTTCTGTGTCCTCCCTGTGTGGAGGGATAAAGGCTATCATCTGTCCCGCAGATTCGGTGTGAATGCATCTCTGCGATATGGATATTAATTCACTTCTTATTCATTAAAGCTATTCTCTAAGGCTTACATCACATCAATACAGTCATGTCCCCTGACGGAGGATCCAATTGTTACAGTTCCACAGTGGTTATACATCAAAAAGCTGGCGTTTAAAATGTCGAACAGCAAGTCGACCGTATGTCTTGAAAATGTTACGGTAAAATATAGAATTTAAACACACCCTTTTTTTAATGGAAAGGGTTTCTCTTGTGAATGATTTAAATCTATTGCAGTCCTTGTTTTCAATATGTGAAAAATTGATGTGGCCAATTTAGTTATTAGAGCAGTATTATTGAGCTAAAATCAACCCTTTTTACAAAAACATTTGAGTATTTCTCAATTTTCTGTGACTCCAAGTACAAGAAATCAAGTTAGAAAGAAAAACTGCTTGATAGATTTATAAAACTGCTAAGTTTCCTTATCCTGTAATGTGTTGTATAGGTTTGCATGTAAATGGTCTGCAAAGACTTGAATCCCAAAGTTCCCTCAAGAGGGAGTTCTCTCCAATCCCAATATGGCTGCTAAACACATAATATCACATGAAATGCTGCCACACACACTCCCTTTACTTGGTGAAATTGGCAAGTCATTGTCACTGTTACATAACCCGTCTGCTGCCATGCTGCCATGTTGCAGGGAGGTGGAAGATTTCCTCCTGCTGCTTCAGCACCACCGCGCTCGCTCCACCATCATGAACCATACCATCACCTCTAATCAACCGTCAAGTCTGGCCTGTGCCATAACAACGCTACATCACAGCTCCATGTTATTTCCAACATACGACGGTGTTGACTTTAAGGCCATTTCAGTGTCTGTCAATGGCAGTTTATCCAGCGGAGCGTCAGCTCTGGCCTCAGAACAGATGCTGGCACAGCGGCAGGTCTGACGCAGATCACAGCTGGCAGCTCTCTCTGCAGCCGGACTGACAGGTTACATCAGTTACACAAGCAGCATTAGAAAAACAAGCCAAAAAAGCCTTCCATGTAGTTTCACTTTGAAATGACCTGAAGAGGCTTCAGTTTTGAAAACAAGTATCTTCTGCCAGCGGATTTCTATGAAAATCCTCAAAACGACTGCCAGACTCTGGAGCTCCTGCTGAGTCAGTGAAATTCTATTTACAGCGAGTCTTTCTGCAGACCTTGAAAGCTCTTGAGCTACTTTAGACACTAAAACTTTCCTGACCTAAAATACCTACATTTATTTAGAATATAGCCATCAAAAAGCATTAACCTTTTCATCTGTTTGTTGACATAGAGCTTCAATCCTCATCACATTTGACAGCATGTCTCATTCCATAGCTGTAAACCCCTGCTCTTCTGAGCATTGGTATTTGTATAAATCCTTTATAAAAGCACTTTGACGACCAGTGAAAATATTCAGCCTTAACTGTAATCTGACTGCAAATGGAGAGAAATGCCATTAACTCCCAGGATAGAGCATGAAATCCCTGAAAGAATATTTATTTGTACTGCTGATTAATACAACAAAATTAAAGCTTATCACAACTCTGTGAACATGTGTTCTTTTTTTTTAGATAAAGGAGAAGAATACCAGAGGAAACCAGGAAAAGACCTGTTTATTTTTCAATTTCTTTTCTTCATGATGGATGAATAAACTATGAAAGGATTGGACATAGTTGCACCATTAAATATGAATTGATTTCCAATGAGTGCATCCTCAGGTTGACCAGACAAACACAAGCTAGGGGTTAAATAGCAAATAGCTGAATGAATAAAAAGGGGCACAGCCGTTTTAACCCCTTCATACAAAACAAATAAAATTCACCACATGTCCTGGTGGGCAAATAAATATTACAATCTAATAAATGAGAAATGCCTGCGGTAATCCCAATAACACTCGCAGCTGAATTAAAAATGAAGCCGAGCTGTTATGAGGACTAGCAGTCTTTGGGATATTTACACACTATCTGAACAATTCCCCCGCTGTTTTCCATCTCACAATCAATTATTCAGCGTGCAATCCATTTTGAGGCTGTAGTAGCATGAAGAAAAGGAATTGTGTACATAAATACATGTATGTGACACACTAACTCCTGCAGCAGCTCCCTATGCCCCTCCGGTTAGGTCAAAACCCGGTTATGAAGCGTGCGTAGATTCACTCAACTGTCTGGATGTGTGTGCTCCACATGCATGCACTAATAAGAGTTGCTGTCAGCACAAAAAAAATGCACGAGAGGAGCATCTTTCCTTTATCGTGGCTCTGAATCTCCATATTAGGTTGTAGGTCGCAGAGAAGTTTGTACCGTTGCTAAAATGTCTTGTAGAATGGTGTTTCGGTTTTCTTTGGTTACCTAAGGGGGAAAAGAAACAAGTATAAATCATCATAACATCATAAAACTAACCATAAAAAACATCTCTTCTAACATCTAAGCCTCAGACAACACAGTTACCACTCTGAGATCATCACGTTTTAAATCTCTGACCTTATGTTACTGTAATGGAAATTATAAATCATATGTTGGTGAAAAAATTGCCATAACCTTGTTTAATGTTATAACTACTCCAGCATAATCAGTGTTTTGCATGACAATATCTATAGCTGAGTCTTCCGTGATCAATTATTTTGACATTTGAGACCACCCTTTGTTGTTGAATCAGTCACGCATGATTTAGCGTTAATCCTGGCGAGGGATAATGCGGGGCATGCCCTTTGTGCATTAGTAGGCAGACTGACTGCCCCCTAAGACAAAGTACATACAGTGTAAACAGTGTCATACAGCTATTGTGGGACTTAAGAGCTTGTAAACTGACCTAAATGTATCTTTTCACACCAGATTGTTTCTGTCTGTACTCACTGTGAAGACCTTGACATCTCTCCTGCTCCGCACCTCTTCCACAAGACCCAGCGGTTTACCCTTAGGGATGGGGATGGTGCCCAGGATGGTGCAGGAGGAGACTTCTAAAGTCTGTCTCACTGCCCTGATGAACGGCTGGCTGAAGAGCTCCATTTTGCCGATCTCGTCAATGACGAACACCTTCCTGCTGCCCCCATCTGCTGACCCCACCTGCGGACGAAGAGTGTTAGCTTTAAGGGATAGTTTGGATTGGGATAATTGGTTGTATGAGCTATTTATCCATAGGGAGTATAGTAAAAAAACTGTTTTGGGAAACCGAACTGCGAGGAATCTAAGCAATGTGGTTTGGCAGCGTCAAATGTATTATAGCCTCCTGAAAGAACATCCAAACATATGATATTCAAAATCAGTTAGAGTGTACGCTTTATTTACAATGTTTTCAGTGCAATACCTTGCCTTTAGACAGATGTTTCTGACAAGGAACTGAAACCATAATTCCATCTATGCTGTATCCAAAGCCACCAGACAGTCATTTTAAACAGTAGAACACAGAAGTTGCTGCCTGATCAGTTACTAAGTTAGTTAGTGTCATTGTTTGGCTTTGGTGAAGCCGAACTAACCCTTTAAACACCAAAGTAACACAGTTTCACAAACTAACTAACCGGTCCAGGCAGCATCGTCTTTCTATGAGGAAACATTCCCTATTTTTTTATGTTTGTGCCTTTGAAGAGAGCAAAGGTGGATAAAGTCTAAATTACCCTTCATTAAAGGGCTTATGACATTAGGTAAGTGGTGAAAAATTCCAAATACAGCAAACGCCTAAAATGATTTTCATTCTTTTGGTAGGGGTTTTTAAAAATACATAATGCTGCTTCCCACGTCCACAGCAGAACATGCTTTCCATCTGTGCTGGTACTCCAAACACTACTATGGAAAGTTACCTCATACAATCCCTTTTCAAAACATCTGAGCAATCCCTTTGAGAATGCACATTCATAAGTGTATGCTCGATTTGAGGAACAGTTTATAAATAAATAAGCTCAGTTAGACACGTGTTGATAACAAGATTAAAGAGGTTTCATTGATGTCCATGTGGCTAATCAAACATGTGGAAAAGGCTGATCATGGTAATGCATCATGATAGTGTTTGTATGTTTCATTCAACGCGTGATCAGCAGTGATTACAGAGTCACTTTGAGTCAGATGAAAGTGGAATATGTGCCGCCAGGCCAAGGCAGAGACACCTTCCCTTTACAACACATGTGTAGGCGTCACTCCAGGCTCACTTTACATGCTGGATTCATCAGGTCAGTGACAGCCAGACGGCACCACCAACACTAAAAATGTCACTCTGGAATTTATGTGTTTGCGAGCTTCCAATTATTTCATCAAATCAGAGAAAATCAAAGGTCTGGTGAGTTGTTAAAAGGGGAGAAAAGGGAGTGTTTGGCTTGCTGTGATCTATTGAAAAGTTTAAAGTCCTCTTACATTTCTGAAGAGGGGGAGAGCCACGTTTTCAAATGAAGGCAAGTCAACCACATACTGCCCAACTGTGTATTCCCGTCTGCCATGAGAAGAGCCGGCAGGGTCTCTGTAAGATACAATAAGTCACTGAAAAGCAGCACAGATAAAAGAGAGCAGGTACTTTTGATGGGATGACCCTGGTACCTGATTCTGGACAGCTGGCCCCTCTCTCCTGTCACTGTGACTACATCAAAGCCGACTCTCCGGCCCCCCTCCCTGACCTCCTCTGTGTAAAACCCCTCAACTCCCACTCCTGATGACACTAGAGCCTCACAGGCTTTCTGCACCACAGTGGTTTTACCCACACCTGGAAGTAAAATAAGAAACAATGTAAAACAACTGCATTATCACTTATTGATTCTGTCAAGTGTCAGGATGTGTCTTATCCATGCTTTATTGATGATGACATCCCTTTCCCATAAATAATCCTAAAGGGGTCTACACAATATACAGAAGACCAAGTTAATATGTTTTCAAATAGGGAATAGTGAGCCTTGTCGACTAAAACATTGAAAATAATCTTTCAAAAATGATAATGATTCATTCGAATGTGTCTTGAGTTTGTAACAGTGCTTTTGGGAATAGCGCAAATAACTTGTTAACATAACATGTTAACAGTGGTGTAAAGTAAGTACATTTAGGGAATTGTACTTTACATGAACATTTTTTTATTTTCTTACTTTGTACTTTTACCCCATTACATTCCAAAGGTTAATATTGTACTTTACTTTAAGTTACTTTGCATATGATATCATTTTAGCGATTAAAAAATAGGACTAAATTCGCAAAATACCAAACAGTAACTAAATTGATAGATCTAGTTCCACCTTTACCAGCTTTGGTACACATTTATGCATCAATGATTCTAATCAAATCATATAATACATATTATTCTGAAATGGGTCGATCTGCATGAATACTTTTACTTTAAGTATGTTTTGATGCCCTGTACTTTTACTTGAGTAAAATGTTGATCGCAGGACTTATTCCCACTTCCTTTACTGAGGTACAAGATCTGAGTAACAACAGATTAGCTAGACAAGCTAACTTTCCTCAGAACCAACGTGTGCTGGCTCGGACACAGGGTAACTACCGCTAAATGACTCGTCTGGATTTACAGCCACTGCAACTTCAATAGCACCGCTAAAGCTGGGTGTGCAGTGTTACCTGGAGGTCCTGTCAGGAAAACGTGTTTGAACATTTCAGATTACACCGTTAAACATGCTGCTGCAGCTCTTCCGTACACAGCCGGTTGACGCATGCGCAGTATAAAGCACACCGCAGAACTTGATCTGAATGGAGACGAAAAAGTTAAAGAATATAGAAGGCAATTTATACTCTGTATTTCAAAGTAATGAGAAATTATTCCCAAAAATAGCTTCGCATAAAAAAAGAGCAACTTTAAAAAAAAAATGTTTTTATCAAGTTGCTCAATATTCTGTCTTAGTATCCCATATAATGGGAAACATCTTTTTGACTACCTATCTCATTATTCTGATTTAGCATCTCCTTATTTTGACCTAGTATCTCATCTTACTACTACTATTACATTGTTTAACTCTCTAAAATAAATAAATAATTAAGTATTAAAGCTGTAATGTAATAAAGTAAAATGTACAGAAGATCCCTCTGTGAAGTAATGGAGTATAATTATTAAGGAGCATAAAATTCAGCAACTCTGTTAGAGGTTTACTTAATTACAGTACATACATTCTAAATGTACTTACTTTAATTAATCATTTGGATTTCCACCATTACAAATGAGTAAGTTTTAATTGTCTCTCTGTTAAAAAGCACACCATACCAGTTTTAAAATACTATCCGTCTCTGTTTTGCTTATCACATAATATCAACGGACAAATGCAAAGTAGCAGGTGGTTAAAGGAAACATCCTGTCTGGAGACTTTCAAGTTCTGACAACTCGAATGGAAACAACAGCTTAAATGTTAGTTAAAATGATTTGCATAAATGATGTGCACAGGGAGATTTCATCCTTTTATGTCACTAAAGACTCATCTTACAAGAAGTTATGCAAATGTATAGTAGCCTGGTATTAACTGAGAGATTAAGAAGTAAAGTGATCACATTATTTCCCCCCAAAAACGTCTCTTTATTCAAAGGTGTCAGATACTACTAAGAAGAAAACGTATACACATTTACATATTTGCTAGAACTAAACTGCCATTTGGAAATATTTTAACCTTGATGTAGAATTCTATGCATTTTTTTTACATGGTGTAACCAGGGAGTTTGTTGGCCACTAGCTCAGAGATATGCTTATACCCTTTTTTGAAATCCAGAGATCCAAGTTCGTCCTCCAGTTCCTCTATCTCTTGCTGTTCAAAGGAGGACACTGACCCAGCAGAAAATCTTCCCACAGGACCACTGTTCTTGGATGACCCACTCTTTTTACCTCTGGATGATATCAAACTCTCAGCATCAGAGCTCTTTTCTGCTGTACTGCTCCATGTCTTCGGTTTTCTGGAGCATATGGTCTGCAAGGAGCTTGACCCTTCTTGGTCACTGTCATCAGAGGACAAGCTGAGGGCGGAGGCCTGGGTTCGGGGTCGGATTATGTGCGCCCCCCTCAGAGCGTGCTGTGGAGAGTGGGGGGCTTTGACGGGCACAGGGAGGACTGCTCTCTTCTGAACCCATTCGGAGTCAGAGTGACGGAGAGGAGAGCATGGGGTCTTGGCTCTAGAGGGTTCGGGGCTGCTCACGGGGTCAGGGGAGTAGGCATCGCTGGGCTCCAGGCTGTTAAAGTCATCAGCATAGTCTGCCTCCTCGTTTCCTTCTCTGCTGGAGTCTGAAAATGAAGATTTTGGGCTGGTATGTCTGTGAGATGCAGGCTGTGATTTTACTTGATTTGAGTCACTGAGATGCTCCTTATCTTCTTCATTTTGGGTAACATCATCACCTTCCACACTGGGGATGTGAATACACTTCAAGTCTTTTTCAGAAAGAGATTTTGCTGAATTTCTCAAAAAGTCTGTATTTTGTTTACCCCGAGCTTTGCCATGTTTTAGTGTGAATGTGTCCTGAAATTCAGAGTCCACTGCAATGTTTTGCATCATTGTCTCGACATTTTCATTTAGACTGGAGCTCTGATCTAATGCTGACTTTATTTGGCTGGACTTGACAATGGTTTTACTTGACTTTGTCTTAGCTTTGGTGATACTTGACTGCGTTTCACTTTGTATTAAGTCCATGCATTCCCGTCGTTTTACTTTAAGAGGGGACATTTTCTTCAGTCTTAGATTGAATGTTCTGGTCGTACCGTACACAAGCTTCTTGTGAGGAGATTTACTGGATATTTCAGCCTCTTCCTTTTTGACTCTCTCTTTGATAGATGCAGGTGTAGAACAGTATCTGGGGGAATGTACATGCTTTAAGTGTTGACTAGTCCTCTGTTTGGTTTTCTGCAAAGACACTTTTCCTGGTGTGTTTCCATGTTCACCTGTAGGCTCTGTGGATGCCGGCCTGTAAATCCATGATAAATTTGGATGTATAGACAGAGGCTGGCTTGAATTCTGGCCATTCAACTGTGACAGCTCAACAAGAAGCGCATTTAACAGAGGCAACTGTCTTACAGCTTCCCCCAGGACATTCAGAGGCACCTCACATGTTTCTTGTTTCTTTGCTGTTTTTTCATGTCTTAGTTTCTGCTCTATCACTGGAGAACTTGCCACTTCATTTGTATTTTTACTTGTTTCATCTTCAGTGTCTTCAAATGGGAAAGCCTCAGAGTCTAAATTCAGAGTATTGCAATCCCCTTCCCTAATTGTATGTTTTTTCTCTGCAGAATTATTATAGAAGAGATGTGGCGGACAAAAAAGACTTAAATCGTCTTCAAAATTATTTTCATTAGTTTCTTCATGGGGGGGCATTTGTCTACCTGGTTTGTTTTCAGTCTGCAGGACAACAGGAAAACCATTGTCCCGTTTATCCTCACTTTTTAAGGTATTCTCATCAAGAGCCGCTGATTCTGTGATTTGTTTCTCCATTATTCTGTTTTGTAAATGTTTTCCGCCATGTGCACTACTGCTTTCCGTGATGTGTGGCAGTAAACTAGCTCCCAGACTTAGAAGTTTGTAACTCAGGGAAATTGATCCAATTTTCTCCCCCATGAGGTCGCATATACCCACAACCCCACTTTCACCGTGAGATGAGGGAGTAGAAACACCACGTTCATTCACATCCTGCCTGATTCTGTCCATCGCTTTTGCCAGTGACACAAGAGAGCTACCAACTAATTTGGGGATCTCTTCTTTCACATCCAGCACCATAGCATACAGAGGAGTGTTGGATAGATGAGTATGCAGTGAGTTCAGGTTCATTTTGAAGAAGCAAGACTTCCCTCTGTTGAAGGCATATTCCCCTTGCTGATCCTTTCCATTATCTGCATGTTGCTTCACTCCAGCATTGCTTTTCTCAGGCTGATAAATGAGCAGCGTTGGGAAATCCAGCAGTCTTACTCCAAGAGCGAGCTCGTCGGAAACTTGACTTTCTTTCTCGACTTTGATGGATTCCACCAAAAGCTCAAATGAAAACAGAGTCTCGTTATTTTCTCGTCCTGACATTCTTGAAGCCGTATGACAGCAAAAACCAACGTTAAACAACGAGCTAACTAGCTAGCTGTTAGCTAATCCGCGGCTTTAGCTTGTATCAGCTCCATGGAAACAAACAGCTGTCGCGAATATTTTGCGTCACACGATGCCCCGGGATATCTGGGAGTTGTATTTTTAGTTGGAAGTGTATACGTACTCAAAAGCTGTGGCAAGATAATTGTAGGTTTTTGTATTGAAAAACATTATATGTCATTCTAAACTTCTATTTAAAAACTTTTATTAGGGGTCAACACAACATAAATAAATAAAATAAATGATTTAATTCATTATATTTTTTGCAAATGTAAACAACCACAAATGTAAATTATGTAAGTATAGTATAATTAAATCATACATTTCTTGTTGTCAAAATATAGTCGGAGCTATATATTAGGACAATAGAGAAATAATAAAAAAAAACAAAAAAAACATTGTGAAACTGTGCTTTTTAAGACAACAAATGAAATGTTTTAAATGAAGATACTTTTTATATGTTTATGTTGATCCCCGATTGTTTTGTGTTGCTATATCACTTTATTGTATACGTATCCGGTCATTTGCTTTTTTATACATTCACATAGGTTACTGATTAAAATGAAGCAATGTTTTCATGTGTGTTTATGTTTTATACATATAGTCCTAGTTTATGGGGTCTTTTACGTAGCCGCTTGCCCTGAATTGTATTTCATAATTAGGTTGTTATTATATTTTTATTTATAAATATCAATAATAGGACTTGGCTTTGTTTGTTTGTTTGTTTAAACAAGAAGGCCAAAGGTAATTGAGGAAGCCTGTTTCCAAAAATAAAATGAAATGTAAAGGAAAGAAATCCCTTAGGTATACCTAATTACAAGGCTAGATGATGACAATGCAAAGAGAAATGAAGATCATAATTTATTTAGATACAATTTGCATGAGAAACTTTTCTGCTCTTCACCAGATGGGGCCACTGTAGGGCTAACAGGGTTTATAGATGAACAAATGCCGTAGCGAACGTCACAAAGGCCACTGGACTTAAACAGGACATGCTTATTACCTACCTTTTTACTGTAAATTAATTTGTAATTTTCAGTCAAATATGAACCGGCAAACCTATGATCAAATGTCTGTGTGTGCACAGGAGTGAAGTGCAGAGAGTTCCTACAGGCGGAGGGTGGGCGGAGTCTCTCTCCGTGCTGCGTGTTGTCAGAGGAGATAGGTGCTGGATGCATATTGCTACGGTCTGTGCCAATTCAGTCTGGAGGCTGACACCGAAGGGGAGAGATGCAAGCCTGACTTCCGCAGCTTCAACTGATTTTTTAACCGCTAAGGATAATTAGCAACCTGGACAGGACAACGCTGACATTTTAAGGTAATGACTCTAATGTAATTTCTTTCTCTCCGAGCCGACAAACAAACTAAAAAGTAGGGCTGTAGCTAAAAGTGAGGAGCGCCAGCGCTGCACAAACAGGGAAAGTAGCGAAAGGTGGAGGAACTCATGGGCATTACCGATGTTAATAGTGAACACAAAGGATAAAGTTTCCTTCGGGCACCGAAGCATATTTAGACTAATGTAAGCGACACATATAGAATAACTGGAGAGTATAAGGTGTCAGCTGTAGTCTATATATAGCCTATATTTGTGTCTATTCATGGTATTAGCTATGGTGTCGCTGATTTAAATTTGACTCAGCTTTGTTTGTTTATCTACCACGAGCGTGTTAGCCTCACACGTTGACTAATTCAATGCAACAAAACATACATTTTTGCTTCCAAATGAGCGGAGCTAGGCTATAGAATGTCTCTCCTGGTTTTTATAAAATAATCTGACTGTAAGTTTTATCTTAATGTTGTCGTCATGTATTTGCAACCATTGGTGGTGGTGGTGCTGTCGGTGTGCGCGCGGGGTTAATTGGACTGGATTTGCAGAGAAATATTTTTTGAATGAATTTGTCTAGTGGAGTGCTTTCATGAAAACGGTGGGGGGCGATAAAGGCATCATTGTCCTACTGGTCATGGATAATAAAGCCTTCACATGCTTACTGTAAGGTGAGGCCCACAGCCAGTCTCACGGGCCAAATGTAATTGTTGTGGGAAGCCTATAGGGAAATAAAAACCATGTATGTAAGCAGTGGTCAACGAATATAACACACCCCACTGTGCTTTACTCTTGTATTATGTCCATATTTGGTTTACTTTAGCAGCAGTGGGAGCTTTTCAGTAGATCCAGACAAAGGATTTCCTTTAACATTATAGTTGTTTTGATTGTACAGAATATCTGGCAGTCTGCTATTTGCTTTACTTGGCTTGTCACGTGGCTTACTTGACAGACAATGTTCTGTATACTCCACAGGGAGAGTAAACAAGTGAAATGTTGTTTGTCTTCTACCACCATATCCCTTTGCTGTCTTCCTGCAGGAAGTTTAGCCTCGACAATAACTAACTTCCCAATAAAGGGAAACAAATAGGCCCATTCCTGAGCCCTTAGCTAGCTGAAGCCACAACAACTAGGTGCTCTTGAGTGTGAATGTAAGTTTCCATTGTTTCATTTTTAGTGCATTTTTAGTGCTCTGCGTTTCTGCCCTCCTGGCTTCACAGCTCCCATCTGAACAGATCAAGCATAAAGATTTATTTTCTGGTGGAGCGTTAAAATCAAAAGGACACCATTATTTTTCAGAGTTTTATGTCTGGGAAAGATTAGTTTTCCGTTGGGCTGTGCTGAACTAAGTAGGCACAGGAGTGCTTTAATGTGACTCCAGGATGTTCATGGCCTGGTATAACATTTAACATATTTTCATTAAACTCCCAAAATGTTTGGCTTAACTCAAGCTGTCAGGTCTGCCAATCAGGGAGACAATTTAACATCCGACCGCTCTTTTGAATGAATGTTAAGACATCTGTAGTGATGTGTGAGTAATTTGCTGTTACTGTGCACAGAAGCGAAAAACAACCCTATTAATCTGCTCATTGTGTTTGTCATCATGCAAATATTTAGTTGTTGGCTGATGTCTGTTTCCAGTTGAGCTTGTATATATGCCATTCCTCATTATGTAGTTGCACCCAATGACTAACTTAAAGGATCTTTGAATGTTGAGTGACTCCTACCCTGTTGAATTAGAAAATGAATTAGTCTGTTAAAGAAGGGAAAACAGACTTTTTACTAGATAGATGCAAGCTACATTAAAGACAATATCTTCTTAATGTAGATTAAATTAGGCTAAATATGTACCCCATCTCCACCTCTGGCAGCAGGACACTCCTAGCGGTAGAAGGGTTCAGCAGCCATGATAATGACAGTGCCAGGAAAAGTCTCTCAATCACAGTTTGAATAAAGATCTGTTGCATGCTGCCATCAATAGTGCGCTTACAGAGCACTCAAGAAGAAATATTTTCTCATCTATATCTTACAGCGCCTTTTGCATGGCTAACCAGACAAAGGGTAATTGAGCCGGATAGATATGTCTTTCAAAACATGTGCTCAGCCGAACAATAAGGCACCTGTCATGATTGGCAGAGGAACGACTTCCTTTGACATGCCCACAGGCTATATCCAGTTGTTATCATTGCAGAGCTGGTTAGGATGTCTTCTGGCCTAGTGGGCTTGGAGACGCCCGACTAGAGTTACAGCCGTTATGTTGTGTTTGCCTATAAATACATTACCCTAACTCAGGACTGTGTAGGCCTTTCTTCAGATTGGGGAAATGTCTGAACAGTAGTGGCTGATTTCAGTCTTCTTGTTACACCTCCTCCTCCAGTGCGCCAGTCTATCCCCTTGTCTGTCTCTGTTCCCACGGTGCTTTGCTACCGATGTGCTGACTGGCCATGATTGGGAGAACAGTAGAGGGTGGGGGGGGAACAGCTAAAGGACTTAGTTTCTGACCATGTTTGTGAGGGGTGATGCATTTCTCTTCATTGTACTATAGAAGCAGGCCAAACCATGTGGCGCTGCCCTTCCCAACAGATCCCACACCCCGTGCATGTGACAGGGATCAGGAAGCCTGCTCTGGTCTGGTCCGTGCAGGCTGACTGACCGGCTGGTTTGCTAGCCATGATTCACAGTTGGCCTCCCAACAAAATCCTGTTGCTTCAAAACCAACCAACCAGCAGACAGGGGATCACATGCTGCCTGCTCCTGTTGTGAGAGCCAGACTCTCTCGCCGTCTTTTTTGTCAGCCTTTGTTTTGATAGCAGTCTGGATTTATGGAAGGACTTAAGCCCACTCATCACTGTCAGGGAAAGCACAGATGCCGTCATTAGGTCGATGTTTTTTCATGAATCGATCTCCTGTTCCACCAGGGATCTGTTTGTGATGGATGTATGTGGGTTACCGAGCAATGCCCATAATGTACAGCACAGATGTATTTCTCGTTGAGATTTTGGATATCAGTTAGATGTGTAACACTGATGATCACTTAGAGCTTTTAATCATCATCCTGAATACATTTCCGGTTTAGGATAGAAATTAACAATAAACCAAGGGATTTTCTGAGGAAGGCTGAAGCAAAAGGATCTTTAACCGCTCCAAGGTCAGCATGTGGGCTTCTCTTAGGGTCATCCATCATTTCTGTCTGCACTGCACATTATACGACCACTCATGTGTAATCAGTGTAATAGCCTTAAGACGGCATGTTTAACGGCTTGCTCTGGTGCTGGCGTGTGTCAACATGCGTTCCGGGGAACCACGGGAAGACGCCAACAGCCCCTCAAAGTAACGTGTTCCTACGCTTTATGTGATGTGCACAAATAAGCTGCTATAGTGAGTCTGTGGCCTGTTTCTCCAGGACATATGTGAACTATCGCCCTCATGTTCTGCATTGCTTGTTTGTTTATTTGTGTCTATGTGTCTTTGGTTAATCTGATCCTCATTGAAGTGGTTAAGCTTCATAGTGTAGTGCCTGCCATTAAAGGGCACTCTATGAAAGGATGTGTGTGCCGTGCCTTTTGGGCTTTAAAGGAGAAATGGCTCGATTGAACAATTTCATAGATGTCTGTTACAGATGTAGATGTTCTGTATTAGCAGTGATTGCGATTATCGTAGTGAAAGAACTGCTACACCGACTCATCCCCTGTGTCTTGTACGTCTATTATTGTTTTCGGCTCTTTAATTTCCCACCCTCCAGTTGCTCATCCAGTGGCTTGCTGCCGTGCCAGGCGCATTTGAGCGAAAAAGCAGCGCCGTGGCTGGAGGGGAAGCTGCTGGATGAAGCAGATGGTGAAGTGACAGAAGTCAAATGCTGATCGCACCATTGCTGGTGAGATTCATGTCAACCTCTGGTGACACACAGCCGAGACTCTGAAGGACTGAGGAAGAGGTGTAAAACGGTAGCAGAGGAGCGAGTAAAGGTTTGAGCCCTCTGATGACCGCCTTTTGCGATCACTGCTGGCTCAGGTGCAGCTCGACCATTAATGGAAAAGATTAAATATCTCATACCTTTAGCCACAGCAATTGGTGACACACAGTATGCTTTGCAATGTCCTTAACACAGCTGTTATCAAGCTGTTTCTTTGTTACACTGCCTGATTTGTTGCATTATATCAACGCATTATTTACTATTACAGCTGGACATGAAAATAAAATCTTATGACCCGCTTAGACCGGCTACTGTTTAACGATGACCTTTTGAAACCTTGCATTATTTGCTGGACTAAGCTCCTACCTATGACTGACAGACGGAGCTACAGATGATCGCGCCAACAGCTGTGGCTTACAGATGTAGCCATGACGACAGGCTGTAACTATAAAATATCTTTCTGTCTTAAAGGAAATCAATAATCCTCCAGATAATCTCTATGATTTGTAAGTCATTGTGGGTCATCCCAGTTTATAAAGGATGGCTGTCATTGTCATATTTACCACAGATTTTTAGAAATTAAGGTCTTTGCTGTTCAATCACCTATCCCCATTGGTTATCCATACTTGCATAAAGTAATGCATTTATTCCTTTAGCTTGATCTTTAGGTTAAACATCAAGATGAAGACAAACTATAACCTAGCTTAATCCATTGCAGTGTGATTTACTCTTAAGCGGATGCCTACTCTGACAGCTTAAGACACCACAGATGCCAAGAAGCTCCTTTTATACTACTTTCCTTGGAGCACACGTTCCAAACATGTGTTCCTTCCAGGGCATGTATTTTTAGTGCCAATTAGTAACATACTCATCACGTTATGTTTTGAACACACCTGATGCAAAGTTACAAACCTTACTGTTATATCGGCGCTTGTGCATCAGCTGGTTCAGGTGTCCAGGCGCATAGACACCTGGGAAATCAAATATATTATTTCATATTTTATTATTTATAATACGGGACCCCAATGGCTGAACAGCTCTTAAATCCTTTGGCTCTCAAACAGGGAGAACTATGTATTATTCCTGGTGTGAACACACAGCAGATTTATTAAGACATTTCCACCCGTTGGATCAATCTTATCAACGCAAAAAACATCATGTTCATGCATTATGGATTTGCAATACTCAAGCAAATACGAAAATGTGTCTTACCAAGATGAATTATGTCTGCACCTCCTCTTCCCATGGGGACCCATTAGTGTCCATATCAGGAATGTTGGGGAAAAGGCCATAGAAGTTGCTGACCCTTCTACATGTTTTGTCTATGTGGCTGTCACTGAGCTACAATGGAGAGAATGAATGCTGGCCAGTCATTAACCCGATTGCCGCTGAGTCCAAGGACCAGTCCTGACCCGTGGGGTTAACTCAGACTGTGTTCCCCTCAACGGGCCCAGACAATCGGGACAGCTGACCTCTGGTCGCAGCCAGCCTCCAATGGGAGATAAGAAGGGATTTGGTTTAGAGCCGATGTGCATACCTCCTTCCTACTGTAGCAGAAAGAATGGGCCTGTCTGAATAAGCACACAGGACTGGGTGTGGGTCCAGGAACCTGACTGCATGCCATTCTGCCTCTGTAGACTTTCTATGATTCTCTGTTGGTTCATTCATTAAACGCCAGTGTAGTAGATAGCTGTGTAATGGTCTTCAAAATGAGCATTATGTGACACATAAAATAAATAACCTCTACAATCATTTTCAGCCTTGCCCCCTCTCGAACAGTGTCAGTTTTAAGGTTAGAAGGGTTACATGAAACCATTTCAAACTTTATTTGTTTATTTATGTGTTTTCCTGTATTATTTATAGGATTATATACATTTTATAATCTCTATGTAGGTAATATTAGCTATTTTGAGCCCATCAAAGGTATGGTAAATGAAACCTGTATTAATAAAATGTAGGCTAATACTGCACGTATCGCCCCATGCTAACATCTGCGCCCTTGACTGTCAAATTGACCCTGGGTGAGCCAAGGAGCAAATGGCCATCGGATGAGTTGTTTTAAAGCGTAAAAGCACGCCGACTTGTTTCTGATGGAGGTTGATTGTAATTAACAAGTCAAATGGAGCAGATCCGTGACAGATGTGCCATAAAGTGCTCAGCTTTAGGGTGTTTGCATGTGTGTGCGTGAGTCACTGAAGCATTGCTCCTGGAGCCCTTATCCTTCACTTAACCTCTTCTGGGCAGCACAGTGCTCTAACTCTGTTGTGGAGCATGGATGTATGTTGAAACTACATGAACAGCAGGATAGCTTCGATAATACAATGCTCGCTGCTTTGTGTTGTCGTTAGACGTTCTACTTTTGTCCAATGGACTCACGGGAATGTCCAAGCTTTCTGGGTATCAGCTGTTTTACAGGAAGGAACTTTCTCCTAAACAACCCCTATATCAATCGTGAGAAAGTGTCTGTTTTTTGTTGGTTGCTTTCACGTTGCCAGCTTACTGACATGAGACAAATTAGAAAGTCCTGTCATGGTCTGTAGTCTGTCATTGTGTTTTTAAAAGTGCTGGTGAAACTTGTTGGGAGGAGGTTGTTATCCTTGTTTGTGTTTCCACTGATCCATAACACAAATGATAATGAGTTTAGTTTAGCGAATAAATGTGGTTTACACTGGGAAATCCCGGAGCTAAAACAAAACTTTGGCCATTTGCAGTTTTATTTCAAGTGTGTATATCACAGGAGTGTGACGCAAATATATTTTCCTGATTGTGTTATTGTTTCACAGCAGCAACAAACCGTCAACATCTCTTAAAGGTTGGCTCGGAAATGTCTTTTTGTTCATTTTCATCGAGTTTCATTTGTTTTATATAAACATTATACATCCTTTCAGTGCCTTTGAAACAGGAATATTTGGTCTCTTAGTTCAGTTCAGATACTGTTGAATTATGCACACCATTAAGCCAGGACATTAATGTTGCCCTTGTTTCCACTTACTGGAACACATAAATGCCTGTACATGATATTACCTTTGGCCTATTCATGGAACTTGCTGCTAGCGAAGACTTAGATGTCTGACTATTTTAGACAAGCCTCGGATATTGGACTTACTAGTGTGTATTGGAAAGCTTTTTATAGAAAGTGGAAGGGAAGTCTAAGGCAGAGAAGAGCTGAACTGTGCAGCGCTGGCACTGAGCCTGGCCTTTCCTTGTACTGTCGGCTGCTGCTGCGGCGGTATGATGTGTTTAAGGAGCGCAGGCCCAGCCAAGCAGAGCTAATTCGAAGCTAGAGTAGTATATTCCATCTCACTTGTTTTCCCCCCTCTATCTTTGCAACATCATTTTGACTAGCCTTCCTTTTATGCGATTTGTAAAGACTGTTGACGGAGGATAATGATCTAGAGTGACAGTGGCCTGATTTTTTTTTCTTTCTTTTCTTTTCTGTTGCTTCTGTAATCACACTGTCTGTCAATGTGGAGGAGATCAACCGCTCCCCTCGTCCGCTGAAGTGTATTGAAAGCTTCTGTGGATGTTTGGAGGTTAGCCAGAGGGGGCGGGATCCTCGGCTACAGGGCCAGCACATTTGACAGTGCTGGCCTTTATATGGGTTTACGGCCTTAAAAGAAGAAGGAGCGAAGGAAGAGGAGATTGCGTAACACAGTCAGGCTAACAGTGTCCCAGACACTATGTAAGGATCCTAAGGAGAGGTCTGTCATTCCTACAATGCCTAGCAGCTACTCTGTGTGTTCATTCACTGCTTACCTTCCCCGGGCTATGTTTACTGGCAGCCCTCGGATCCTCTCTGAAATGTAAACAGCGCTGCAGGGCCACATACAGTTCAGCACGGAGCCGCATGCCAAAACACAACCAACACACAACTGCTGGATACACAGCCAGGTGCTGCAGATCTGACCACAGGAGCAGCTGTATAATTACACATCCGTCTCCAGATAATCTGTGTTTAGGTGGAGCACACAAACACCAAAGGTCGGAGGTCAACTTGATGATTGATTAACTTTTGTACCATATTTACTTACTTCCTCCTTCCAGCGTTTGCATGACTGAGGAAACATCTTCTTATTTATACGACTCTAAAGAAATAAGGTTACAGCAAAACAATAATCAAGAGCTCGTAAACACAGAGATTCTCATTAGGGCACACACGGAGACCCTTTCTCTCACGTGGCGGCATTTTCAGAGGGGGTGCAAAGAGAGAACTGAGTGTAGGTTAATTGTTTCCTGTCATTTTGTTTAATTTTCAGTGAAAGGCAGTCTGAGTCTGGGGTCCCTGAGGACACCCTTTGCATTTCCCTCTGCGCAAACATAGTCGATTCCCCAGTTAAACCACACTGCTGATCTGTTTGTTGTCCTCACAGATTGCTGCTGCATCATTGCTTTGTCACCTCAGGGTTGTTGTTGTTGTTGTTGTCGCATCGCAGCATCAACAACAGGCCCACGACTCAGTTTACAATTTAAAATATGATTCGGTTTGCAAACATTGTATCATGGATCCTAAAACACACACACTTCAGCATGAGCTTCTGCTTGATAGGATTCCCCCCCAGGGAGTCCAATACTGCGGGAATGTGTTTGTTATTGATTTAAAATGGATAGTACTGTCTGTGCTCTCATGCAGAGGTGGGACCAAGTCACTGTTTGGCAAGTCACAAGTCATTCCCAAGTTCGAGTCACATCAAAGCCAAGTCGAGTCCAAGTCCCGATCTTTTTCAAGTCCTGAACAAGTCATCATGTACTCTTCACTTAATATTGCAATTATTAGACTATCAAATTTTAACATATCAATCTAATCTACAGTCTAATTTTATAAATACATATTGAAATATGTTCAATGTTTCTGTATTGAAATCTTTTACGATATACACATGCGCCCTAAGACCTTCAAAGTATCTTAGAGAAGAGGTGAGAGTGAATATTGTGTTTGAATTGTATTAGCACGGAAGGCACCAATGTGACCATAAAGTTAGTAAAACGCCTTGACCAGTGAGGCATATCAGCTGTGTGGATGTCTGAAAGCAATGCTTGAGCATGCCAGTTACAGTACGTCAACATTTTCCTTTAATTACAATGAGACTTAATATTTCAATAAACAATGTTTAATCTGCATTACAAAACTACATAACGAAAACAGCAGAGTTGAAAGAAAAATAGGGGCAGTTATTTTATGGTTCACATCGGGAAAATGGAAAGTGAACCATTGTTTTTTCTCAGGTGTGTGTGTGTGTGTGTGAATAAGAAGATGTCTGATGAACTTAAGATGAATAGCATTTGTAAAGTCAACTTTGACAACAGTGTGTTCGACATCTGTGCAACAAAAATCAGTACAGTTGAGAGAAAAATACAGGTACAGTGATCAGGAAAATAAATAAATAAAGTCCCTGATCCGATCCAAAAAGGCCAAAATCTGCCACATGATTGCATCGCTCGCCCTTGCCTGCCAGCGCTCACACTTTACGGTCTTCGGGGCTTCGCAAGTTCGCATTGCAGGGAAGGATGTCCATGAGGAAATTTAGTTTTTGACTCGAGACATGTCAAGTCATTACAAGTGGAGGAGGCAAAGTCCGAGTCAACTCTCGAGTTAATAGTATTCAAGTCCAAATCGAGTCGCAAGTCATGCCGAATTTGATCAAGTCAAGTCTGAAGTCATTAAAATCATGACTCGAGTCCCAAGTCATGTGACTCGAGTCCACATGTCTGCTCTCAGGTCCTACAGAAATGGTGGGAATTCAAATATTTCGTATTTCTGAGGATGTATTTCAAGGTCAGACTGAAAAAAAATGCGCAAAAAGGATTGTTGTGTCAGAGTAAGAATTTATTTATAGCAGCTGCCTGGGGGAGCCGTACGTCTTACTAAACCCTGCTGGATATACCACTGCTTTCCAATCTACTTACATGAAAGAAAGATTTTGCTCTTGATTCTGCGGGGTAGGTGACCCTGAGTGCATGTTGTACAGCTGCCAGTGCCTGGTGCCTTCTCCTAATGCTGCCATCTTGATGACATTCTTCAGAGCAGGCTGCAGTTAAGAGATAAGGAAGTGAGCAGTGAGGAAATATGTGCTTATTTGGGAGTCTGTTATAAAAGTCTGGCCAGCTCTGTGATTTGAGGACTGACACTGTTCCTGTGAATTTATTTGCCCCTGACCTCCAGGGAGTAAGAAATACATTTAAATATCCTCCTTTTTTATGTTGTTTTCAATTGCATAAATATTAATGCCAGTGGACTATAAGCATGTACAAGGGACGTCTCTGAGGAGACGCTGCCAGAGGCAATCCAGCTGTGCTCCTTAAGCATGTCGAGACGTTCGTCCACCCCCCACTCATTACGTACTCCCAACCCCCGCCTTATAAGAGCACCTCATCAGATCGTTGGCCTCGATCAGTTCTGAAGGTCAAAGGTCACTTGATTACTGAGGGCCCGCCCGTCAGGTTGGATCAGTGCACATGGCTGCTGGTGGAGGAATGAATTCATCCGCACTCTCCCTGGACACTTTTTCTACATTTGGCATTCGGGGAGGGGGATGGTGTGAGGAGGTGGGGACAAGAGAAGAAAAGATTTGAGGAGGAAGGGAATATAAGCATGCATTTACCTCCTCTCAACACGCTTTGTAGAATCTGTGTGCGTGTGCGCACAGATATTTCACAGGAGATGATGACCTTGAGGAATGGGATCTGTATATGTGCTGTATGTGTTGGATGTTTTTTTCTGGTTATGACAGCTGACTCCTCTCTAAATCAGTGCGATCAAGGATGTACTGCTGAGTGGCGGCAGAGAGGGACGTACATTTCAGAGCTCAGTATTTCCCCAGATGCCTTCAGTATGTCATTAGCGTTATTGATCTGTACACGGAGACAAAAGCACACTGCGTGACCGTGAACATGTGGTCGTCTGCGCACGTAACGCCCTGTGCATTTGTGTGTGTTTACACTAAGGTGCGTGCGTGTGGGTGGCTCTCAGTGGGAGGTTAGTCTTTGACACCCTTTCAGCCACCACACCTCCCTTAAACACACCCGCCACATGCCATGCCAGCTGCAGCTGTTGTGCCTCAATGCTAGAGATGTAGGAAATTCCTCTGGCTCTGCAATTAGAGCTGCAGATTGCTGAATAGCGCACATTGCGATGTCCTAAAATTGCACTTGGTCTCCTTCTCTAATCCCGAGAACACTGAGTAAATAGAAACTGATGAGTGTGAAACGTGAATAAACGGGGCCCCGTCTGCCTCCAAATTGACAGGCTGTGTTCTGTGCAGGCTGCTCCTTGTTATGTGCTGTTACCCCGGTTCAAGAAACCAAAGGGTGGAAAAAGGCCTCATTGATGGGGTGGGTTTCTCACGCCTGACTGAGAATGTTCGCTTTCCATCGAGTCAAGTGCTGCATTGTGATTCCACCAAAGAAATGCAAATATATAGAACAGATGTACTATTTCTCTTTTGCTCGTTTAGTCAGCAGGAGTAATCCCTCACACCGATGAGGATTGTGTGGGGTGCACTCTGAGTGCAGGACTGAAGTGTTAACCAGGGAAAAGCCATGTCACCCTGGCACATGTGATGGCGGCCCGCCTTCCAGAGCCCTTCTCTCAATAAGGCAAGATGCTCAGGCTAGATAAATAGAGGCTTTTGTGGCCTTTGCCAGAGGGAGAACCACACAATGATGGACACACACAGAGCAAGGTCTTTTCCAGAGAAAACGGCTAAAAGCAGTTTCTACACTCCTCCTCTTTCTCTTCCTCTCTCTCCTTCACTCTGTGCTGTCTCCCACTCTCACTTGCTTCCTGAATCTGTTCCTCCTCCGTGAGAACTGAACCTTGCTTCAATAATGTTTCCATAAACGGGCTGAGGGAATGGAAATAACTCGGACCGTTTCCCATTGCCTCCCTGTATCCCCCCCCCCCCCCCCCCCCCGCAATGGCTTTACAGGTCCTTAAGCACCATCCCATAATGATGCACAGTGTTTCACTCTGCTCTGAGCACTCAGAGTGCACATTTTAAAGCATTCAAAACGCCCCAGACACAGCAGCCTTTAAATAGCTGTGCTACTGCTACTTCATCAGGCATCAGGCCCCCCCACTCACAGGACTGTGGTGAACCCGATGGAGGTGGGATGGTGTTCTGTTCCATCCTTCAGTATGTCCAGGATACGCCGGCTTAGAGTGACTAGTTATTGTGCTCCCTGCCTTTTAACCTGTCCTGTCGTGTTATTATTGAGTTCCTTTCTGCGTCCTTTTGAGTCATTTTGACTTTCAGCACTGCCGTTATTTCCCAGCCCTTATCTTTTCCATCTCTTCCCTTCCCCTTTGTGACTACGGCCACATTGTTGTCCTAACTGTCACAATGTGGCCGTCTGAGGTTTTACATGCACATCTGCATGTTGGCTGTTGCTTACATCTGCAGGCCATCCTGCCAGGACTGGGCAATCTCTCATGTGGGTGGCTGCTCTGGGAACAGATGTTTTTGATGCCACTTGTAGGGGGGGGGGGGGGCTTTGAAAGTGACTCCATAAAAAGAGATGCCAGCTGCATGGCAAACTAAGGGCTGCCGAGTTCTCAGGAATTCTATCAGAGCCATTTCTCTCTGAGCTTGGCTAACATGGGCCTGTGGAGAATAAGAAGAGTTTTCACTTAATCAGACGGTTCCCTTCGGAGAACTTCATTAATTACAGAAAGAAGTTGCTGCACTGCAACATTTGCTACAGCTGGCCACGGACTTTAGTTCGGAAAAAAATATAGTGTTGTTGTTTTGGTACCTAGACACTGCACAATCTTGTGAATAGCATTCTCTAGGTGGATACAAATGTAAGCATTGTTACGCTGCGTGTTTGTCTGTTTGTAGTGTTGCTTTCCACTTCTAGCCAGACGTTGTGCAGGCAAATGGCATCCTACACACTTATGTAAAAACACTGGCAACTTTTCCCAAACTGCTGTTGACTGTATGGGATCCAGTGTCAACTTTCCTTTGCTTCCTGACTGCATGCTCCCTCTGCACAGATCTGTTCGGCAGCACCTCTGATCTGGCATCCACAGTGCTCCCTCATGCCAAACTTCCAATGAAAACCAGCTTTCTGGCCAGGATCATTATTCTCGTGCTAATTTTAGCCACTGCCATCGTCAAAAAAAACCTTATTATATGCCCTATGGATGGAGCACGTCATTTGTGCTGCACAGGAAATGTGCTGAGCCGGAACTACTGGTGTCTGCCAACTTTTGCCAAAGTATAGTTCAGACCTTGTGGTGGCTATGCTGGTATTCTGCCTCGGGAGGTTCTACAGATCCTGTTCATAGGTAATGAGAGACTATGTGCAAAATTGCAAACTCTAAACAAGACTTGGATAATGACTTAACTACTGAAGACATCCTCAATGTGCCAGTGGCAATGTTGTGGTGTTAAAATATGAATCCATTAGAGTGCTCTGCAATGTGATTACAGCAGCGTGAATTACGTTTGCTTCCTCAAACCCAAATAAAGTAGTCTGGACTGATGGCAGAATGTCTTAAACTCTGCTGTTAAAGTCTTGTTCTCAACCCTTTAGGCTTACAATGCAATATCCACCATGTGTAGGTATGTGAAAATACCATAATTTAGTCGTTGATACAAGTGACGTCTGTTGCCATGTAGAATAAGAAATATTTGCTTTGATGAGAAAAAAAATATTGGCATTAACATAAGATGCTTACCGCAGATGAAAGGACTTTAAACATGTCAAATATCTCTTTGAGGTTACTATGGAAACATTTCATTTATAAAACACAATGGTTTAAGTTTCTTCTAAAATTGTTATTGTAGAGGTTAACATTTGAACACATCTTAGTAATGTTTTTACCTTCGTGCAATACTCATTTCCTAGAAAAAAGGCCCTAAATGTAGCAGTTAGCTCTATTATTTAGCCAAACAGAACCTTTATGGCAACTAGCTCTGCCTGCCACTTTCTACACCGTTTAGTTTGTTAACAATGTAGCATCATTATGGAAGTTTAGGGGTCGTCCCTTGGGAGTATCGATAGTTATTTTATTGCATCTCGAGTCTTAATCCCTTGTACATGCATGACTGCTGTTTAAAAAGTACTATCGTGCTTAAGGTTTTTGGCATAAAGTTATCGGTACCACTTTACAATAAGACTGTCCTTATAAAGGATTCATAAAGGGTTTATAATTAGGTTGGAAACACTTTATTAATCATTAAGAACCATTTATAAACCAGTTCTAACATAGTTTTCATACATCAACACAAGGCTCACTATTTGGCAAGATGACTAAGCCTTATATTGCGACCTAGCTTTCTTCTTCTTCTTCTTCATCAGCCAGCATCCTTGTTATCGGTGGTTCTCTGAGTCAATTCGCCCCTCGGTCCATCTTCCATTTTTCTTGGTATCTCAGTTTATCTCTTGTCTTATAAAAGTCTATTAATGATTTATAAAGTGTTCGCAACGTAATTAATAAATGAATGACAAACTATACGTAAACCCTTTATAAGGGTAGTCTTATTGTAAAGTGGTATCATCTTATCTGTAGCAGAAGTATCTGTTCTTGTAGTTACTGTACAGTTGTTTTGCTGTATTATTTGACATTTTTTGGATACCTGAAATAACCAAAATGATCCAGTAATTTATAAGAAAACTGGGAACAATGGGACGCACCCATATTGTATTCTGCTTTCTTATTCTGTTTTCTAACTGATCAATAATAATGTCCTGATTCCTCAGATTTAGCTTATCTGCGGGTCCCAAATGAGTGGGTGACTGTGATCTTGGGTCACCTTTTTTATTTTGTCCAAATGTTTCAATATGCTGCGTTGTATTGCTTTAAATTCACCAAATCAACCCTGATGACTGTGCTGCTCTCTGCTCCGCTCCTTTATCTCCCTCAACTTTCATTCTTTGTTCTGAAGGGAGGTCTGCTGTCACTCAAGGCTGTCATATGCAGTAAAAGTTGCCTAGCAACAACATGGAGGGATGCGAAGGCTCTGTTTACTCTCCACCCCTCCACCTCATATGCCAACTACCCCCTTCCAGTCTTCCACTTTCGTAGAAATGGAGTGGCATGGAGGGTGGGGGGGCAGCTCAGCCTCCTGCTCTCTGATGAATTCAGACAACAGATACAGGACAAACTGAGAGGAGGAGAGGAGGTGGAGAAAGAGAAGAGGAGGGGGGCGGAGAGGGAGAGAAGTGACATTCAGAGATGCTGTGTCTCCCTGTTGCCTGCCAGCTGCTTTTCCTCCCTTCCTCTCTGCAGGAGGAACAGGCCATTTCCCTAAACAGTCTCTCTCCTACTCTGCATAACTAAGGAGAAACTTGCCTTCCCACAGCATGCCGTTATCAGCAGACCTAAAAATACCGGACAGCAAATGTATCACATGCCTGGCTATCACACCCTCATGACTGAGGGCTGAATCTGAGCAGATGCAGGTGCCTTTCGCTCTTGGTAGATTATTAAATGCTCCCCGGTGCAAGTAATCAGGCAGCAGCCCTCGTTCCTTATCACATTATGCTGTTTTAACTTGGTTAGTAGTGTAATTATGAAGCAAGCCTCAATGGCTCTCATACTACCATGCAGAGCTCAGCTGTCTTATCAGGTTGACCGTAGAACGACAGGATTTGCCCTCAGGGTTTTTTTGAGTAAGAACAAGCTCCAGTGAAAGTGTTTGATTAAAACCAGTTGTAAATCTATTATATAATTTTAAGTGGACATGTATTGTGATAATACTTTGCACATGTATAAGAATTACATCGGTTACGTATTGATTTTGCCCAATATGATGAAAACAATGGGCCTAAAGTCATCTTTTAGACATCTCCCATTGAAGGTAATATCCAATGCTAAAGATTTTGGGATGTACACATTTTGACTCTCTTGCAAAGAGTCTGATACCCCTCTCATGTCTGTACAGGGAATACAAAGCTCCAGCAGTCAGTTAGCTTAGCATGAGAACTGGAAACAAGTGAACTACTACCAAGACTCTGTCCAAGGTTTCTAAATAAAAACAGATCCACATAGCAGGACTTTTAAAGTTCTCTTAATTAACATGTCTACCACCAACTATTAGATCTGTTATTTTATTGAAGTATTAAAAGGACATGTTGTGGTGTTACAGGAATATATGCGCGCAATATTCAAGCTAAACCTTATAATCCATAATTGGCATCTTTTTAAAATGTTGAACGGATTTGTCATAATGGGAGAATTCAACAAAAATGTTGAGTCCAACTACGAATTCCCATTTTTTTTTGGTAAATTCCTAACTGAATAAAATAAAATACACTTTAAATTTCACAAAGAAACATTTCTTTAGCAACTAAAAGTACATTTTGTACAAATGAGGGTAAGTATATTTTTTTAATCACTCAAAACTCATTTGAAAGATGAGCTGTGAAAGAAGTTGTTGTAGTGTTTGTGAATGTAGGTCGTTCAGCATGTGTATCCGTTTGTGTAATGACTACCCTCGGTATGTAAATTACCCGTCAGACCCGGACGTCCATGTGCAAACGAGCAGTTTTTGTGGGACTGTGTGTTTCTCCACAAGCCATGCTGCACATGTGTGTAGGCTGATGAATAGTTTGTCTGTTTTCTGGGATGCAGTGACAAGAACTCTTGTTACCTCCTGGGGCTTCCCACTCTTCAAATAAAACCCTTTTCCTTCCCCTTAGTTTGAATCAAAGCTGAGAACCTGCCTGCAGAGGCGAGATCAAAGCAGTTTGTGGCACAAAGACCTGTACTTGCTGCCATTCATACAGCTTGATTAAAGTCTGTCACTTCCTGCTATTAACATTCCCCTACCTCAACCAGAGAGAGCAAAGCAGTCATCAGGAAGTGGTTACAGTGACACTGTTTTAGTGTTTTTCCAATTAAGCTCCCTGAAAATCAATTATGTTGCACTATGCAAGTCTATCATCAAAACTCATTTAGATGAGATGTTCTTTTTTTAGCCTTTATGGGTCTTAAGAAGTTTGACGTCTTCAGAAATAACTGGCGTCACATAAACATCATACCTAGTTATTGTGCAGCTTTTAATGACGGTCATGCAGTTGTCCAAAGTGCTTTGCTCAGAAGTGCTTCAGTGGTTGTTGAGAAGGGATTTATTACAGTCTCCACACCCGCATTTCGGCCATAAACCCTGAGTCATAAGACTGCTTCACTATCACGATGCTGTAGGGCCGTGACACACTGAGCTGAACTTGAACAGCTAGCGTCATCAAAACGCAACTGATCAAACCCTTCAAGACAGAGGCTGACGTGTTGTTGAATTTGAACATCGCAAAGACTACAGCTAAAACCTGCTGATCTGGCTTGTATAAAAGGAAATTGCTACGAAGAAGCATGTAATGGTGAGTTAGTCATTCGGGCTGTTCCCAAGTCGATTAGTTGAATCATTTGTTGTTTTTTTCTTTTTTGTCTGTCAAGTCATCGTGAATTACATTTTATTTTGGGTCACATTGGTTGTAGGCTACAAATGGTCATAAAGTGCCTTTCCAAGCTGATAATGGTTGCAGGCACCAGCATAAAGGGATTAAATGGTCAAATTTGTATTGAAACTGAAAATTGGATTCAAATCTTTCTCCCCTTGCTTCAGATTTGTCCTGACTTTTTTTTATTGTTGTTGCTTTTGCCTCTTTTCTAAAGGCAAGCATTGACATCTACAACTTTTTAAATACACCACTTATGTTGTTATTCCCCACCGTGCAGGTGCAGAACATACATGACTGCGGTTCGCTGTCTGTCAGCTGTAGTCTCTGATGCGTCACGTCTTCTGACTAAAGCTGCACTTGAGCACACTGCCGTCATTCTTTGTTGCCGCTAATTCTCCGGCTTGCTGTGTGTAGGCCCTTAAACCCACAGCTGTTTGCAGTGAGGCATCAGAGAGGAGCGCTCTGCAGAGATGAACTCTAATACACTTTTTCTTCCTTGCTTCTCCTCTCCTTACATCCCTGCTGACTGTTTCCAATCCTCTGCTGGAGGTAAAGATATGCAGGCTCAGCATATGGCATGTGGGATTATCGGTTTTAAAATAAGGGGCAGTTCTCTCTCTGGTTGGATCTTTTCCTCTTATCTTAGTGTGTTTAAGTCATAGTTTGTCAGACAGACCTTTGCACCAAGCTGTGGGAACCGATAAGTAGATTCCTCCATCTCCCGTCGCTCCAAATTTAAGCCATCGTTAGGAAGGGCACATGGGCATCTTCTCCCGGGAACAATAGCTTTTCCCCCTCTTTTTCCCTTGTCCTTCCTGTCAGCCCAAGAAGCTGTGAATGTCACGTCCCCCCCCCCCAACCACCAACTTCCAACAGTTCCCCCACCCAGCACAGCCACCTACTTTCCTTTACATATGCTAATGGCTCATTCATTCTGTTGGTGGCTTTGTCACAGGGGGGGGGGAAAGGGTAGTGAGCATTAAGGGGCAGCTGTATGCATTTCACTATATTGACTCCCCGATGGCAGGCAGACTCTGTCCGTCTTTTCCATCTATTTTCTTCCATTTTCTCCCAATCCTGTTGTTGGGTAAAGGTGCAAAAGGAAGGTTTGTTTATTTGAGAGGCTTACTGCTGTGGAGAGAGGCGGGTTTTTCCTCAACAAGTGGCTGATGGATTTAATGCACTCGGATAGCATCTCCACAGTGGGCTCATTAGCACAGCAGCTCACATGGCTTTGAGTCGTCTGCCCTTAGGATTTATGGCTCTGATGAAAACGGATTCTCTTAATCAGGTAAGCATGGGAACAGTTGATACTCAATGTTGATTTCCATGGGACGGCCTCGAGGGAAACAATGTAAAGGCTCAATAATGCATATTGACCTCGCTTTGACTTGCATTCATGTTCAGAATGAGCAATCTCTTAAGTGAGGATATTGTTGTTTTAAGACAATCGTATGTATGTGTGAGCGGGGTCTATCACAGGAGGAGTTTGTGAGTCTGTGTCTCAGGCAGACGCTGCACAGAAAGTTTTTGCGGGGTGAGTAAACCTGTGATTCATCCGTGTATCTGTGTTTACTCCTGTCCTCCCCACCCCTTGCGTCCTCCGGTTGACTAAACCTTTATCCTGTCAGCTGTGGAACCTCCAGCTGCTGCCCCGAAGTCCACATTGTGTTTCTTATGCCAGACTTCTGTCAGCAACACTACACCGAGTCTAAAAAACAAACTTTGAAAAGAAACTGTGTGCCGTGGTTGAACAAAAGGGAGATGCGCTTTATGTTTCCGCTGCTCTGAGGTTGCTCTGCCGGTCAGCATTTATATAAATGCTCCTCCCTGAGTGATGTGTGTGAATGTGTTTGTGCATTAGCGTGTCAGCTCTCAATCGTAACAGTTTCACAGTTTACCTACTCCTTTGCTAATGTGACGATGTGGACTCTTTCTAACCTCAGCGAAAGGAGAGGCAGCCCAAAGCTTTCAAGCCAAACTCAAAGAATCTTTTAGCAGCTTCCCTTTTGTTGTGAGAGCCCTCTTCTCACCATCTCCCTCCTTGTTTTTTTTTTCTCTGTTCCTGAGAGAATGCACTCTGCTGACAGGCTGTCATTGCTTTGGAGGTTTCAGGGTAAACAGCATGCTGGGGGGGATGTGTGCTGATGGAAATAGGTGGTGGTTTGATTCTGCACGTCCCGTTCTGTCCCACCACTGAAAGCCCGTGTGGCTAGCCCAAGTTCGGGGGACAGATGGTCCCTTTTGGAGAAGGGCAACAGCCCAGTGCTCTGTGTTCGCAGGGCTCCACTGGAGCAGCCAAAAACAAACACGGTGTCCTTCTGTTGGGAGCATACAGGAGTCTGCGAGACCTGAATAGGCCGTGGGAGTGACATCTAAAACGATGCATGTGCGTCTCGGTTGTGATGCTAATGCGGCTTGTTACATCATGTTACCCGACATACAGCTAAGGGCTTCATGATAGCACCGCCAGCCACATTCATAATAACACGCTATTCCATTAGTCATATTATTCGGTGTTCATTAATTTTGTATCCGAACTGGGACCCTTTAGATGATCCTTTACCAAGTTTACAACCCCACTTAAGTCTTTTAACTTGCATTGAGGGCCTCAGTTTGCCGCAGTGCTGTACTTTCATTTGTATAAACTGGCGTATTCTGTAGTCCTGTCTATTTTAATTCTGAGATCACCCTGAAACAACTAAAGGACAATGGCAGTGTGCTGCCTGGCAGGCGCTGGGCACACAGCCAGCTGGCAGGTCCACAGGGTAGGAGACTCCCATTTTTAGTAGAGCCAGGAGGAGGCCTGCCTTTCTCCCTCACTACACCTCCCTACAGCCAGTACTACCGCTATTGTGCTGTTTTTACATGAGACCATCTCGAACTCAAGAACAGCGGCTCTTTTCTTTACAAAACCTAACTTTACGGCATAGTTCCGCCCTACACCTCGTCACTGTGATCATTTGAAGCTAGCTACAGAGCTGTGACGGTGGTTGAGCTCCTTCTTGATGGATGCTTCGTAATTATATTCATCTTGGCCTGTAAAGGTCTTCATTCCAAAGCTGCAGTGGTAAATATTATATTTTATCAACGGCTGTCATCTTAATTCATTACCTGACATTGGAATTTAGAAATTGCACAAGAAGGTATTTTATGTCTGCAATAGAAATGCTGCGTGAAATGACTTTGATGGAGTATTGGCTCAGATTCATGACTCTTGAAGAACATCTGTAGTGGATATTTACTGAGCATTTAGCATGCCAAAAATGCTAGTGACACTCTGATTGTTTTTGAAGCAAAAATGTTGCGTTTGAACCCTTCAAAACATGCTGCGGTGCCTCACAACACAATCAATTCCTTTCCGAAGACTCAACTGATGTTTGCAGAGAAGCAAAAGTGAAAGATATGTGCCTTCATGTTGTGTGGATTACTATACACATAATTGGATTTACAATGGCTCCCTCCTTCTAGTTCCCTGGCTTCTATACACAATCACGGTGCTTGAAACAAACCACTGGCACACCCCCTTCTCTTTGTGTGTAACTGAGCATATGGTAGATATTATGAGATCTGAATGTGTGCAGGAAATGAAAAGAATTTACCATTTCTGTTGGGTAAATACTCACTGTTCCCTGAACCAAGTGAGATGGAGTTGGTTCACAGCTGACCCCTTCGCTTCAGACATTCCAGATGCAGCTACTGCTAGCACAAAGTGGAGCACACTCATGGGTGCACTCAGTGGCGTAGGAAAACAGACTCATGTTCGTGTAAGCTGCCTCCATGATAAGGCTAGGAATAACCGCCAGTCCGAACCACAGAGGCCGCGGCAAAGCAAACATCTATCTTTTGTTTAATTTTACACGTGAGAGCACAACTGTTGACAGATGAGGTGTGGCGAGATGGCTGGCGTAGTGCGGTGACCTGGGGTTTAGCTGTGCAACCACCACTATCAGACTGTGCAGCTTCATCGTGGCCTCTTTCAGTCCAGCTGTCTCGTATCTGTGGAAAGCTGCTAAATGTTCCTACGCTGTTATGAGTATTGAAGTCTGGTATGAAACAACTTCCCTTTTTTTGCAAGGATTCCAGTGTAGTCTCCTCAATCCAGAAGCAATGTGTGTTTTTTTAACTTGTGGGTTTTATATAGATCAAAATGCAGACGGAGTATAGAGACTTTCTTTTGAAGTAGCTTTCATGCCAGAGGATAGGGTTTTGGATACACTGCTGCAGCTTGTTTGATAGATTCTGTGTGTTCTCCTTAAGTCTGTGCACCTGGGGCACTGAAAGGGCATCTGTGAATTTGGGCATTTCCCACAGTGCATTGTTAGGCCGGCCGCCCAGGGAATGATGAGATGATGAGGGTGCATGTTTACTCCTTGCTGCTGTCTGACCTCCTTTTTTTATCTCTTCTACTGATTGTTCTTATGCTGTAGGGTCAACTCGGGTCTGTGTGCGCTGAGATGTAAACAGAAAGCCTGTAATCGCCTACTTGCTCCCTCTGTTCACCCCCCCCCCATCTTCTTCTTTTTTGCAAGAACAAACTTACACTGGTCTTCCTTGAGAACTGTCTTCTGCTTCTGCCTTTTGTCATGTTGGTATGAGCTCATCGTGTGTGTGAATCATGCAAGAGTGGTCAGTGGTGAAGTGGTCTAAAGCTAAGAAATAAAACATGGAGGTTGTAAATTGAAAAACAGACATGGCATGTTTTTTCTGGCAACATGGCAAGTTTAAAACATTGCAAAACATGCAGTTCTTCTGCATTGTGCTTGGGATAATGCAGCGTGATAGCCAAGCATCTCTTTATGGTTTACCATAATCAGTTCCACATTTTATACATCAGATATGTTCATGTTCGTTGTTAAGCTATTGTTTTTTTTAAATTCCAAGCGAGGTAAATGGAGCAAATTTAAAAACAAAACAAATAATTTCAAGGCAATTTTTCTAAATAAACAAATGAATTCCACGAGAATGATACACACACACACACACACACACACACACACACACACACACACACACACACACACACACACACACACACACACACACACACACACAATGATCTACTCCAAGGATAAACCTGACATCAGAACTGATAATGTACTTCTGAATATGTCGAAATGCATGTGAATAGTTCTGCGATGATTTGAATGACATTAAGTGTGTTTACTTGGAGTGTTAATGGATTTCCTGCCTTTTCGGAAGGGATAGATAGGAGGGGACTTTTAAGGTAATGGGACACTCATTTTGGCACATCATAAAAGCGGCTGGCACACATTCCTCTCCTCATTTGTACCCCTCCTCTGTTGTATGAAAATAATCCCACCACTCTGTCTCCTTGTTTGTTTTAGAGAACAAACATACTAGCTCCTCGTCTGCTTATTGTCATCGTAAAGCAGTACCAGGACCGGTTCTAAATCCTCTTCCCACCTCCTGTAACACAAGCTGCAGCCAGAGCATGTGCATCACTCATTTCAACTTTCACCTCAGTATTTCTGGACTTATGTTTCCACAACTTGCAAATTGCAGCCTTTTTGCGTGGAGGGTGCAGACCTCAAGTCACACCCTTTGAGGACAAGCCAAATCTGATGTCAAATTGAGTATAGAGTAGCTCTAAATGACAGAAATGGAGTGACGTGAAGAGAAGATACACAGGGGGGCTGTTTGGTTACTGACATATATATCCTCTCTGATGGAGGATCCTGTCACATTTCCACCAATTCAGTAGTTTACCACTTACACAACCCCCCTTAACCTAAATAAATGTACACGTGTGTGGTTTATAAACTCTTATCCACGTTTGTAAATGATAACCAGGCTGGATATAGTTAGTTTCCATGTATCAGGAACGATAAGGCAGCTGGCTGGATCTCATTTTGTTGGTTTCCTTACCTCCCACTGAGGGTGTGACCCTCTTTTCACAGTGGCCATTAAAACCTCCACATTACTCCCTGCGTGCAGTATTGGCGCGTTCGGCTGGTGGCCTGACCACAATAACAGAGGGTGGAGTTAGATGATTGGGTTCTTAGCGGCTCTGATATAGGGAGTTATTGCTGTGTACAGGAAGGGGCGGGATCGGCGCTTAATGGCAAGGCTATAGCATCAGTGCTAATTTGAGTGTCAGCTGGTGGGAGATTCCTCCCTGTTGTGAGGTTGAATTGTACGGGCAGCAGATGAAAGAGGAAAACGTTGAATGGTGCATTTGGTTTTCCTTTGGTCAATACTTTCATAGTTGGTGTAAGCTGTGGTACACACACACACACACACACACACACACACACACACACACACACACACACACGGGGGGGGGGGAAAGATGGTATGCCTGTTTTCCCAGGCTTCAGTAATGAACTCTTGAGGATAACATCACCCAATTAATTGGTTGTGTGGTTTAATTGCAGGAATCTCTTTGAGCTAGGTTTGGCAGAACTCCCATTCCATTTTTTTTCTGCTTCTCACTCCACCTCTTTCCCTTCTCTTCTTAACCTCACATTCTCCTTTTGCTTATCCAGTTAAGGTAAAGAATCGCTCCACTGAAACAGAAACACAAGTGTTTTCATCAGATTGGAGATGCCTGTGTCTGGTTGCAGTCCTCCCCTTCTTTCCCTGACTCAAAGTGCGATGAATTTAATATCGCTCCTGCTCAAAACTATCACACTCCCCTCTGATTCCCACCGCAAGGTTGGAACAGCTGCTCTCAATAGAGGATTGAAAACAGAGCTCCCACGTTGTTATAAATCGACTCCTCGGAGGACGAAACACTAATATTGTGTGCGAGGAAGATTTGATTGTGTTTGAGTGTGATGTGACATGGAATGTGATTCATTGTTTTCTATTGAGGAATCAAATGGCGGGCAGCGACGCAAACGTAACATGCCTTCAGGTTACTTTGCCTTCCGCTTGGACTTTTTCATTCCTCTGTGGTAATGATGAACACAGTGTGACATTTCCAAATGTTTCATTGGCTGTCATCACCAAAGCAGTGTAAGGCAGGCAGGAAGGAACCAAGATAAATGGACTGACTAAGACTTGTAAATTAGCTTCACATAGCAACGCTGCCTGACTTGCTATATGATGAAGACCATGAGCTGGAAAATTGGTGTAATCATCTTGGCCTCTAACCTACATCGCACCCTAATTTGGCTGTGGGAGGAGATGATGACTGTGTTGCAGCTTGGCCTCGACTCGGGAGGTCGCGGCGTCTTCGGGACGAGGCCAGCTACTACTTCCCGCTCGACGAGAACAGAGGAGCATTAATAGGGCTCAATTACTCTGGGCTTTATTAAAGATAATTGGCCATAATTACAGGTCTGTGTTCAACCCAGGGTTCAGAGTGGCCCAGCATCTTGCTAGGGGCTAAATAAACACGACTGACATGAGGTGCAATAGGCTGGACACTGAGGAGGATATTTTAGAGGAATGTGAAACTTCAAGAAAGTGAAAAATATGTCTTGAAATAGAATTGGTTTAATTGAGAGCCATGTGTCTTTAACTAAACGCTTCAGCTGTGAGTGTATTAAATAATATAATGCGGTGTGATTTATGATAGGCTGTAATCATGCAGGGTTTACAGGCAGAAACATGCACTTTAATGGTGCCTTTGATGCCATATGCAAATTGTGATATTTTGCTTGCATAATTGTGACTTCCAGGTGACTCTTTCGCACACATAATTTACTAAACAATCGCACATCAACTAGTTAATTCTGCAAATGATATTTTCAAATGTAACCCCGGGTCTAAGACAAGTGACAGGTTGGGCTTTTTAGAAAATCACGACTACCTGAAAGAGACCTTGTTGCCAACAATTCAGATGATTTGGCATTCCTCTCCAGAATATTTTCTAAGGGCTGATGACAAGGCCCTTGCTTTTTAAGCATAAAGTATGTGACTAATTTCCTTAAGTGCTGTCAGCTCTGAGTGGAGCAATCTTAGTAGTGTTGCGCTCAAAATGTGTTTGCATCTGGCATCCAACGGAGCTTTAGTGTTAATATATGCACTGCCGTTGCATTGACTTCATTTACATAAACCTCTTTTTCGAAAGTGCAATTCTTTCACTCATAGCTTAATTTTGTTAAGGAGTAAAGTATTTTTCTACCCAGTTTGATCTATCAGATACTATAACGATGTAGGACTGGGAGCACTGCAACAAAAACACAGTCTAGATTCTTTGCTAAGAGGAACTTTCTCTCAATGAGCACAGGGACAGTTTTCTAGCAGTCGTAGAAGTGACTAATGAGGAGTCAGTCAGTCTAGCGAGTCTGTCACAGTTGGCCGACATCTTTCCGTGTGTCCTGCCCGGGTGAGATATCCGTAATAGTGGACGATTAATCTTGGGACGATGGACAGAACGTGAACTTTTCTGACAGCATATTAATATCCGCCGGGCCTTTAATCAGGCCACAGTGTCAGAGGATTATTTCAAGACCTGTCTGAACCGCTGGGCCACTCCTCCCTGGATGAACCCAGATGAAAGACAGACTATCCAGCATCAGAGACAGAAAATGAGTTCATTACTGTAATTAGGCCTTCCTTCCCCAGCTCTCCTTCTCCATCCCTTCCCCCTGTTCACCAGGCCTTGCGTTCTTAAACACCCATAATGGCGATGCATTACTCCGGTAATAAAGGGCTGTTAGCAAAGCATGCCGCCCACCCTCCATCTGCTGCCTCCCTAGCACACAGACACAAAGGCAAGGGCAGAAAAAAGCCTCCTTCAGGTCACACACAAGACAGATTCTGCTGACCAAGTAGCCTGTGGCACTCTCTATTGGTAGGGGGGTGCAGGGGGGGTGGATCTGGAATGAGACATGGTACAACTGTGTTCATTAATCACTGTCACAGGGGAAGAAGCTAATAGAAGGCAGGAAAGGGAAACACGGACCACCATGTTCATTAGTTTATCCTGTCCTGCCCTCACTGTGAAATAAGGGCCATCTAACCCCTTACTGACCCCAGGGAGACACTACACACTATGAACACAACGACTTTGTTTATTCTTATTTATTGTTTTTGTCATACATTTTTTACGTTACATTCAAAATAAATGGGGAAGAAATTAGAGGTTACACAGGGAAGCTAAATTGAAATATTCAAATACTTTATTGGCACAATAACTACGGCGTGGTTTTTGGCAATCAACATCATAACTCCCATGTTTGTCCAACAAAGCAGCATACAATTCTCATAAATATAAATAAATATGTGGACTATAAATAGATGTTTGTGCTTTAAACATCTGACGTAACGTTTTCTAAGCTGTCTTTATATCGAGTTTTTTACATTTTTTTCCTGATAGTTAAAATGAATATAAAACTTTGATTGTTTTCTTTTCTTTCTCTGTGTCGACAGCATCACACCTCCATCTTTCTGTGTAGCTGCTCGCCACAGACCACTGTGAATAGTCCTTCATGCTGTGTTGTTGCCATGCTTTGAGATTACAGTATGTCCGTTTCTTTGTTCTTCTTGTTCTCAGTCATCCGTTAAAGCCTCTGTTGGAGTGTCCCCATTGATAAAACTGTTTGCACAGGTGGCACATTTTGCTGTCACTAGCTCTAATCGTGAGTGTGAACGGGACTGAGTTCGGTCAACGCGTGCCATTTGGTTGTTGGTCAGCAGACGGCCATATAGTCGCCTCTGTCCACTGTCACGCCTGGGAAAAAGACACTGAGCTATAGACAATATATTTTGGTTGACCTATAGAAACCTCAAATAAACTTCCAGCAGCAAGAGCAGCACTTTACAGTCATTTTCCCAGGAGTCTTTGTTTCTTTTGGCATCTCGCATGCTGTCTCGGGGTGATGGATATTCAGTGTTTGGATCTGGCAGAGGTCCCATTTCCTCTCTTTTGTCAAGTTGAGAATTAGGATTCACAAATATTTCAGAAACAATTATCCTTCTACAATATGCAGTTCAGTACAATAGAGATACTTATTTAGACTTTATACAGGGGTCATTCTTCAAGAGAAATGTTCAGATTAGGGCATGCTTAGACAAGTACATGTGTATAATTTAGAAATGAGACCGTCAGCAGTACTGGACTGTGAGAACAACCATATTTATTGTTAATTACTGCAATTGTAACAATGTTAAGGTATTTAGACTTTATATAAACATCAACTCCAGTAAAATTTAGAAGCAAATATTAAACATTTTACTCCTACTTTTGTCTGATAGCTGTTGATACTAGTTTTATGTTATGATTAGTGTTAAATAATACACTATCAAATAGATTTTGATCGATGTGTTAATAAAGAATAGACTTTGTTGATAACTAGGCATCAATAATTATCCAGTAATACAATGTGTATATTATTTTGATATAAGCCATTTTGCACAACTAGTATTTTCACTTTATATTATAGTGCTGATGTTTTTGTGCTTTTACTTTTAAATGTGGGGCTTTTTCTACACTTTGGTTTAAAATACTTTTATTTAATACAATTAGCAGCACTTTTTACGCTCTCTTATCAGTTATGGATAAACACAACCTTGAATAGGAGAATTCACTTTTGTAACTTATTTTCTGTAGAAAAACCAAAACCAACTTGATACCCCATATTTTCCAGGTTAGCCTTGTCAGACAAAGATAAAGATGTAGTCTGTGTTGAAAATAAGGCGTTTGCATTGTTGAGCAGAGCACTGCAACCCGGGAGATGTTCCATTATTCGTCGTACGCCAACTGTAACAGGCAGACATATTTCCCAGACCAGTACATGTCCAACGTTGTGCATTCACATGACACAACACAAAATACTGCCGTCCGCTCCAAACCTTTGTTTGATACAGTGGCTATACAGTTTCTATGTTGTGAATGAAGCTGTGTTCATAACCAGACCAGTCTGAAATGGAACGGATAGGATTGTGGATAGCTTGGCAGAAGAGGGTATCATTATCAATCTGCTTCTACACATTTGGGTCATGCCTGCATTAACCTGTATTTGGCCGTATACTTTATTATTTCCGAGTCATCCCGAGTGTATTTGGTCTAGTCTGCCGGTCTGCAGCTAATCTTGATGTGACCCACATTTTAATCCCGAAATAGTTTACCCTCCTCCCTAACTGCATGTGAAATGTAAACAGTTGTCTGTAAGTGGAAGATATCCCATTAAAGGCAAGTGGACGGCGCTGAAACTGAGAGAAACCATTACAAACATTTTAAACATGGTTTCACATAATCACTGAAGCAAAAAGAAACTAGCAGTGCCCTTTTTCTCTGTGATGTGGAGGGTTTACTCTAAAACTCATGGGGTTTTCACATGATTGCAGAAAAAGGAGGAATGAGGCACACCACCAGTCCCAAAGAACATGAAAAAAGCATTTAGGCCAATGTAGGAAGACCTGTCTATAGTGTGGCATGGTGTGGTGTAACCTGCCATGCAGAAGTCAGTGTTTGAGGAGATGAATCCAGCCTAACACCTTAGTCATTTACCCCCCCAGGACCCTGGGACATATCTCATAGCCTGGGATGGGATTGATGAGAGAAGACTCGCTTACTTCCGTACAGTGCAGTCTTTGTCTTTTAGCGTCGTTATTACTTTGGCCAAATTGTTTTAAAGGTCCCCTATTATTCAAAATGCACTTTTTTGATGTGTTTTATACATAAATATGTGTCCCCGGTGTGTAAGTAGATTCACAAAGTGTCAGAAAATACAACCCTCTCACTTTTCTTCTTACCCACATCTCTAAAAACGGGGGTACAAACGAGCTGATCCAGATTTGGAACATAATATGGCGTTTAATCACGGCAGCGTTTAGCTGAGTATCTTCTCCCGGCAGAAAACTTTCACAGAGGAGAGATCGTGACCTTCAAAGGGGCGCGGCCAGCTTCAGCTCAGCTCAAATTTAAAGCGACAGTCGCAGAATCAGCACTTCAGGAACAGGGCTGAAAAAGAGGGGGATGAGGCATGCTACAATAGGGGATCTGTTTGGTATTTTGAGCAAAACACTTCACAGATATGTTTTGTTAAAATATAGCATAATAATAGACCTTTAAACGAGGCTATATGACCAACACGCCGCTGATTTGCTGAGGTCTATACACGGCTAATGTCTGGAAACATAACTTAGGGATAAATATGGAAACCATTTTGCAGCATGTGTGTATCAAACCTTTGAAATCGCCAAGTTATTTTTCTAGGACAAGATCAAAGTTTCCACTTTCCTTCTCTTGTCTGCAGATGTTCAGGTTAAAGAATAATACTGCTTTTCTCAACCTTTTGTCTGGTTATAATTCCCCCAGTTAAAAAAACCCAAAACTGAACAAGGGGTAAACTTGCTCCTTTTTTCTGTAGTTATGGCAGTGTAGTGTACGACAACGTCATATTTCCGTGAACTTGCTGCCTTTTTTATATCACATTTTTTATACGTCAGCCAATTTACTTCATTGGCTCGTGGTTAATTTTCCTCCTAATCAACTTCATCAGATACAAAAGGCGAAGTGGGGTTGAATATGCAAAACTACCCTTCTGTATAATTTGCAGCTTGATGATGCTGCGAGCGTTTGGATCAGATTTTGGTACATGTGAACATTTAGCCGAACATCTGCCTCTTGTTGCTGTAATTTGCTTCACCGCCATCTGTTAGGCATTGGCTGGAAGCACCAACAAAGATATCCATCTATCTTGTTATAAACACATAATGGCACCCGCTCTTCTTAAAAAATCCACTAATTAGCTGTATTCGATGATATGCTCCACACAGTTTCAGAAACTAATACAGCTCTACATACCCCTCAGTGGGAGTTTATTACAAGAGGGTGCAGACAATTTAGGTCAGCAGTACGGTCCTTTTTAATAGCTGAACTGAAGGTGCTGTGTTTGGGGTCATTTTATGGAACTTCCTCTCCCTGTGTTTGAAATGAAAATGTCTCAGTAACAGTGTGCTAACCCTCTTGCCTTGTGCTAACATTTTCTCTGTTTGTGTTTCCGTGCCACAGATCCAAGTCTTCCAGCTGTCGTTCTGCATTGACGACACGCTGTGAGAAAAGACTTCGCTCCGCTGTGCCTCAGCGCCCCTCAGACACTTGTCCTTGACATCCAAATGCTGTGTGTCGATCGTCGTGCCAGCCGCCTTCTGTGAGTTATGATGACGGCTGCTTCATTGACTCAGGACCGAGGCTCCTCCTCCGCTCAGCAGTGAGCAAATCGCATAATGTAATGAAGAAGGGCCCTGACAATCTGCTCTTCAAGGAGTCTGCTGGCAGGATATGAGTATTTTGAGCCCTGTGACGGATAACAAATCAAACCTCACGGGAATTGTGGGAGGCCCAGAAGAATACTCCAGAGCCATGCAGTCAGAGGAGCTATTCAACAGGAAACTCAAAGCCCTGAATGGTAGCATGGGACCACCAGCCCCCAACATGCAGGGGAAACCTGACAAAACAAATGGAAATCCAGCCATGCCTAAAATGGGCGTCAGGGCCAGAGTGACAGACTGGCCACCAAGGAACGACGGATGGGACGGACGGCCTTCACCGAACTATCAGAGTGTGATACCGGTGTTTCAGAACGGCCAGCAGGAGCACACTGTGGAAATACTGGAGCAGGGCGAGGCAGTCTGCCTGCAGGTAGACTACTCTGGCAAATACACACTGAGCGACCTCCTCAGCCACTCGCCGCTGAAGGGTCTCCATCCTATCCGCCAACGCAGTAACAGCGATGTAACCATTAGTGACATTGACTCTGAGGACATAATGGACCAGCACGCTGTCAACCCGAACACTGGGGCATCTCTGCATCGCGAATACGGCAGCACCTCCTCCATTGACCGCCAGGGCCTGACTAGCGACGGCTTCTTTACCATGCTAAGGGGCTACCGAGTGGAAACCCTGGACCACCGTAGCATTCCGCCCATGGGTTTCCCCGAGTTGTTGCGCTGCGATGCCGCACTATCTCCTAGCCTGCAGACAGCAGCCCAGATCGCCAGAGGTGAGATAGTCCACATTCCAGGCTACGACTACATAGACAACTCTCTCCTTTACAGCCGGGAGCCAGACAAGTCCTTCATGAGGCGCCTTAAATCCGAATCGTCTGAAACATCTCTGTTCAGGAAGCTGCGCACCATAAAGAGTGAGAGTGATGCCTTGCGGCTCTCTTTAGAGGACGACCGGCGACCGCTCAGCTTCCAAAAATGCTTTGCGCACTACGACGTCCAGAGCGTTCTTTTCAACATCAGCGAGGCGGTGGCAGGCCGAGCCAACCTGTGTCAGAGGAAGAACACCACCACTGGGGCGTCAGCTGCCTCCGCTGGACTTGGGCCTGGCACTGTGGCAGGAGGCGGGGGCGGGGGCGTAGGCGGAGCTTTGGCTATGGCTATGGCTGTGGCTGGACCTGGACCCGGAGCAGGTATAGATAGTGGGGCGGCTGGATGTAGCAGTGGAAATACACCCATGTTTGAGTCTCCACTGGGCAGCAGGGAGGACTTGAACCCCAAGGAGAACCTGGATGTTGATGACGGGGACCGGAAGAGCAACGGCTTGGTGCTGAGCTGTCCTCACTTTCGCAATGAGATTGGTGGCGAGGGCGAGAGGAGGATCTCCCTCTCCAGAGCCAACAGTGCCAACTACACTGGCATGTCAGAGAGCTGCTCTTTCGAATCATCTTTAAGTTCCCACTGCACCAACGCAGGAGTGTCTGTTCTGGAGGTGCCGCGAGAAAACCAGCCTATCCACAGGGAGAAGGTCAAGCGCTACATCATTGAGCACATCGACCTCGGAGCCTACTACTACCACAAGTACTTCTACGGCAGAGGTAAGGAATGCTAATGATGATGATGATGATGTGTGATTTCTTAGTGAGTCAAACAGGAGGATTGAAATGACTCAGCGTTGAGGATTATTACACTTTCCAGGCCCAATCCATTTCCTTGAAATGATGCACAATGCTGTGTGAGCAAGTTCCCAAATGGAACAGCCTCAGATATCTTGACGGCCCCGGTTATTTTTGTAGGGCCAGATGAAATGAGGGGCCAGAACAATAGCAGTCTTGTGTTGGGCGCAAGGGTGTGTGTTTCACTTCCTCGGGAGAGGAGCGGTCATGTCCTCCCTGTGATATTGCTCTGAACCCCGCGGAGAAGCAGTGATTAGTCATGTGAGAAGAGAGAGGTGAGCGAGAGGGTGTGTTGCAGCTGTTCCCCGTGAGGGCCGTGGGGGTGTGACGACCCCTCCTATGAAACTTTAGGGTCAGTAAAACTATGCCAAGGTCCCAGGTCCCCTCATTAAAACACCTACATGGCCGACACTGGAAATACCGCGCAGACCCCGACCCATCACCGCATTACACGTATCTGTTTCCCCACTGTCTGTGCGTGGCTCTCAGCATATTGGGTTACCCATTCTTGAGCCTCCCCAGAAAACAGCTGCTTCACCTTTCACACCGGGAGACGCCTGACCTTCTTAAAAAAAAAACTCTGTGTTAAAAAATACTCCCTGTGTAAACTTAATCGAGACCCAGCGTTAAGGAATCTGCTCTACATACAGCATGTGAGACTGTAGAACTAAACCTACTCACGCATAGTAAACGCATCCCTGGTGTAGCTGTATTATGTTTTGAACCTCATTCTGTGGCAGCCAAATGTATAATAGAAATGTCCCGTGTTGCTGTCAGCTTTATTCCGATGTTATAGCTAACAGAGGATGCCTCTCTCACAGTATGTGGATGCAGCCCTTTGCCCTTTTTTCACAAGGTGTTTTATCAGAAAGACAAGTCTGTCTTCACCTCTGGTTCACCACCAAAAGCACACCATAAAAATAGGGACACACCCACACAATCTCACAAACATGGCTGTGTGTCACCACTTTAGGGCAAGCTTTTATCAACCTGAGCTGAACATTGATCCCATTGATTGCCTAAAGCCCTCCTTCCCTTAGCAACAGGAGTGTTTCTCCCCAGGCTGCCCTAATGGTCACAGTGTTTCCTTCACACCCACGGGCCAAGACTCGTTACACACAGGTCATGGTTATATATGTGTGGGTAGACATTGAGATATACTATAAAGGGTGAACCAAGGGTTTCTAAGCCTTTTAGGAAGTGGAAGGTAATTGTTTTTTATCGGATTACAGTGCCAACACAGTAACAGGTACACATGTAACTTTTTGAACTTCACTTGGCCAATCGATTTCGACGTTATTGTTGAAAAAAAAGAAGCTTGAACCTCCATATACTGGATTTACAGATTATCAATGACATTCAGTGTGTGTAAGGCTTTTAGTAACAGTCTGTGCCAGTGGGTGCACGACTGTCAAATGGCACATTGTAAATTTGATCAGCTTTGAGTGGTGGCTGATCGACCCGTGCATCTCTAGTCATAGGTTGCTGAGAGCTCCTCATCCTTACCGTGCCCTATGGAGACATTTGACATTAACATACATAAAGTCTTTGAGTCACAAAAAAGTGAGGCAGGACTTTTTAAAGAATTTGAAGGCCTTTCTGAAGTGTGAAGTGACAGGAAGATGGAAACGATTCATCATTTGATATGACAATCAAACTCATCCCGTCTGCCTCCTTTGGCAAATTGTCAAAACTAAGTGATGAGTAACAGTGACATGTTATAGAAATGCGTTGACAAAACGCTCTCACTGGAGTCCTCTCGCTCCCTGTGCTGCTGCTATTCTGATGCTTAGTGGTTCATATGCAAACAGGCCACAAGGCCTCCTGCCGTCATTTGACCTTATGCCTCACAGAGCATTTGGAGTCACTTCTCTGTCCCTGACAAGCTCTGCATTCCTCTGGCAGTTAACCCCGCAATGCCTCCATTCAGTTCATTTATTATTCATGCTGATATGCTCCTTGCCCCCACGTTAATGCCACCAGAATCAGAGAATTTACATTGCATGCTATACACCGCATAGATGCGATGCCAAAACTTCTGCAGAAATCTCTCAGTGAATGTCAGTGCTTTAAGTGTCTGCTGAGGTTGTTCTTTGTCGTAGGCTGAATCCAGGTCTTTCTCCCGGCTTTAGCCTGGATTAAGGGATGTTTGCTCAAGGCACTGCATTTTGTTTGCAAAGCCTTGCTCCAGTCCATGTCCTAAACACACACTCTCATACACACAATATTATCATTAAGTACAGCGTATTTTGAGTGTTTTATTTAAGCAGCTATGACAAATTTCAAATATTTTTACGTTGACACTGAAATTAGCCTTTGTTCTTATAATGGTTTGGTATAACAAGGCTAGAAATCTTGTCTAAAGCACATAAATACTCTGAGCCTGACCTGAGAGGACTCCCTGGTGGTTAGGGGAACATGCTGTGTAACCACTGTGTTGTAATGTAGCTCTAACTGTTACTCTTTTCATATATTCTTCATTCTGTACAGTCAATTATCGAATGAATTTCATGAAAACAAAAGTAAAAGACATTGAATGATGTCTCCCTAAATTGTATCATGATGTGTAAAGCCACAACAGTAGCAGGAGGTGACTGTCGACACGATGGTTCAAAAGTTGAAAAGAGTCAGCCTTACACATGTGTGCGTTTGGTGGGATTATAAATTCATCAGTTGAAAATGAATAATCTACAGCAAATATTTTATTCAGACTCCCAAATTCATCTTTAATATGGAACCATGCAACACAAAAACGTGCTCATATTGCTTTGCTCTGATAGCGTGAGAAGCGCCGTGCTGCACAGTATTTGGGTCGGTGACGGGTCACACAGGTTCAAACTGTCTCCAGGCTCTATTTTTTTTATTTGTTTGTTTTTTTCCTAAATCCCAGTGTTACCACTACATGCCAACCTCTAATCCAAATTGAATCAATGTCAAATCTCCACTGGACCCCTGCTGCTTTCTGTAATCACAGTCACAGCTCACCCATGGCCTATCCACATAAACAAACGGAAATACACAGGCTTTATGCTATGAATTGATATTTGATTGAAGCAAAAGTAGTGGCTTTTTTAAAATGTAAAAAAAGGATGAAGAGTGTTATCCTGAAAAATCTGAATCTGTGCTGTAATAATGCGTGAATAATTCCAATAATTCTTTCCCATTTCAGAACATCAAAACTACTTTGGGGTCGATGAAAATCTGGGACCTGTGGCGGTCAGCATCCGCAGGGAGAAGCTGGACGACGGGAAGGAGAAAGATGGAATGCAGTACAATTATAGAGTCACCTTCAGAACCAGCCAGGTAACCCTAATACACCATTTGCACTCTTTTCTGCACTGCTTGATGTCTTAAACCAATGTGGAACTATTAGGGGTGCATTTGTTTCGCTGTATTGGAGAATTGCCTACAGACCTGAAAACATGCATTTAAAATAATGTTCCCTACATATGCATTCAGCAAGACAAGTTAAGGTCGATCAGCTCAGGGCTCATTCAAGCAGTACAGGAGTTCAGGAATGCTTCAGTAGCCCTGAAATCAAGAGGAGACTCCTTGCAGCTCTCTCTTCCTACAGTAAATCTGCTCCCAGCACCCTAATGTGCCCAATGAGTCTGTGCCAGTTGTGACTCGGTTGGTCCGTCATGCAGACACTGAAGGCTGTAGTCTATCCGAGTCAGCGTGATCGCCCCTCGCCCGCTCACAGCCTCGCGCACACACATCACGCGTGCGTACACACAATGTGATTAATCCACAAACTAAAATGCTCAGTGCCACGGTCCCTGTTGGTACAGAAAGCGCTCCTTGATTGATGCTGGGTGGTCTCATCCACTGAATAATTCAGGTGCAACAGATGTGTCAGGCAGGGAAATGTCACTGATATCCGATGCCATTCTTGGTGTAAAGCACCACTCCCACGATAAAACAATGTATCTGGGTCACGTTGGCCCTGCTAGTAGCACGCAGACAATATTTCACCTCCCCAACTGCCGAAGCACCTATTTGCAAGTGCTCCTATCATTTAGCCCCGGCGTTCTCTGCCTCTCTCCATCCCACTCTCACTCTCAATCCTTTCTAAGTCTGTTAAGTAATCTACTTTTCAGAAAGCCTCTCTATCAGACAACCATTGACTGCTGACACTCACAGGCAGCACGGATGTAAATGAGATGTATGGGTGTAAATGTGTCTGTGATGTTCCAAACATCAACACAAGGGACACAGAGTGGGTGTTTTCAAGCTGTTTGGGTCAATGCTTACTGGCACTTTAACGATCTTACTGCTAAAATACCACTTAACATCTACTGCTCAGCTAGCCCCTCTTCATTATTTACAATGGAAGTTCCTAATGTCTTCCTAAGGAGCTGTAATGGAGCCATTGCCCTAAATAATATGGCGTAACATAAAAAGGATATTAAAACTGGCTCACACAGCAGCCAGCACATAAACCTATTGTTTATTTACAAAGTTTGTAAATAGAATATAATGCCTCAATAGCATCCAAATGAATAAAATCCCTGATTGACAAACCCTTATGACCTATATGGAAATAATGCACACGCAGACCTAGCCTTAAAGGGACAGTACGCTCAAACCAAAAAGTCATAATTTATTTATTTAGGTTGTTTTAATGTGGGTTGACGAGTGTTGGAGATTCAGCCAAAGACCTTATTGTGAGCAGTTTGATATTGTAACTATTTATTCCTACAGAACTATAAACAAATGTTTCCTACTTGAAATTGCCCATAAATATGTCTCCTTATTAAACTGTACAAAGGGACATCAAGACCTCATGACACACCTGATAAGCTGATTAAACTTTATCATCTGTCTTTTCTTCCAGCTGACCACCCTCCGCGGAGCTATCCTTGAGGATGCCATCCCATCCACTGCGAGACATGGGACAGGCCCGCGGCCTGCCTCTGAAAGAAGTACTGGAATACGTCATCCCTGAGATTAACATCCAGTGTCTGAGGCTGTCCCTCAACTCCCCCAAGGTCCCGGAGCAGCTCCTCAAACTGGACGAGCAGGGGGTGAGGACATTGAGACGCCTTCAGTGTTTTTGAGTGCAACTGTTTTATATTTTTTCAGAGGTTACATCGTCAAAATTACACTTTATGGTATTCCCTGTTTTTTTAAAGGAGTTTAACTTACCTTATCTGATTGCAGTGACTTATTGGAGTCTTGTCACTAGTGTCGACTCTAGAAAGTGAATGCATGCTGACATAAAGAAGTAGTGCATACGTTAGGTAACATAAAACCACTATTTCTTGTTTTTGTATGGATAAATCAAACAAAGGTATATTGTGTTCACTAGTGATCTTCATTCAGTTTTTAAGACTTGACAACACCCTATTTGACGTAATGCTTAAATTAATGCTGTTAAATACTGCAGTTCCCAGAATATCTGGGTGAGCAAATGATTGTTGTTTGCCACAATTGGAGTTAGTTGTCAGGCATTGGTCTGTGAATGGTGAACATAGTTAGTTCCCTGGCTGATAAGCTGGAGGTGTGCAGTCTGAACCCTGCAGATCTTCATCCAGCAGCTCACTGCGGCTGCTCATGGCTCTAACAATACTCCCTGAAATGTCAAACTGATCCAAATGTAAAGCCTTCAAATAACTTTTAACTTGTTTTGTAGTCTAACTCCCTGCTCAATACATGTGACTTATCTATAAAAGGGAAATCGTACTTCCCCAGTTAAGGTCAAACAGCAGTAAGCTTATACAGCATCTTTCGGGGGGAAATGTTGCTCCAGCCATTTCGTACTGTAAAGGTATAAATAGTGCATCCCTTTCATCAGCGGGTCATAGTCTCAATCTCTACTATGTAACTTCATACGACTAGAGAGAGAGCAGGGCTAGCTGTGGCATTATGCTAATCAAAGCTAACTAGCTGATGAACATCCCCCTCGTTAAATGTAACCTTTAAATAAGGTAAAGCCATACCCGATTCACTATCATCCACAGATATTTTCCAACTGTTTCATCTTAAGCCTTCACTGCCACATATCAGTCTTAAAAAAATTCTTAGAATTACAGAATGTTGAGCTGTATTAATATTATGGTAAATAGGATACATCTGTCTATATTTCTGACATGTGTGTGAGCTAAAGAAGGAAACAGGGAAGGGATTAACTTCAAATAGCAGGTAGCTTTACTCCATATGTGGGCTTCTTATTATAGATGAACACGGGCTCCCGCATAGAGGTGTAAGACGGCCAATATCACACTTAATTAAAATCAATATGAATCCCACTCTCTCTGCAGCCAGCACCGACTACTTTAACTCCCATTTTCTGCTGTTATGACACTCGAGCCAAAGTAACTCACTTTTGACAGCTTACTCTGTCTGAGAGCAGGTTATTTGGTATTCTGTGTGTGTGGCGCAGAATGTCATCTTGCATTATCACTGTTTGAATAAAATGGCTATTAGTGATATGGGCTGTCCATAGTCACAGGTGTCAGAGATGGATTCATTGTGTGATCTTAAGGCCTTTAATTTTTCATCTAATTAAACTGCAGGATTGAAAGGACTGAGGATTAGCTGGTGCGGTACTGCTTGTCTTACTATCAGAGAATTGGCTGCTTATTAGTGTAATTATATTCATTAGCATGAACCCCTCCTTCCAATTGACAGGGGAAAGGCTTTTTATAATAGAAAGTGTGAGCCGTGTCCCTCTTGTATATTAAGATTGTGTTACACACATAAACAAGAGCAATGTAGTGTCCTTTCCAAAGCAAGCTAAATGCACTTTAGATGATGACAGACTTTGAGTATCCAATTATGGCAAAGTAACTTTGTAAGTAAGTGTTTGAGGAAGAGCTTCCTGCCAGATCTCAAGGAGCTGATACAAGAATTTGTTCACCTGCCATGCAGCTCCTCATGCCTTTGGTATGAGAGGCTGCGTGCAGAATAGATACCGTTTTTGATATAAGACCGAAACTGACACACAGGGGAGAAAAAAGCAATAAAGTGATGGAAGAAACTACTTTCGGAGGAGGAGAGCCCGGGATAAGTGGGGCTCTTCCAACTCGCACTCCTCCTCACAGACCTCAAACCAAACACCCAGTGGAGGCCACTTTATATCTGGACATCAGTACTTTTATACAGTCCTGTTGTAATCATTAATGTTATGCTTGACATTCAAAAGTAAAAAATGTTAGGTACCCCATAATCAAAAATCTTTTTAATGAAACTGGACTTTCACCGCCCCTCTAATGTGTTTATGTGAGGAAGCTAATATTGGACAGGAAGAGCTGCTACTCAGAAAACAGAGTGGACTGCCAGGCCTGCTTTTGTTTGTTTGAGTACATCATTTTCTTCAACAGCATGCAGAAAGCTTTATCCCAGGATTGATTGTGTGTGTATGTTCACTGCAGAATCCTCTGTTATGGTGTTGGAGTGTGTGTGTGCGAAAAAGCCTTTTTTTTCCTGAGCAGAAAGCTAGTGAATGGGAGTATCCCTGAGCCAGGCAGCCTTCAAAATAACCTCATGATCAGCTCTGCAGAAAGAGTATCTCTGAAAGCCCTGCTGTAATGGCCCTGGGTGTAAGAAGAGAACAGGACATATGTGAATGTATTTTAGATCCCATTGTAGATCACAGTGAACTCTCTGTGTGCCAGATGGACAGGGGAAAGCATTAGGCAGTTAATCAGATTTTTGAGATTAGATTTTTTTAGCTGATGGAAATTACAAATGATACATCTTAATAAGAAAAAACATTGATGTAGAAACTCATCTGTTGTTGCATCTGGAAAATGACTGAATTTGTGTTTAATAGAATCTGTTTATCAACTGCTTTCAAATTAAAACGTGATTTCAAGCTTTAAATTCTAATTACTGATAATAAAGGCGGCGATATGAACAAGATAACGGCTTAGCCTGCAGGTGCCTGCATTTATAGCTCATAATAGTGTTTGGTGATAGTGAAGAAATCATGCTAGAGGTCAGAGAAAGGTCACTAATCTTTCCCTCTCAATTATGCTGAACAAATTACCATCTTCCTCTACTAGAAAGAAACACATTTCCTCTGCAGTTCTGGGTTTTACAACTTAAACAAAGGATGAACTCATGACCCCACCCAACTGCAATCACTCCATATCAAGTTTATTCCACTGGTCAACAGGTAAATCCTTCTGCAGGGTCATAAATCACTCCCGATGCCCACAGCGACAACTCTGATGTATAATTTAGGCGAGATTTGTCCCTCAACTTCAGTAGTGTAATCTACCACCTACTGAGGTTATTGCGTTGCTGGGAAAAAAATCAACTCCCTCCTATGTAAATCAATCCCCTGTCCCGACATTGAAACTGGAGGATTAACTTTGAGTCATCCTGAGAGTTTTTTTTCTCCCCACTTCCACATTCCCTTCTTTTTAGATGTTTTTCCTGCAGAATTCGAACACTTCTGCCCTAAAAACAGCACAAATTGCAATAGCAAAGTTTGTGTAATGATGGAGCTTGTAGTTTTGTTTTTGAGAGTCATTATTTTTAAATGTCTGTAGCATCGAGGACACTGCAGTGCAGACAGATGTCACAGTGATGTTTTGTGTTGTGTTAGGGCACCGCTGTATCCCTCAGGTGCGCCGCAGAGCTCTCCAAAGGGAGCAGTGTCCTCATTTCTCTCTCCGCTCATTAAGTATTTCTATCTTTGCATTTATAGGAGAAAGAGAAGAAGAGAGGCAAACCGTTTTCAGCACCCTGCAGTGCTGGATAGATAGAGGAATATTTTTAAAAAAGTATAGTATAACTGTTCACTAGCAGCGTATGCTCAGATTTTTAGCAAGTGGATCATTTTAGCTAAACATACATGTGTTTTATGGCATAATTCTTTTTTTGCAAGTCTGCTCTACCTTGACACAAGCTGATGCAGCCAAAAAAAAAAACACATCAAAGGGCGGTTACACAATGAGCTTTACCTCAGGAGCATTACTCATGTGTATTTTCGTCCTGATGGTTCTGCACTTTTCAGGCACCACTAAATTTTCACCAAAGGGCAACATGGTTGTCCTTGCCTTCGGCGGAAGGTCCGTTAAGAGGGGCAGGAGGTTAAGTGAGTCCATATAATTCAGGATGGAAAAATAGAAGACCACATCATTGCACATGAGGCCATTTCCACTGAGCTTGAAGGTATAATAGCTTTTTATCCCCACGCAGGAGCTTTAGTGCAGAAGTCATCATGACAACCGTGTCAGGAGCACAGCGGGAACCCATAGCCTGTAATGGAGGGAAAAGACAATTCCAATTTGTTTCGCTTTAAAGATCATTTGTTGGCCTTCACATTTATAGAAAGGCTATTCGTTTTGTCGCAGTGACACATTCACCCTGGGTCAAGATCATGCTGTCCTTAGCTGTGAATTGTTGGGTAACAGGTGACAAACAGGGGGGCTTTTATTTCTTCTATTTTCTCCCCCTTCTTTCTCTTGGCCAACATCATTGAGCTGTACTCCATGAAAAATTCATGTTGGCGGAGAGGGGCTCTCGCTCTCTCCATGCGCGAAGAATCACTCGGATGTTTTATTCCTTCCTGTCTCTTCCTGAGACAAGTTCATATCAGACCTGTCCGTTCTGGATAATATTAAAAACTCCCTGTGAAAACCTGTGCGGTTTAACTTGCTTGTGTATGTCTGTGAACACTACTCTTTCTGACATCTTTTTTTGAGGCACTGCACTTGCTGAACAATGGTGGAATCAAGAGTATTATTAGTGGGGTGTTGGGAAGATCAATGCCATTTAAGGCCTGTTATTACGCCTATATTTTAAGTATAGCTTATGGAAGTCTTTTTAAAAACATATCAAAATGTTATTGATTGAAGCTTTGCGTTTCTTGTCATGAAGCAAAGTTCTCCTCATGCTATACGTCTATATTTCATCCCTCGTTTCTCCACAGCTGCTCTTAAGTAGCAGCTATTAGCTTTTCTTGATTTATGCTCGGCTCCAAGCTCCTCAAAATCCACAGCCTGGCTTCACAAAAGAGGATTTCAGCTCTCTCCTAGAAGGGTTATGAAGGCCTTCACATTAGCTGTGACATGATGGAAAGGGTGCACTAGTATGCTTTTGAGTGCATAATGTGCAGCAAGTAACGAGTGGTGGTGTGTGATACATATCAGCTACAGGAAAGGATACTTACCCGCTGAGTGTCTGTGTATCCTCCCCATTCCAGCTAAGCTTCCAGCACAAGGTGGGAGTGCTTTACTGTAAGGCGGGCCAGAGCACAGAAGAAGAGATGTATAACAACGAGAGTGCCGGACCGGCGCTGGAGGAGTTCTTGGATCTGCTCGGCCAGAGGGTGCGGCTCAAAGGCTTCACCAAGTACAGAGCTCAGCTGGATAACAAGAGTAAGATTAAAGACACCGAAACTACACACTCACATTGCAGCCCACACACTTCTAATCCTGCTGAGTGCAGATGCTCTGTTCTGGATAATATTGCCTTTTGGGGTTTTTATGTTATTTTTTTTAGCCTGAATATATATCTTTTAAAGGGATAGTTCGATTTTGTTGAAGTTAGGTTGTATAAGGTACTTTTTCATTCTGAGTGTATAACCTGCAATAGAGTATAGCCCACAGGTAGGTCAGGAATAGAAAAGGCCCACCTAAATAATAAATACCAGTTAAAGTGTATTGACTTGATTTGAATGTAATCTTCAGTTTATCTAACACAATGGCCTTTTTTAGTAATGAGGCCGGAGACCTTGAATGCCCTGTCCTGTGTTACAGCGGACTCCACCGGCACACACTCTCTGTACACCACCTACAAGGACTACGAGTTGATGTTCCACGTGTCCACCATGCTCCCCTACACGCCCAACAACAGACAGCAGGTCAGTAAACTCCACACTCTGCACTCAATCCTCTTCAGCAGACCACCGTGTTTGCTTTACAGTGTGGTGAGCCGCCCTTTAATGGCGGTAATAAGTCCCTTAGCAGCTTCTTTTAAGGAAATCTTCAATTCCGACTCCTGCCAATCTTCCCCAGAGACTCATTTCGCCACGGTAATGACCTATCAGTTGAAAGCATGAGTGTCGCCATGGTAACGGTGCCCCACCGTAGGATTTTAATCAATGCATCCCCAGGGGCCGGACCTGACTTGGTATTAGATGGGCCTCTGTGTCTGCCTGCGCTAACAAGTGGAATTAAGTGGATGTAGCGGTGGACTGGTGAGCGATGGCCCGATAAAGCTGCGGTTTACAGAGGTTCAGCATCTTAGTCCCTGCACTGCTTGAGTGGAAGTACTTTTTGAGCCCATAATAAAATCAGTAGGTACACCCTGCAGATGTTTTAACAGTTTTCATATCCAGGAGCAGGATCCACAGTTACGCACCAACATACCAGATCTTATCATCTAAAATGTGTGATTGGCAGGATTAAAGGGGAGGGTTCTTTCTCTCTTCTTTTCTCCTCCTCCAATTGTATTTCACACACTGAGATAGTTTCATTTAATCCCTGGTGGTAATCTTCTAGCCCAAGCAGAGCTCGCCCCTCTCTCTTCATCTTTTTCAATTCACCTCCTGAACCCTCTAATCCTGCCTTCGATAGATTCTGCCTCATGCTGAACCTCACTGACAACTTTATAGCAGACAGAGAATGAGGTTAACAATCGCACAATTCAGCATTACCAGAAGTTTAATTCGAGTCAAGGTAAATAGGTCTAGAAATACCTATACAAAGAAGGACTTTATCTTACAAGTATAAGCTGTATGTGCATCTGAGTTGAGCTGTGTTATAGATATAGATGGTATAGACATTCCATTCCATTTGTTATTCCACATTGTAATATTAGGGATACTTTGTTTTGCTTGGCTTGTCTAATCGAATGCTTTTAAGCCATACAAAATTAAGCTGCAATGGCTTTCTTCCACAAAACTACGCTGATATCTAAGTGGTTTGTCCATAATGGCTTCACCTTAAAGCAACAGTATGTAAATAACAAATAAGACGCACTCTTCCTCAATTCTGCATACTTTAGGGTTCTGCTGCTACATCTAACTTGGTGTTCTACAACGAGTACCTAATGGTACCTGATGTAAGCTCCTGTTAGAGGAATTGATAGATTTCTAACTGACTATAATTCAGTTTGATTGCTTTTGTGACCAACTTTTATTAGACATCTTATAATGAATACATATCACTCGTAGCTACTTTGTTCAGCAAAACCAACATGGTCTCAAAAAAACATTTAAGTTATTCTAAAATCTTAAGCTTAAACAATGAATGTATACATCTGAACTTTTGTACAATAATAAGCCTTTATGTGATGCCTTTTTTTCCTTGTTCTGTGCTTGACTCCCTTTCTCTCTCCTTTTTATAGTTATTAAGGAAGAGGCACATTGGCAATGATATCGTCACCATAGTGTTCCAGGAGCCCGGGGCCCTTCCTTTTACCCCGAAACACATCCGCTCTCATTTCCAGCATGTGTTTGTCATCGTCAAAGTCCACAACCCCTGCACTGATAACGTCTGCTACAGGTAAATAGAACAAGCGTGAAACCAGGCCTGTAAGGCTCTCTTGTGGTTATTTAACTGAGCGGGTAAAAATGCAAATTCCAAATTTGGTGGCCTTGAGGTCAAACTCCCAAAACATTAGAGCGCCTCACCATGGGATGAAAAGCAAACTGATATCCTCAAGACAATTACGGGAAATATGTTTAGCTTTTGATGTGCTTTGCATAAATGTCTCCGCTCTGCAGCAACTTTTAAGAACACTTAATTTGAAAGAATATTAATAATAGCCTGCTGAGGACTTTCTGTGGTTTCTGTCATGACTTGATAGTAATGTGCAGGAATCACAAGGCTCTTTTGATCTGCACAGTGATGATACAGTTATTATCTTCAGAGACACCTTGAAATTAAGACTTACGACTCTCTCCTCGAGTGTTTCTGAAGTCAAGACAACTCTTGTTAATAACAGAGCGTTTGTTAAACAGAGGTAGATTAGTCTGAGATCAGCCTTCCCGCCAGAAATAAATTCCCCGAAAGCCATATCATTTCAACACTCTTCAAATGGCTGCTCATTATACCTACAGTTCAACACTCCTTTTCGTATTCTTTGTCTTAACTGTCACCACTGCTAGTGATTTATTGTTTGCTTCCTGTTTTCCAGCGTGGCCGTGTCCCGGTCCAAAGACGTGCCTCCGTTCGGGCCCCCTATTCCCAAGTCTGTGACTTTCCCAAAGTCAGCCGTTTTCAGGGACTTCCTGCTCGCCAAGGTCATCAATGGAGAAAACGCTGCGCACAAGTCGGAGAAGTTCCGAGCCATGGCGACACGCACGCGGCAGGAGTACCTGAAGGACCTGGCCGAGAACTTTGTTAGCACGGCTACTATTGACTCTGCCGTCAAGTTCAGCTTCATCACCCTCGGAGCCAAGAAGAAGGAGAAGGTGAAACCCAGGAAGGATGCACAAATGCTCAGCGTGGGGGCCATCACCTGGAGTGTCCGTGCACGGGACTTTGGCCAGTCGATAGATGTGGACTGCCTGCTGGGCATATCCAATGAGTTTATTGTGCTCATCGAGGAGGAATCGAAAAATGTAGTCTTCAACTGCTCGTGTCGTGACGTCATCGGATGGACCTCAGGGATTATGAGCATTAAGATCTTCTATGAGCGCGGGGAGTGTGTCATGCTGTCAGCCCACGATAACTGTGGAGAAGACATCAGGGAGATGGTGCAAAGACTAGAGGTAAGACCCTTAAAGACTCAACTGTCATTATCTTAGTCATCTTAATGCCGTCTAGGGAAGATGAGCTGATCCTTTGTAGGATGCTTAATGCCCACGTCTGTGTCAGTCTCAACTCATACCACACAATACACTGCCTTCTCCTCAGAGAGGGAGTCATTTACTCTCTGTAGGAGTCCTCTGTGGCTAATTGAGGGTTTTATCTCTTCCAGTTTTATTTTCAATATAATGAGGATATTACAGTAAAAACAATTAAGTCTTTATTCCAGTGGCGTGTCTGAAACGCTCTTAATGGATCAGCCAAGGTGCAGCCCAGGTTGGTACAATACAAAAACATGCATAGACAGATTAACATCAACATTATCCAAATATTCATATTCATGACACTTCCTGTTCAGCTACAGGGCATCTTTGGTGCACCAAGTATAGGAGAACTGAGAACAGGAAAGCCAAATATAGGACTTATTTCTTCTTGCTGTGTTTATCTGTGCCTGATGCTCAGTTTATCTTATCTTTTGGAAAGACAGAGACCTGTCACATTGGTCTTCTCTTTGCTCTACATTGTTCGGACAACTGTTGTCTTCTCACTAGTACAAGGCATCTTAGTTAGAGAATTTGCTGTTGACTTATTATTATTATTATGCCCAGTTTCAGGTTCATATTTGTATTTAGTGTCTCTACTGTGACATGTTTCCATGTTTTAATGTTCTAAAAGCTCTTTATTTTTCTCATACTGCCTGTGCTGCAGCCCCCCTTTTCACCCTCTGTCCCAGAGCCCAGTGATTGGTTAGCTGGTTAACCATGTTGAGATGTCCCTCCACTTAGCCTATAACGTACAATATGTTTGAGCGCTAACCAATAGAAGCCAGATTGTTACATAGTGATGTCACTATGTTACGGAAGCAAAACAAAAGAATACAATCAATAACATTTATAACTCAACACAGGAAAGGGAAAATCCCAAAATGCATAATAGGGACTCTTCAAGAGCTTTCTCTTCCTGGTGGTTGTTTTCATCCCAATTTATTTTTTCTTAACGACTTTCTTTTTTTCTAAGAAGGACCGGTTCATCAAGAGACCTTTAAGTTGCATCAATTATACAAAAAGTAGTAGTCCCTCATTTGCCCAGAAAGTCTGTTGTAACTGTGCCTCATGCTTGGCATGAGAAGGGTAACGGCTGCCTTTACTTTAATGGCGCAGTGAGTCCTTTTACTTTACGGAAGTTGTGGTAGCTTTGTGGTGAAACAATGAATTCTGCTTTTGCCATTGTAGCTTTACTACTTACCACAAGCCTTGTTTTTTTATTTTCCTCATCATGTCAGCAAAACCATTGCTTGCTTAACCTTTATCCATCCTGGTAGGACTCAGGCGTTGCAACTCAACGTTGAGCTTCTTGTATTTAATTTTATTTCATTGCCTTTACCTCAGCATTCCTGACATTCCCTTTGTCTCTCCGCCTGGCTTTGTGTTTTCCAGAGCCGGAAGTGTCACTTGAATGTGAAATCAATGGAGTCTTGAGAGGATTACAGACCTCATGTTGATCGCTTTCTTTGGCTGATCAAACTGAATCACTGAGGTGTACAGTAAAGTGTTAAGGTCACACAAGTACAGATGCTGCCCTGACATGCACTTGATAGGATAAACCGTTATGAAACATCATAGCATTTTTTTTGTCAAAACTCCCTGAAGCAGACAATAAATTAAATGGGAGCTAGGAGGATTACAGGGGCGATGTGATTTTGGCCCTTTCTCAATTTGGCGGATGTCTGGTTTGCAGGTACAGGAGGGGGTTGCTTAACCAGGACACCAACCCAGTTTTGAAGAGGAGCAAAGAAAACACACTTTTTTGTGGTTCTGACAGGCTAAGAATAGAGGACACTTGGCCTCACTACTTCACTATCCACTTAGTCCAATTTCTCACATCCCCACTTTGTAGCTCTGCCTAACCCATCTGTACATCTCTGTGGCTCTGAGCTGCAGGCGCTGCAGTCTCTTTTGGTAAGGAAGGTTCCCAACTGAGTGAAAGTTTCTAAGTGGCAGCCTTGATAAGAGCCTGTAGAGTTCTCTAAATGCTGTTCCATCATCAGCAGCATTTAAAGTGTCACACCATTAAGCCGTTAATAAGATCCACCGTCGCATAATTCCATAGTGTAAGTGTGGTTTGTACAAATTCTCCTTCACATCTTTCCTTGACCACTGCCATTGAGATCAATGAAACGATAATAAGAACAGACATTTTATTATGTTCTGCCACAGCCCTAGATACAGTCTGTTTTTTGGGGGCTGCAAGTCTAGACAAAATAGGTCAGAGCACCTGGTTCCTCGTACTGGACGCTTGCACAAGATGCATTGTTTCCTCTGCTTGTGCTGCTGTGTAGGCTTGTGTTTCTTAATTTTTAGTTTCCGTGGACTTATCATCAGGCAACCCTTTGTTTCCTTTGAAAAAAACATTGAGGTTGAATCCCAAAATCCAAACCTGAGCCGTCTTTGACCTTATTTCAGCCTCTGCACAATCTCCTCAACTTTTCCCTTTGGCAAACTCTTTCCAAAACACCTTAAACAGTAAGTCCTCGGTTCAGCCAGTAAGAAATCCATTTCCCCCAAAAATATAAGGAACCTTGTTTTTCTGAGAAGAACGACGTTCAGAGATAAGGACACCTTTTTTATTATCACCTTTCGCGGGGAACTATTTTCTAAAGAGCTTGGAGATTAAAACGAGCAAAATGTGAACACGAGCAACAAAATTTGTTCCCGACCACCTCAAAAAGCACAAGATCCCGAAGAAGTATTTAACATAATTAATATTAAAGAGGACACGGGTGTCATTCAGCGTCTACTCAACTCATCATAAGGAAGGACAGAGTAGGATATATTAGCATTTGTGATTAGCCAAAGGACATCGCTTCCTCATTCACTATGCTAATATCCTCTCACATTCACTGTCCACTTACCCACGGGATTTGCGAGGTATATTTCAAAGGAAAAGCTCAGGGAAAGTTTTAATAAGTGGGTGATACTTGTGTTACACACACAAAGAGTGGAGCAGCAGCATTTGGCACATTTGGGTACATGCTGCCGGCATACTTTGCCCAAAGTTGTCTGTAAACTCCCAGAGGTTGTCTTAAATCGTGTTTCATTGGGAGGATTTACAGGCTGCCGGACCTGTGATGTAATGCAAACCATAATGAACGGACTGCCCACTGTACTTCACAAAGGAGGCCAGTGTGAGAGCACAGCTAAAAGCTTTGTGATAACGTCCTTTCCTCCAGGGTGTCGCTGAGCTGGGTGGCCGCATGTTCAGCTTTTATGAGACAAGTCGTCAGGGCTCGGCTGCCAAATTCATTTTGTTTCCCTGACAAAGTACAGGCAGCATCCCACATTGTGTGTGCTTCTTTATCGACTGTTTGCATCAGCAGGGCTGCAGATAAAAGCAAGTCACCGTATCTGCTCTAGATGTGACTGATAAACGATGGAAAGTAGGAGTAGGGAAAAACTACATTGACAATAAATGCTTTGAAAATATCTGCTATTTTGGTGTTTTAACTCATTTCATATGATTTCTCTGCAGTTTTTTTTATAGTTCCAGTTGCTCAAATGTTATCATTTCATGCTCTTTTTTTGGAATATATTCAAGGAAATGGTAAATGTTGTGTATGTTGGCTGTGGTGAACTAGTATGGCCATTTCACTATATTCTAAAATACTATATGCAAAACAATGAGTTAATAAAAACAAAAATCAAGAGTTTAAAGGGGATTCTTTTTTTATATATATAGTTTTAGCTTATTGGCTGTAACTAATTATTATTCCATAAAATGTCCAATTATATCTGTGTATAATAACTTTATAATACAACAGAGAAATTGAACAGCATCCTGATCCCGGTTTACAATTTTTTAACTTAAATAATGAATTGATCAACCAACAAATCAATTCATCAGTTTTATCATCATCATTTTTATATTCCTAAACCAAAACCAAACTCTATTTATCTATTCTTTGAACGAAAACGAGCAAGATATGGGAAAATCGTATTATGGTAAAGTCTTGCCCCATTAAGCAAAATGGTGGCGTATCCCACTAGAAGCCTCTGTCCCAGATTTTTAGACGGATTTGATTCACAAACATTCCGCCCAGAGATACGAGTGACCCTTATAAACACCAATCTGTGCTTATGTTCTTTGAAGTTTCAGCGGGATGACGGGGTTTTTTACATGTCTGTGGAACTTACTACTAGAGTACAGAGGGTGTCATCAATGTCAAAGTTACTTCTGACTGTCAGAACTCTCACTGACGATCACCGCCAGCAACACTGCTTTGACAACAGATTTGAGGCTGATGCTTTGTGTTTCTTTGAGGCAGTGTTGTTCTGTTACATCACCAGCAGTCTCACACACTCTGTCAGACATCCTGTCACCATCTTTCATGGAAATATCTTTACAGGTCTCAAATTCCTCCTAGAGATAAGTGTCCTGTTGGATTCAGACATTATAGATTATGGCCATATGGAGGAGAACCTGGAAACATTAGCTTCTTTGATGAAGGCATTTAGAAAGCTATTATTTGGGTCTAATGAATTTCCTGACAAAGGGCAGTTTGATTCATGGTTTCTAATTCTCCGGCCAATGTCTTCTTCATACACAGGCCATTTACTTCCAGACATTCCCCTTTCGAAAAGCTTTATGTCCTATTTCTTTTGCCCTTGAAGTTTTCTGCAGATTAATTGTTTAGCGCATTGGTCATGACCGAAATGCTCCTTAGATTGTCTTTTAAAACTGGGTCTTTTTAGTAGTATTTCATTGCAAAAACCGAGACGGTGACCTATAACTTCGCCTAACAGGATGAGTTCCTTTCTTTCTAATACAGTTTTAGGGTTGTGTCTCACTATGACATGCATTAAGGTTGTCACGGATCTCCTCTCACACAGCAGGGGTAGGATTTCTGCCAGTGTGAGAATCTGGTGGAGTGTTGACAGGCCATAGTCTGAGTTAATGTGTCCCTGAAGCCAGCTGCCTCTCTGAGGCAAATGGAGTCAGTCACCCACAATTGAACCACGACTAATCTGATGGTTGATTAAAACTCAATGGATCCAGTGTGAGGTTATTTTCCAGCAGTTTTACCCCAAAAAATCATTTCCAAGCCCATTATGTACCAACACCCAGGATAAATAAGTTCAGTTGTTTCATTATGGCGAACATCGATAGGCTACAGTTGAGTGTTTTTATCTTGCTCGGTCTGGTGGTTGTTTGTTTTACTGTAACATTGCTGCTGAAAAAAGTGTGTATCTGAACTTCAGCTGAACCAGAATTGCTTTTAGGCAGTGGCTTAGGCAACCTCATTTGCATGCAAGTACATAATTGTAAAAGAGCAGACTTTAAGTTTCATTATCAAATGCTATTGGACAAACGGCAACAGTCCTCTACGGGGGAAGTTTTCAGTCTCTGGATGCAGTTTCTATAGTTGTAAGAAAAAGGGATAAGAAATGATTTAGTGTTCATCAGCTGTCAGTGGGTAATGTGTTGTTGAAGTTATCTCTGGTTAAAAGACTTAGTTCTATAGACAAGTCCCTGTGTGTCCACAGAGCTTCTATGTTTGCCGTTCCTGTCTGTTTAAGCTGCCTCTAAGCAGCTCTGAGCGCTAAACCAGTTAGCTCTGTCATGTATCCTCTTAATATCTTCCATTTTGAGAGCTTCTTTGAATTAGCCAAACAAATGTGCACATGTTCCTATGCTTAAGGACAGGATTTCACGTTGCTCTTATAGTATTTTACTAGTTTAAGGAAACCAAAATATTGTACACTGTGGAAGGCTGCTGTTGGAATATACTGTGTTAGCTTAGAAAGCTCTTAGGGGTTTTAAGACCACTCAACGTTCACTCTTTTTATATCTATTTGAGGCTTGTTTTTGTTTTCGCCGTGTGATTGCATCCATTCATGTGTTGGACTTTTTGTCTTCATGTGTCTGGATAATGACAAAATGGATATATTTTAATAGTAACAAAACTATTTTTCTGGTTCCAGATCACCACCAGAGGGTGTGAGACGTCAGAGATGACTTTGCGTCGGAATGGCCTCGGACAACTCGGTTTCCACGTCAACTTTGAAGGCATCGTGGCTGACGTGGAGCCCTTTGGCTTCGCCTGGAAGGCGGGGCTGAGGCAGGGCAGTCGACTGGTGGAGATCTGTAAGGTGGCAGTCGCTACTCTCACCCACGAGCAAATGATCGACCTACTGCGCACATCGGTCAGCGTCAAAGTGATAATAATCCAGCCTCACGAAGACGGCGCCCCCAGAAGGTAACTCTTCATATTTGTTTTCATTTTCCATTTGAACACCGCCACTTTCAAACAACACTACAGACAATGCTTATGAAACATATTTAGGCTTCCTCTTGTCTTTCATGTTTGGCTGCTGCTTTGCTGTTAGTAAAACCGAGGAGCAGTTGCTCCTCAAAAATGGAAGTCATAACAGAAGAGTCATTTCTTCTTCTCTTTTTTGCAATGCAGCTGGGGTAAATTACTATGACATTTGCCCTTGTGTTTGAGATTATTAGCATAAAGAAATGCTTACATTCTGTTTTTGTTGCATGAGGCTTGATGTTGTTGGCCGCTAATTTCTCTGGAGAGGAGACTGTCTTTGTATTGGCTCGCTTTGTTGCGAGAGAAAGCTCCAGCAGGGCAGTAGAAGCACGCAGACATGGACAGTCAGCGATTCTCACTAATGATAATGAGGAGCTTTTTGATTAATGGCTCAGCCTTCGCTCCCATTGTGTGACAGCTCACATTTGCAGATTGCCTTTTTATTTTAAAACCTTGCCCAATGTTGTATTCAGCAATTAGGATGGGAGTGCCTGCCATTTTTAAGGACACACACCCATGTTGAGACTCCATTGCTCGTGTGATAAAAAAGAAAGGGCGAAGCATATTTCAAACAATCTTTTGTGATGGCGAGAGATGAAGTTCTGTGTGAAATGTGTGTTCTGAAAGCACATCTGCTTGTTTTGTCTGTGAGAGACAGACAGTCCTGTGAAATCCAATCCATCACTCTTTCACAGGCGCATCTTTGACGTCTTTGTTTTGGTTGTTCTTCAGTTCTGACAGAAACGTCTACCGGCGGATGCTTTGTCGTAGATCAGCAGAATGATTTGACAGCGAGAGAGAGGATAACTTCACTCCCTCACATCCATTTATCTGTTTGTGAGGTTGGAGGTAATACTGAGGTTGTCAGTGAATCGCTCAAATTAAACAAAAACTTAAACAAATATCACATTTCTATACAGAAGTGTTGATGAAGAATTTGGATATCCTTCTGCTGGAAAAGGTTGTCGTAATAACCCAGTTTTGATGATAAATAACCCATTTAGAAAACAATAATACAAAATATATCATTTGAGTAACGCACACATGATGATGTCTTGTTGGTAGATGATAGGCTGTTCTTTATTGGTTCATCTGGTTGCCTTTTTAACTGTTGATTAGTGCAAGTGTTTTTTTGTAGTATGGTAAGTATGGCCATAGAATCTCTTAACCTCTTTACACATTTGGATAGTTATTATTTCACCTAAAAAGGAGACAAACACAAAAAGATATAGAAAATAATATTTCTTTAATATTTCCTTCCTTTAGTCCATGATAATTGTTTAATGAAAATGTTACATCCTGACAGCCTGATGAGGAATTTGAGAAGACGTCTGTATATTGAGGATCAATTCTCCTTAGTTTTGAAAAATCATCTTAGTGACTTGTTAGAATACCCTGTATGAATACGATCTTACGCAACTGTGCATGTATATCGTTTTTTGTCTGGCAACAGCGGAGACGCGTATTTGCTCCGCCAGTTGATGGGCAAACATGCATTGCAGCAGCCTCTCTGGCAGAACCGACGTCAATCCTCTTACCAAGAGCTGTGATGATACATGATGTTACAATCGTAATCACAGTTCAGCGTAGCAGAAAGCAGACGAAACAAACATCGTCCAAAACTATGTGGCGACAACACGTGTCTGAGATGTGTTCACAGGATGCAGGATTCTGTAGGAGAAGTAGCTGACACAGATTTTGTGCCAGTGAATGACATCTTGCTTGGTTTCAGTGACAATACCAAAGCGATTTGAACGGTCAATTAGATAGTATAGTAGTTCTAAAAATGAAAGCCTAGAACTGTGTAAAAATATAGAACTATACACACAAATAGAAGTAGACATGCGCTATATTCTGCTGTACGTCCTTAATGGGTGCTATGATGCATATTTCAGTGAACTTGACCCCTATATGGCGTTGCAAACAGATGCATCTGGCAGATTAGTAGGTATTGTAGCAGAAGTCCATACTGGTCAGAGCTGTTGATTTTTACATGGAGATTTCCCCGTCTAACAGAAACACAGTTTGTCATCTTCGTCCCATGAGAACCAAAAAGGCTCCGTCTGGGGTCCTGTGAATTTTCTCCCAAGGCTCCAACAAATCAAGAGGTGAGAGGTCAGGTGAAGAATCTCGAGGGCCCTCAACTCTTTTTCGCTTTGTGTCTTTGAGTTTCCAAAGTGTTGCATTCAACAATAAGTCCTCCAGTTTCTCCACCATTATCTCAAAGGAAAGGAATTCAGCAGGGGCCCAAAGGCCCCAGCCAGTCCCCTGTGGCCACAGAGATGGGGGTTAGTCTAACAACAATGGACAAGAATCTCATGACCTCCAAACAATGTACCCTGGCTCCACATCGCTACATGACAAGAAAAAATGTTTTCATAAGAAAATTCTGGGGCTAGGAGATGTGGGTCGCCTCCTTTCTGTTTTTAAATTGTTAGAATTTCGTTCAGTCTTTGTGATTCCTCCAAACTCAGTGAGGATTGATGGGTCTAATAGCTGCTAACATGATGTTGAATGACCAGTGTGTAGCATTGGTTTTCCGGTGAATCTACTAAAGCTTGTTTATGCCCTAAATGGGTTTACTCTGTTCAGCCTGAAGTAGAGTAAAGAGCAAAGATATGGCTCTAATATTAGCCAAACCTAGTACTGTATTTATTTACTCTGAAGGAAGGATGTGGTTTTAGCCCAGCGCAATACCAGAGGCTTTTCCATCATCACTCTGAAAAGCTTTAAACAAGTTCAACATGTTAGCCTTGGATCAAGCTAATGAGAAAAAGATGAAATAGATTAGCTCTTTGAAACAGGAATGTGATGTACAGAGCATGGCAGGGATTGTATGTTTTGGTATATGGTCACCAGAGAACGAAGAATAAACAAGAGGATCAGTACAATTTGGACTCAAGTAGATGATTACAACAAGTCATACAAAGAGTAACAGAAACAAAAAAAGCAACTGTATTTTCAGAGTATGTGCCTTTTAAAAAAATGTTTTTTGTCAGACCAGTCTGAACTTTTTCCGTTTCAATCACAAACATTTATGTTTAAAGTGATGGCTAACACACATTTAATCGGGTTCACCCTGCCCCAGCCCCCTGCTGATAAAGAGAATTGCCTGTGACATTCAGATGGCCACTTGTGACCTTTCTTTTTGAAGTGTCATCAGACTTGTCATCATGGATTTTCATCTGGACTGAAGTTAAGCCGGATTTCTCACTTCCCATGCCAACACCCTGTGAAAGATAGCACGTCTAAGCCAAAACTCAGAAAACCTGCATCACAAATTGCTCGTCTTAATCCTCTCACATTCTTCACAGGAGGTGCTTTTTCCTTTTAGATCATTTTGCAAAGAAGTTGTTGAAAAGGGCTTTTTTTCTCCCCTCTTTCATGCCGACCCATGCACTTTTTCCGCACACCTGATCTTATAAAGCTCATGAAAACGTTTCGCAAAGGCCTGGTCGAGGTCACAAGACCTCTGCGGGTCTTTGCTTTGACATAGACTCTGGGAATGGATTAGCATGTCCTTCAGTCGCCCGCTATGTCATTAGAGTGACGGCTCTCTGACTGAGGTCTAAGGTCCCGTTATCACACTGATCTATTGTAACTCTGTAAGACCCAACAGCTGAAGGAGCTGATTGTTCACCTCCAAGCTGCCACACACTTTTTTCTAACGAGCTATGGTGTTATTATAGTATTGTCATGTCAAGTTGTGCCAATTGTGCTGTCAAATTATTTCCTCGGATAAGTCAGACTATTTTTTGTCGACTTGATTTTGCTTTTTTTGTTGTAAATGTTATCTTTGTCTACAAGCTCATGTTAAGCCATTGTGGTATAAGTTATTGACCAGTTAACTGGAAGAGTGACGCAGCAGGTAGGAGCTCCCAACTAATAAATGAGTCACCAACTAACACTTTTTAACTATGAATCTGTTCTGGTAAACTGTCTTTTATCTGTGGAAAAAGGAATTTGAGGACATCATCTTGGGCTTTTGGAAACACCAGTAGTGATTTTTTAAAACCAATTGTTGCCATTTGTAGACCAAACAACTCATTTATAGACCAAAATAATGTACCGACAATGAAAATAGTCTTTAGTTGCAGCCATACATCAGTTCCTGGTGGAATCTAGAGGAAGCAGACAGTATTATTTCTTACCAGTTCCTGGCTTCCTCCTCTCCTTACAACCGCCTGGACATGTCTCCTCCGGCTCAGGATTAAGTGTTGACCAAAACAGCCGTTTCCTGCTGTTTCTTCATGATTTATACACAGCAAGTCCCCCTTTACATTACAAACAAGAGACACATTCCACGTGCATCAGGCGATCATGGCTACTGTAGACATTTCTTCTTCCAGCTTAGCTTGTAGCGGCGCTGAGGGAAAGTATTGGCATCATAAGAGAAATTCACCTTGTCAGTTCTTACTCTTTCTGTCGCAAAAAAAGCAGAGCAAGTGAGGACGGATGAGACCTTTCCTGTTGACAAGCTGTTAGCTAGGTTTAGTCTATTCAGAGAGTAATGTTGTGTGGCAACCTGGCGGGATCACACACAGTTAATCAAGGTAATGAGTGGGTCACAGCCCTGTTACAAGCCAATTGACCAACAGTCAAGATTCAAAACCCCAGTAAGCATCCATTTCTTCTGACGTTAACAAGAATAAAAACCTCAGGCGTCACAAAAAAAAAACATCACTAATCTCCTCATCCACATTCAACTGGATAAATTCCATAGTCTTTTACAAATGTCTTCTGATGCTGTAATGACCCAAATGACTCTCACTTGGCCCATTTGTCGAACCAGTGGTGCATGCTGCCTTAATACATTTAAATGAATAATGTAAACTATGTAGGAAGTAGAGTACGCCATTGACGATCTTTCATCATGGATGAGGGTCCCTCGTCAGTGACATTGACCAGATGTGAGCAACATGGTGGACGAGGAGGAAGTGTGTGATGATCTTCTAGTTAAATCTTTTAACACCCACAGGTCCAGTGGGAGGCCCGCTGTAAACAGCCCAGCCACCCATGGCCCAGTTTGATGAAAAGGTCTCTCTAAGAGGGATTACTCGCCCCCTCCACCGCAGCCTTGCAATCAGCCTCCTCAAGCTCCGCTGTGTGTACATGTATGACCACAGCAGTGTATACACAGCTTTCCATCCCCCATTGGATTCTGGAAAATGGACTTTGGAGAGGGGAGGGCGGCGTAATCATAAGGGTCATGCTTGAAATGCTATTGGAGAGCTAGTATAGCACCCAGGCTGTTTAACCCTGAACCACCACCCCGCCCCTTCGAACACACCAAGCTTCTGCCCAGCCCAAAGATTAATGTTGCATGAAATGGCATCACAGGCCTTGTCCATCCTGGAGATCCTCAGTGATGTTAGCAGTAATGGGATGGACATGGAGGGAGGAAAAGACCTCCTGTGCAGAGCTACTCAGGGGAGACCTATATCTGATTAGTGGCAAGCTTAGATTTTCGTGTCTATTAAAATAAGCAAATTGTTTTTCACTTGTTTGTATGCGTCTCCGATGCTCCCACTGTGAGTGTGTGCGTGTGTGCGTGTGTATGTGTGTGTGTTGTTGGCACACACATGCCTGCACATGGATGGACACACTATATTTAGATGTCCGCTCCTGGCTAAATATTACTGACAGCATTAGTGTGTTTTGGTGTAGTCATGGAAATGGATGAATGATTGCCCTGCCCCCAAGTTTTCAGGGTCACTTGTGTTGTACTGTAACATCTGAAATCTGCCTGGTAATGCAATAGTAGACATTTTGTTAATTAATGGAAGAAAACAGTATTGTAGTGTCAATTTTTTTTTAGCTGTTAAACTATTCTTATGATTCATTACATCTTTCATAATGAACTGTAATGGAAGATAGATGTATATTAGTAATTGTGGAATGTGATGGTCACTTTAAAATAGGTCGAGTTGTATAAATCAATGAAATAAGTTGAAAGGATATTATAACAATCCCAAGTGGCTCACAGATCAAAGTAAAAAAGTCTGCCAGACAGGCTTGCATAGATAGTCGTTTAAAAAGGTCTTCACAATGATCAGTGTTAAACAGCACACCTACTCATGTAGCCACTCGTGTATCCAGGCAGATCAGAGATCCTTATTGATCCCCGATGACAATGACTCAAGTCCCAAAATTCTCTCAAATCTACTGTGTTTTGGGTTAGTGCAGAAGCAGTCTTTCCATTTAAATAATAGACGGCATTTCCTTGAGTCAGTGCGCAAAGTGATGGACCTTTAGGCGAATACATTTCTTTAAGTGCAGAGCAATTTGTGTGTCGTACAACATGGCTTGGTTGGGCTGACTCTGATTATAGAAAGTTGTATAAAATCACCTTGAACTGAATAGAACATGAATGAACGTAGAACGTAACACTCATTATGAGTGATCTCTTAGCTCCTTACGGCTTGATGCCTATTAAAAATGAATTCATACAGCATGTTCACTTACATTTGAGGTGCTAATAAATATGAAGTACAACCTGAAATGCAACTTAACCGAAGCCTTTTCCTCCTGGCCTCTTTCCTGACCTTTTAACTTTCTTTTTTGTCTCCTTGCACATCCTCCTTCCCACTCAGGGGCTGCTCCGAGCTCTACCGCATTCCCATGGTGGAGTACAAGGTCGACAGCGAGGGCACACCCTGCGAGTACAAGACACCCTTCAGGAGAAACACCACCTGGCACCGGGTGCCCGCGACTGCCGGAGCGCCACTCTCCCGGGGCTCGCCCACGCAGGGCCCTGACCGCCTGCAGTGCCAGGAAATCCTCCGACAGCACCAGGCAGCCATCCCACGAAGCACCTCCTTTGATAGGAAGCTGCCAGATGGGTCCAGGTAACTCTAGATTTTAAGAATACATTTACATAATAAAAATCAGTTTTGTTCACTGCTTCGTGTTGTCCCCCTAAAAGTAAAGACACACACGACATGGAGGACTACTTTTGTGTAAATATATATGATCTTTTTTTGGGCTAAAAGTGAATGAAAAAAACAAAATGCTTTTTCTTTCAACACACGTTTGGAAGACAAGCTTTCAACCTACGTTTTTTTAGCAAGGCAGAGCAAAGCTTGCGATCAAACATCACAACGCTCAAAAAGATCCGATCCTTTGAGATGAAATCTTTGAACTCTGAGCCTTTCTCATTTAGAGGGGGGCTGCAGTATCACTTTGAGGGGCTGTTATTGTGTTCAGTTATTTGCATGCATATAAATGGAGCATTTTAGTCCAATGAATTCTGGGCTTTGCTTTCATCTCCCTTTAGATGATAAGGCCACAATTGGACTTTGTTCCTGTCCTAGACGGTGTCTCTTTTGGACATCTCCATTGAGCCATGTAAAGCAGTGATTTGTTCGTTCTAATGAAACCCCTACAGTCATGATAACCTTTCCAGTGTGTCACACCGACCCCCTCTGGTGTTGTCTGTTCTGACTATACTGGGATAATGGTCGCCTTCTCTGCCTAATAAGAGTCCCTGGCAGCGGGAGCACTCCATTCTCCCTGGCTCTTTCTCTCTCCCTCCCCACCCCTCCTACTCCCCACTCCCTCCCTCTTCCTGCACCCTGCTGAGGAGGAGGTGATGGGGACACTGAACCAGCTCAGCTCATCTCATCCAATTACTGCAGAAACAAAGAGAGTGCTCTTCCGCAGACCACGATATGTAGCTCCCCAGAGAGGGAGTGGGAGAAGAGGAAGGGGAAAAACGAGTCGTACACTGAAGAGGGATGATGGGAGAGAGACAGGAGAGGAATATTATACAGACACATAAAATACAAATGAAATCAAAACATAAAATAATAAATAAAAAATGTAGATCAGCAGCACCGATTTCCCAGGGTATACTTCGGCAAATGCCAGCTGGTACGTGAAAAGGTTGTTGAGAAGCCCAACCTTTTTGTATAAAAAAAGATTTATTTTTATTTACATATTGAGCAATTTTTAAGATGCCAAGCAGAGAAATCTAATCCGCTCGCTATCATTAATTTATTAAATATTGAACTGGTTAGCCATAGGTGTCCGTTGAAAACCAAACCATACCGACTTTAATATAGACACTTTGATTGTTTTCAAACATAAAATTCAGAACATGATGGTGGTTTCAATTAAGGTGTACTTGATTTAATTTCAAATAAATGTGGTTGGGGAGGTGTCTGACAATGTAAGTAAAACCACTGCTCTATAGGGTATATGAATTTTGATATCTCAGATAAAGCATCACCCCATCCTCACATTCAGCTGGATCCACACCTGGCACTGTAAAATATGACACCTAATAAGCAGCCAACTGGGACAGAACAGTAATCTCTATAGCCTTGCGTGTTATTGCAGCACAGAGAGAAATGAAAGTTCGATATTCCCTCATTTAGAACTTTACATTATGTCAAGAGAACAAGAGAAGGAGAACAAAAGCAGCTGTTGCTGTTTCACATTAAATTCCCTGAACCCGGCTGAGACAACTGACACTTCAGCCGTGGAGGAAACGTAGCGGGTCCGGCCAAAGCGCTCGATGATGTGTGCCCTGACTGATTTACTGACAGTTTAGTGAGTTTCCCATGGAGGTCTAGACAAAGGAAACCTGATGACAAAGCAGTAAGGGAAATTGTCACCTTCTCAATAACAATTTAAAATGTGATTTGTGAATTATGAGGTTTAACTGGATTATTTTAAGGAAATGTCCCTTCATATTTCTGATATTTGAATGATCCCTTATACTTATTGAAAATATAAACATTTTTGAAGCCTCATTCCGACCCAATCCAAAACTCATTACATAAACAAATTAATAAAAGAAAGAGTATGCAGCCTCTCTGGAGGCTTAATGTGAAAACCATCCTGCATACTTTATGGCAGTATCCGTCCGGTTGTTTCACATACTGTTGTGTGTTGGTCAAAATGCCCCTAGGCAGCAGACATAACTTGAATCCAGTGACATTTAACACTTAAGTCAGCAAACACACGTCTAGTCTCAAGGCATTAAGTAATGTCCGTGCCTATTGCAAGATACTTTCGATAGGCTGAGCTGAGATCATGCTAAAGTCCAAGTAAGTAAATGACGTAACGTCTTTAAGAGGTAGCGTAAAAGCTGTTCAAGAGCAAGTCAAGATTGTGTCTCAAAGCTGAGGAATCTAACGCATCCTCTTACGTGCACAAGCTACTTATGTCTTTTACTCTACATACACACAAGGCTGCACCATCTGTATTACCCACTGCAGCGTATTACCATAACTAATCTCCTGTTTCTGTTTGTCTTCGGAGAACAAGACACCGTCTCCCTCACTGGCAGCTCGCACATTTTCTTAGAGATTATCCACGGTGCTCACACGCAAAGGACTATTTGCTGGAGTGACAGCCAATAACAAAGTCATTATAGCTGCACAGCGAGGGAAAGAACGTTTCTCCAGTTGTGAAATGTCGGTTGCTAGAGAATCTAAGTTAGCTTTTAATTATACAATTGTTTCAAATAATAAGATCTACAGACCAAGCAGCTTTAAGATTATTGGTATAGCAATTGCTTGATTGACAGGATTTTTTTTTGCAGATGTCATCATGGCCAACTCTGTTGTGATTGGCAAACTGCTTATAGATGTCCCGTCCCTTAGCTTATCATGTACAATGTGTTGGACTGTTAGCCAACAGAACAAATGAGTCCAATGGAGGCGTTTCAGGCAGCGGGAACTTTTGGATTTCTGCCTTTGCAGACATTTGTGTGCACAACCTGTTCAACACAGAAAAAGAAAAAATCCTAAACAAGCATGACAGGGCCCTTTTAATTGCAGCCAAAGCTTTGGAAATCTATGACAGTGTTTCTTACACATAGTGTATCTTTGCCACTGTCTCTGCAGGATGATGCAGGATATGGAGAACCCCCAGGTCACGTCATGTAACAAGGGAGACCAGCACTACCGCAGCTCCCCTAGTAACCAGTCCTCCTCCAGTGATCCCGGACCCTGCAGCAGCGGCACCTGGTCCCAGCAGCCCGGATACGATGGGTACGGGTCCACAGCAGTCTTTTCAAACAGACTTGTAAAAAGTCACTCCAGGAATATCTGCAGAAATGAATGCAGCGACAATCAGTCCCAGCATTATTACCGGGATCTTGCAATTTTGCGAAATGACATCAATTTTTTCCACATGAAATGACCAAATCATCAGCGCATTTTTGGCCATTCGTCACTATTTTTTGTGTTACAGGAAGAGTTCCAACAAAACAATAGAATGATGCCTCACAGGGTCTAATACCACATCCTGAGCTTCAAATTAGGGCAGATGATAGGGGATGATTTTGATGTAAGAGTTTCTTTTCCTTTAACATGCATTCTGATCATTTCCATTCAAACTGAAAGCCGTACTTTCAGGGTTACTTTCAGAAGAACACAAAGACTAGCTCAAACACAAATGGCCACTTTGAAAATCGAGCCACTCCGTTATATACACATAAAAGAAATCTAAGCCCAGTACAGTTTTTCTGGTGGGAGCTTCACATCCTTCTTCTTCGGATCTGAATATTTCGTAAGGACTTGCACTTAAATATGATAGGAAGTGCTTATAAATAATTCTTTCTTGTTCTTACCTACTGCAAGTGAAGGGCCACTTAAGCAAACTGCACAGTCATTTTGGAGAAAGACAGCTTTTGATTATTAAATCCTAAAAAATAAATGTCTTGGATTGGTCAACATGAAAGAAGCCAGGAAGATTTGTTCCCTGTCAATGCTTTCCAGTTTGTGTTTTATCTCAAAAGCACATATCAATCGCTTTCATTCCTGTTTTCAATCATATAATGGTATGCAGGGCTTCAGACTGCACAGGCGTAACATGTGTCAAACTGAGCAGAATCCTTTGGAGACCGCTGTCTGTCTGTAAGTGGTTACAGACCATGACAAGAGGCTTAGCTTCACACTGCTGCCTTTCTGTCAGAGGCCTCAAAAGTGCACTGAACTCTCAGTGATCACTGCGGCCTGTCAGAGCTAAGGCAGACTCGCAGACAAGCCGATTGATCTCCAGTTAGAGCTAAAGATCAGGAGACACTGCGACCTCTGTTCATCTGTCTTAACCTTTATTACATGTAGCTCTTTAGGATTTAATTAAGACCTGCATTGAAACATTTGCTGCTCTTTTCCTTTTGTCAAGCGCAAAAGAGCGCCTGGTTCAGAAAATCGAATGAAAGGAGGTCTTTTGTCAGCGATGTCTCTTTATTCTATTATAAGCTCAAGTGATTTGACCTTAAATGATCTTCAGCTAATTGCTATACATGCAGCAGTAAATGCATTGAAACCCTTCTCTGACTAGAATACAAAGTTCACTCTGGGTCCAATCCACTTTCTGCCTTCAGGTGTCCCTCCCCAATCCTCCATGAGCGGGCAGGTGATCTCCAGGGGGGAGACGGAGAGATCCACAGGGAGCGGGAGCCCACCCTGGAAAGGACCAGATCTGCAGGTGAGTCTTTAATACACACAATTAAAGTTTCTATTTGCTGCATGTTCACACTTTTGTACATGCTAAGCTTTTTTCTTTTTCTGTCCACAGAGGCCAAATGGCACATCCCCTCCACCAAGATCCTGAACCCTCTGAAGCAGAGAGAAGGCAGCAAAGACTCTCCCAACAAGCTGTCCAGGGTAAAAGTCTGAAATTTGTTGTCAACTTGCTGTATAGAGCACCACATTTAAAAGATTTTGATGCAGCCTCTACAGTACATCTGCTGCAGTAAATGCCCAACTCTCAGCACTGCTTTCCCCCACATCAGTGTTGGAGCCTGGGTGAGGTCAAATTGCCCTTGTTTATGTGCTTTGCAGCAACCAGGAGCTCAATTGGGAACCTGATGTCGTCCCCTCGAGTCGCTCTTTGCACTTATCACTTGCCCTTCATCAGCATGCTAACGAGCGTCTCAGCTCATCACTGTTTGGGGCTGTCTCACACTTTTCTAGGACACATTTTCCTCGAAGGTTGAATATATTAAGTGCTTGCGCCTCTCATTTTCTCCTTTCTCTATATTCTCCTCTCATTTATCTTTTTGGCCCATTCACCATCTCTCCTTCCGTCTTTCCTTTCTCCTTCTGATGCCAGAGGCTGCCACATTCAGCTAACAACATCTTTTAGTGCTTTCAGGCAGTGTTGCATTAACCCGGACCAAACCATTCCCTCAGCATTCTCTTTTCATAATGCTCAAAGCCTGTTTTTTTCCTTTCAGATAAGAGAAGCTGTTTTTGATGTGATGCAATTTAATATGCTTTCATGATTTAACAGTGTTTAGCATAGAATAATGAAGCAAACATGACAGGTCCTTCTCGTGAAGTCTTAGTTTATATTCTCTAATTAGGAATATCTGTTAACCCCATTTCACTAGAGGTTGGTTTTTGTAATACAATATTTGTTTTGGTTGCTGTTCTACATTTTAAATGCATTAAACTCAAGTGGGCATGGCCTTGCATATTTTACATCAATGTTTTTTAGCTCAATGAACAGCGAAAGCTTTCTGGTTAAAACCTAACAAGATAAAATACATTCCTGTTTATAAACTAATTTAGGAGCTATAGCGTGTCATTCTCACAAAGTAAAAAACAAAGTATGTACATTAAGCATATCCTCTTTTTTTATTCGCCTCAGTCAGAGACATATGAACATGTGCTGTAGCCTGATGGGTTAACCCAAACCCCCATTTTTAACTAAGCATGTTAAAGCAACCATAATAATTATTTGACCTCGTCTGATTTCCTGTATTTGTATCTTCCTTAACCCTCTTGCTCTGTCTTTTTCTACTAGACTGGCGATAAAAACTCAAGCCACTCAAGTAGCAACACCCTCTCGAGCAACGCCTCCAGCAACAGCGACGATAAGCACTTTGGCTCTGGAGACTTGATGGACCCGGAGATGCTGGGCCTCACTTACATCAAAGGGGCGTCCACGGACAGCGGCATAGACACTAATCCATGCGTCGCCCCCGGGGCCCGGGTGCTGCTGCAGGGCAGGGTGGGCGAGCAAGGACACCCCTGGTTGTCGGAGCAGCATGAAGATGGGGCGTCAGAAGAGGATCATGGGAAACTGTACATGCCGCATGGCTATGCGTCGGCCATTATGTCTAGTCATGTGACAGAAGGAAGCATCGGAGACCTAAGCGAGATCTCCTCCCATTCAAGGTAAAGTGAAGAGACAGGAAGTCGTTTTTATTTGACTTTTTCCCCTAAAAGATAGTTTTGCATTTTGTACTTGTTATTGTTTTGCTGCTGAAAATGTGTTTATGGTCATTCAATAATTAGATGGGAGACCTTTTGAATCTAAACTGCTCTGAATGTCTATGCTAAGACATTTTAATGTCATGTTTTCCTTTTATTTGTCAACACACTGTATACTCCTACACTCTCCAATTGTGATGTTCTACCTTCTATTGACAATTACTTGGATCTGTTGTGGATTAATTGAGTGTTAGCTTATTGATTTGCCCACTGATGAAAATCGCGCCCTTTTCATGGTGTATATCTCTGAGCAACATCCACTGTGTCCAAACACGTGGGTACAGTGTCTCACACACACACACACACACACACACACACACACACACACACACACACACCGCTGCCGGCAATCTCTTCAGCCACATTATCTGATCTATTAAACACACACACACACACACACAGAAGCAAACACATGCACAAAAGAACGGTTGCTGGCTGTTAGCTGACCTTTTCACCCAACCACGCTCCGCACTCCTGACCCGCTGCCTGACTCATCCAGCTGTGCTGTAGCCAGTGGGTGGGGCTGCTGTCAGACCAGGGCAACACGGGGGGAGGTTTCATCACACAGTAATCCAAGTCCTTGTCACCAGACTGGGACCCATCTGGGAAAGAGGAGGGTGTGAGAGAGGGTTGGCCCTGCAGCCATTCGCAGTCTGTCTCTGTGAAAGGGAATGGGTATCTATATGTTTATGGCGTACAGGATTATGTTAGCGCAATCTGTTGAGATCAGTGACCTGTTTGGGAGGCGTCAGAGCTGTCCACTCCAGGACATCATTCAGAAATGAGTTAAGAGCCCCTGCCATCACCTTGACTACTCCGATGCTTCCCACCTTTTACGTAATGGGCTTTGACATCCGGATGTCATCTGAACAAACAGGGAAGCAGCAGGAGCACATTTTGCAGGGTGTGGCCCAGATGGTCATGAATATGGAAACAGAGTGTGTAGTGCCCAGAGCTTAAGCCAACTCCAATGTCTCTGAGGTATTTTAGAAGAATGTCGCTGAAAGTTTTCCAACACACAATAAGACTTTAGCACTAAAACCTGGCATCTATATGTTACCATTTGACAGCTAACCAGGCATGTAATATGGAGCAAAAACTGTCTTATTATATTATTATAATAAGAAACCACAGTGTATGTCTCATTCTGGGGGATTATCTTTACATTGCAAAGGATGCAATGTGAGCAATTTTAAAAGGAGCAAAGACTGGCAGAGCTCTCTTTGTCTGATGCATGGCTCATTTTCTCATCACTGTCAAATGCAATTCATTCATTCTGCATCACTGCCTTACATAAGGATACGGAGTTATTCCAGGCATTTTCACAAAGTTGAAACATTAGTGACAAAAAAGGATCCAAGCTTAAATCAAAATGATTGTGTGCTGTGCTGCAAATGAGAGAATGATTTGGTGAGAATAGGAGGGAAATTCTAAAGTGTTTTGTCCATTAAGATAGAAAGGCGTTATATAAATTCAGTCCATTTACTACCAATTTACCATGAAACCAGAAACTGTGCTTGTAATGTAGTAATATCACTACAATACTAACAATTTTAGTGAAAGAAAATAAGTTTTTCTTTATAAATAAATCATTACTTAAACTATTTGATCATAAGTGCAAGAGTATGTTCCTCCAAAGAAAATACAAATAAAAATGTTCCCACTTACCTTGTGATATCTAGCCACGCATTTAGCATTTTATTATGCCAAGTCTAGTCGGAGTTAGAGGGTTATTTACCCTTCTGTCTAAATCAAAGGCACTGACCCTTTAATAGGGTTTGTCAGTTGATATTTGACTAAATGTTTAAAGGACAAAGTTCAGCAGTAATATGTTCGTGATGGACTGGTTTTGAGTCATCTTCCAATGAAGGTCAGAGGTGAACTAGCTTGACTCCGTGGAGGAGATGATGTCATCCTCCCTGAGCCAACAGGGGAGCTTTCAACAATCACTTTAAGTTGAAAATCATTAGGATGAGCTGACTAATAGCACATTTTGTCATTGTTAATGTTTGTTTATGCTTTCATGTTTTTTCATTCATTTGGTCACTTTTGAGTTACATTATCTTTTTTTTTTTTTTTTTTTTTTGCTGTTTGGTCAGTGGCTCTCACCACTCTGGCAGTCCATTGGCCCGCGGTGCCAGATACTGTATGTCAGCTGACTCCTCCAAGGTGTACACCATCCCCCAGACCAGCAGCTCAGGTCCAGGGCCAGAGCCAGAGCTGGGACCAGGGCCCAGCTCAGAGGCCTGTGGACAGACACGCCCACAGTCCGGTTGCACACTCCCAGTGGGCATGAAGACGACTGATGATGAGGATGAAGATGCCCACAGCACTGAGGGACCTCCCAACATTTCAGAGTGTGGGTGAGTGTGTGTGAGACACAAAGCAAGAGAGACCATGTACAGTATGAGATCATCACCAAATGCGTTCCTAAACCACTAATAGAAAAATGCTTTTCCCTCGTTCACATCGAGTTCAGTAGCCATCATGCAAAGTTAGATGACACATTTTAATCACGGTAGGCGCTGCTTCTCTTCCTTTAGAGTCTTCTTCAAGAGTTTCTGTTGCACTAGAGTCAGACCAATTCCAGTACAAGTGCCCCCCCCTCTCCATCAGCTCACCCAGTGTGCATAAACTGGCCCTGATTGAAGCAGACAGCCACAAAATAAATAAGCTCAATGAAGCCGCGGACATAATACACTTGGCACATGTCACTTGCAGTTATTGATTGTTCCCGTGAAGCCGTGTCCCTGTGGACTGCCGGGCTGAGCCTCTACCAGATCAGCATCTCTGCTGGGAGCCAAGCAACGATCCGCACACAACAACACACTGCTGTCACAGCCCAAGGACACACCCTGCCACACAATACCCTAATAGAAATACGGCAGAGGAAGAGGAATGCATGCAGACGCTCAGCCAGGTTGAGATCGTATACTCCCCTTAGACTTTATATAAGCGGTGACGACTGACTGTATCTGTCTGATGATTAAATGGTTTTCTGTAGAGAACAGAGAGCCATCGATTGTGTGTGTGTGTGTGTGTGTGTGTGTGTGTGTGTGTGTGTGTGTGTGTGTGTGTGTGTGTGTGTGTGTGTGTGTGTGTGTGTGTGTGTGTGTGTGTGTGTGTGTGTGTGTGTGTGTGTGTGTGTGTGTGTGTGTGTGTGTGTGTGTGTGTGTGTTGGCACATTTTAAAAGGGGTTAAATGTGAGAGTTGCCCTGGAAGACACCCCCTGCTTTAGCTCCCAAGTAATTTCATTAAGCCTGTGAAATTTGCCACTTAAGGACTGTGTGATTGATCACATGCAGTGAAGTCATCTCCTGCCGAGTTATGAAAAAGCTCCATAATTCAGTTACCCTCCCCATTGTTTGTTTTTATATTCCAACAGTTTTATTTCATCTTACATAAGCGCCTCATGATGAATGGCCTAATATTACTCACAGATATTGTTCTAACATAATGAAGTTTCTCTCCCCCTTTCCGAAATGCTTTCTCATTTGCTCTAACACTGTATGTAATGCAGGATGTGTGCCTCCTAACCCTTGGCTGTTTCTCTCTTGCTTCTGCTTCTTGTTCCAGAGGAGCGGAGAGCTTGTTAGCCTTTCTCCTCAAAATGCTGTCTGAGCGTTCAAGGTACTCAGTTAGTCAAAGTCAACCCACAATGGCCCAGTCTGCTCCCCCCCCCACACACACACACACACCTCCCCAGCCCCCACCCTTTGTCCCAGAACCACCTCCCCACTCATGACACACGCTGAGAGCGGAGGACAGCCAGCTGTGCGTCAGTGCTTGTGACATTTCTGCTGTATCTCCTCCCAAATCCTGCTGTGCACTGTCCACAATACTTACTCTTTATCAGCCGCCACGTTGATAGAGAGAGGAGGTGACTTGCAACAAGCTGTCTACACCCAAAACAGGCATGTTGTGGTTAAGTGCGCCCCGACACCCCCGCTCTTTTTCTTCTCCGTGTTTTACCCTTTGTGGTCCAGTGAAGTGTCTGTAACGGTGATTGGCAGCATGACACTCCACAACAGACAGGCTGGTTCGAAAGTAGTGTTTTCTTTTAAAACCACAACTACGAAACAGAAATTCACTTCAGACTTTTAAAGGTTCTGACGTTCTTGGAGGAAGCATGTGTGATAAACATCTCCAGAAAAAAATAGTAACCAAGGGTAGGTTTAAAACAGTAAAATTGAACAAAATCCGTTTATTTCTCAACTCTCGTTTAAAAGTTTGGCATTAAATAAATGAAATAAAATAAAAACTAACCTGTGCATGCAAAAAACATGAAATTATTTCAAATGCTCTCCTTAGACCAACCGCCTCTCGTCTTGTACATTTCCCCGCTGTTAGACTCCTAAAGGATTTCTGATTCTGATTCACAAAACACAAAAATGTATATAAAAGTTTGGGAGAACTGCAAGCTGATTGCACAAATCAGACAAGAGAAGACAAGAGTTGTGAGTAGAGGCTGTAAAATGTAAATATATTAATATTTATAGCACCTGGGAGACCATTTTTTTCCCCTGGCAAAGATTGGTACATTTTGTCCCATTTTTTGTAAATAAAAAATAATATTATTTTCAATCTTATGTTATGATTTGGGAATCAGAGGGTCTTGATTAAAGTAGAAGGTGCCGAAGAAGGTAACATCAACATGCAATTGAAAAATAAGTTTCTATAATAATTTATTTTCTTTTTCAAATTTCTTGCATTATCTTCGCAAGTAAACCAAACTCAATACATGTTTTCCCTCCTGGATGCAGCATTGAGAATACATCACTTTTTTTTAACCAGGCATCTCATGGATCAGTCAGAATGCTTTCGGCAATCACACTTTTGCTATACCCATCTATTAGGGTTTGGTTGCCATGGTGCCAAAAGCTTAAAACAGGGCAACTCTCAGCGCTAGTGTCTCTAGGTAACCATCAGCCAAGCTGCCCATCGTCTCGCCGTGCAGCAGATCCCCTGCGGCCATCTAGCGCCCTGCCAACAGCACTCAGTGTGTCATGCTCACAGGCTGCTCACTTAAAGCAGAGGTCTCACAGCCACACGACTTCACCATGCAGGTCAGTCACATCCTCCTTTCCCTGTAAACCTCCTCTTAACACTCAGCACCCTGAAAATCATTAAAATGACAAACAGAAATACAGCAGAAACCAAACTTGTCACCTCTTGATCCTTTTCCAATCCTGTCTAGCAGCGCTCATGTCCTCTGTTGTGGTCTGAAATCTCCTCCGCAGTGTTTACTTTGCACTTGTCTCTGGATGTAATTTCTGTCCGAACCTACTTTGCTCCTTCCTTTCTCCCTCTCACAGCCTGGCTGCATTCCTCACAGTGTCTTTAACCGTTGGTTTGGCAGAGTGATATGGGACAGGGTGGGATTGAAATATGATTCCCTCCCTGGATCCCTTTTCGATCCCTGTTACCCCCAAGTTCACCTGACTAGCATGGAGGCACCTGATGTTGGCATGCTAAGACTGATCCACCCTGAACCCTTTTGTGTGATACTGACATATTTTCTAAATAGCTGGGGCAAGTAGTGAAGGCCCGAGGCCTCCCATGCACAATGTGGCTCTTACATGACCTTTCTGATGAGCTCTGTTCTTCTGTGCCCCCCCATCTGTACGGTTTACAGGCAGCTATACGCAGAGGAGGCCTGCAGGCTCCAGGCTGCCGAGCAGGATGGGAAATCGCTGCAGAGACTTCCGAAGGAAGAATACCTAAAAATGATGCTCCTCGACAGCCCTCCGGGAGAAGACAGGAGTCGGAAGGTAAGGTCATCGTAGCTGATTGACTAACTAACCTATTAATGGCACAGTAAATTTGAGCTTGACAAATAAAACCTGTTGAAACTATGAAGGAATGATTGATAGCGTGACAACATGACATTGTTAGGATCGACCACAAACTCCTCAGGCTATTTTATCATGCTGACTAACAGGCGTACTACCAACAAGGCCAGAACCAGAGCAGATAGCCTCTTGCTGGGAACCAACTAAAAGCTGGACCAACATCTGCTGCCGATCAGCCCCTCCTGCTGCTGAGCTCCACAGCTGATCTAGCTCGTCTCTTCCGACACAAGACACTTTCAGTCCCCAATTGACTAGCACTGACTGTTTGGATAATTTAATTTATAATGGGGCCTGGGTTTGCTCAGTCGGGATGTCATGGATTAAAGGCAGGGAGTTGCACAGAGTGCATCGATGTTTGATGTTCCTGCAGACTCTATTAATTGCATCTTCCATTTACCCAACCCCCCATCCATTATCTACCCGGAAGGGACCCTGGAGACTTACAAATGGGTTATTTTTGGATGCTGCTCGATCCTAATATAAATGCACTTCATCCTTACAGAAGAAAGAAGGCATGCCCTCTTGCACAAGCAGGCCATGTCCCTCACACGAAGCAGCTGCGTGCTCTGATCGGTTTGTCTTGTTGTTCACTGGGCTTACAGTATATCAAATGTGATGCTGACAACAGTACCATGCAGTCAGTGTAAAATGAAAGCAGGTGTATCAGGCCTGCACTGTGATTTCCTTCTATTTCCCACAAAGAATGAAAACAACTGTTGCAAAGTACTGTATGTTGGATTCAAAGAGCACTATTGTCTTTGTTGTAACTTCAATCTCTAGTCTGATTCAGTATGATCATACAATGTGTGGAAAAGGCAGCCTGGGAGAGAGATGCATGGAGCAAGGCACAGAGCCAGAAACTCCAACCATAAAAACATCTGATCCCTATAAACACATACTGTTCGCTCTCCGGGAGCAGCTTCTCCGGGACTGCATGTTTTCAATCATCAGCTGGCACGTAAAGGATTATAAATACAGTAATGACAATGTGGGAAACATTGTTGATTTATGGCACATTTAATAAATGCGTTTGATCTTTTAAAGGTTAATTTGTGTGTCACTTCCGGTAGTCACCCGATGCCAGTCTTTGTGTTATTGAGCAGGTGTGGAGAGATTTCCCTCGCCGGCCACGGTGTCCGCTGAGACCCCTTGCCACAGACAGGCAGACTATTGTGTGGCTGACGTAAAGGAAAGGCCGCTCACAGCTCATTCTCCCACAGCATTCCTCTTTTGAACCTCCTGTGGGAAAGAAAAAAAGCATCTGAATAGGTGGTTGTCCGACACATCCTCCCAAGTGGCACGTCAAAGGGTTTCTTATGCTGGTTGTTGTCTTTGTTCAGAGCGAGCACCGAGGGGAAGAAAGTCAGGAAAAATCTCGGTAGATGTGTCACTGCTGCCTCGCCTGATAAGAGCGTTGCATTTGTGCAAAGAAATTCAAACAGCCCAAATCAGAGAGGGGACCGTTGCCAGCTGAGGTGGATTTAGACACACTGAAATAGTTGATAATCTTTCAGGTTTGATTAAAGCAATATTTTGTGCAGTTAAGCGATGCCAAGATGTGTTCGGATGTGATGCTGTAGATGGAATAAATAGAAAGCCTCTGAAAAAACATTAAGCCCTTTTTTGCAAATGGTTTAATTTGGACCGCTCCATTTATTGGATCTTTAAATCTGTGCTATTTTTGCGTTGTATGAGAGAGCAGCACATCCTGTTCAAAGTTGTTTTGATGAGCAAGGAGTGTTATGCGGTCTAATCTTGTAGAGTTGGGTGGGAAAACTTGCAGTATGACAACCTTGTTGAGTTAAAGCCTCTGAGATGTTCTTAAGAAGCAGCGTGTATGTGTTCTGCTTTGAGTTCTAGTGTACATCGCCGCTTTAAAGACCTCCTAGATGTTTGATAAATTGTCACAGTGGGATTTGTGGGGGGATCAGTCTTCTGAAATGGAGATGGCTGGGTGTTGGCTTGCGGGAACGCTTGTCTAGTGTTGGTTACAGCTGGGAAGCCAAAGGCAGATATTTAGATCGGGCCAAATGTCCCACATATCATTTGTGGCTACTTTTGATGTCACTTCTGTAATATTTATGTAAGCTAAAAGGGACAATGATGGATTCGATTGGCCTCAGTGGTTTTGTGTGTTAAAACAGGAGACTTCTGTCAAATATCTGGCCACAGTCATGAAATTTGATTATCCCTGCAATGATGAGCTGTGTAATTCTCCTCTGTGCACAGACGACTGTAGATCAGGACGAAGCTGCTTTTCAAATAACAGCTTTCCTAACAGCTTTTGTTGCATTGGCTTTTATAAGTCCCACAAAGCAGCAAGCACACTTTAGTTTTACTTTATTGCTTTACTGGACTGTATTCATTTGGTGTTTGTCTGACTTGTAAACAAGCATACAAAAGAAAATGTGAAGTTTTGTTCATCTGAATCAATGATCCCTGGGTAATAGCACGTGCTGAACTTTAGTTAAAGGAAAACTACAGTATTATTCATCCTGCCTTACTCAATTGGTCACGCTAACTGCACTAGCCCCTGTAAAGATAAGGATTGACATGGGAAATAATAATACTACCATATACACTACAATGTACTGCTCTGGTACACTTATTGTTGTGGGACTTTATTCTATCAAATACATCTCTGGCTTGCGTATCAGCTTATATAAATATTTTTTTACATCCCGATTAAGGCACTTACCTTTTTCTGCAGTTTCAGAATGTTAATGCTCGTATTAAGCTCAGTGACTATTGGCTCAGTCACCACCTCCTCAAGGCCTGTCCCCTGTTTTCCCCACTCTGCCAGACCCTATCCAGCTGTGCTCAATCCATCTGCATTTTCCTGAGAGCAAAGACTGTAATTGATTCCTGACACTGCTCCCTCATGTTTCCTCCTTACCCGCCCAGCTGCCCGCTCATGTAAACCCGCTGTGCCGAGGAAATGTCATTCAGCCCCATCATTTGCATGATTGTGACTCTCTGTTGACAAATTGTTCTCCTTCTCTCAGGTGTCAGCGGTGGGAAGTCTGTCACCGAGACGTTCCCTATACCGGACGCTGTCAGACGAGAGTGTGTGCAGTAACCGTAAGGGTTCGTCCTACACCAGCTCGCACAGCTCCATGCTGGACCAAGCCATGCCCAACGACATCCTCTTCAGCACCACCCCACCTTACCACAGCACGCTGCCCCCTCGTATGGTCCACAACCAGGGAGCCTCCAACCTAAGGAGTGAGTACAGACTAACTTTAATTTTTCATTTACCAGGAAACTGCACCTTTTTTAAGGTACACTTCTCAGAGGTTGTTCGTTTTAGAGGATATACTTTAACCACATATAGGATTTTAGTATTTTATTTTATCCGATCTCCAATCCAAGCAAACATTAACAGTTAGCACACAGTTCCTCCACGCTATCCCACGTAAAAAACATTTGAATGTGTACTGAACAGTTTGAACAGTGTTTTACCTGTTTTATCCACAGTCTGTTTGTCTGTTTGAGGAAGAGACACTGAAGATAATTCAGATTTGATTGAGAGACTCCTAGTGGTAGAAATTACATGCAGTTCCTTTAAAGAAAACAAAACAGAACTCTGTCTTATTAAAATACCTCGCAGACAGGAAAGCTGATGTAGGCGTTATCTCCATGTTGCTCTTGGATTATCATTCCTCTTCTCTGGCACCAGATAAAAGCCAGGACATACATACTTATTTGAAGAGCCACTTGTGTCCTACCAATATTCTTAGCCCAACTGGTACACACTCCAGCGACACTCCTCGATATAAACAACTAATTGGAATTGGGTGAGGCTGCGTGCGACTTGCACGTGGTTCTGTCTGCATTAAGCAGACACCTGTCACTGCTGGCTAGTTTTCCCCCCTTTTCTCCAAGTATCAACTGAAATATGCATTAGTGATGAGAGGTGTGATGTGTCCTGCCTGCGCCGCTGCAGATTTCGAAAGATCTGTGACATGAACATGCCTATTTTTCCATCAGCAGTGTCTCAATGTCTGTCATACATAATGTTTCATTCACTCATAAGTCCCTGCCTGCCTCCCCTCTCGTCTCCCGTCTCATTTCCATACCGTTCCTCATCCCTGTTTCTGGCTGCCACCTTCGGATAGAAAATGGCTTTTGGAAAGATGTTTCTCTCTTTGGCCTCTTCTGGCTGTCAACCTGATGGATTCCTGATTGTTTTGAAGGGTAGTTGAGAACACAGGCTCTCTCTTTCCCTGACTGAAACAGCCCAATTTGGTAAACAGTGAATCACTCAAGCTCCAAGACGCTGGGTAAATTGAAAGGAGAGTGTCAGCATCACCTCAAGCTCTCTCTGTCTACTTCTCTGCTTCTCCACTCATGCTTTTCTAAATGCCTCTCTGCAGAATGGGAGCTTGTTTATTGCATTCCGCGTGTTTCAGGGCTGACAGGGAGGGAGGGTGGAGAGAGAGAGTGGAAGGAAAGGAGATATTGATTGAAACATGAAGACATTCACTAAGACAAGTCATTTATCGGCCCTCAGACAGCGCCATTGCGAGTGGCACGCAAAGAAGGTGGTTTAATGTGAACCTATTGGGCTGTCACATAAATAGAAAACTTTTCTTTTCAGAGTGAAATCGTTTGCAAGGATTAGGAGGATTTGTTATTTCGCTGCAGATTAGTTTTGGACTCAGGCGGACGTATGATTGGATTGCAGCATCTTTACCAAGCATAGACTCCAGCTAGGTGTTTCGATGTGCAAGGCTAGAGAAAGGTTAATAACGTCCCTTTAGCAACAACTATTTGTTTGAATAAACCCCATGCCCTCCCCCCTACGCCCCCCCATTCCTCTCCCAACCTTTCTTGTCTGCTCTGATGCAAACTGATGGGTGACTCAGAGATTAGCTCTAAACTCAGGCCAGGCCTGGACACTGATCCGAGTGCCTGCCTGTCTCTGCAGATGAGTTTTGGTTCTCTGACGGCTCCTTGGCGGACAGGTCCAAGTTCAGCGACCCGGGCCTCATGCCCCTCCCAGACACTGCCTCGGGCCTGGACTGGTCCCACCTGGTTGATGCAGCACGAGCCTTTGAAGGTAACCAGCCTGGCTGGAGCTGCTGGCACCTCGTGTAACCTCCCCCTTCTTCCTGGCTGCTTAGTGTGTGTGTGTGTGTGTGTGTGTGTGTGTGTGTGTGTGTGTGTGTGTGTGTGTGCAATTGTGTGTGTGTGTGTGTTAGTCTAGTCTGCAAGTGCTAGCTCGCTTGCATGTGCAGGTTTGTGTGCTTTGTGTTTTCTTCTAGTGTCTCCTAAGGTGCTGTAGGGACGACTTAAGGGAATCGTTTTTGTTTTTTGCGCCTCTGCTCTGAGCCCCATTGTGATTCCCATTGAGCACTGTGGCTTGGAAAAGTGAGCCATCATTTGTCAGCACAGACATGGTGCCAATTGTCATACTATAAAGCCAGCAAGTGGCCACTCAGGGAGAGTTTTTACAGGAATACTTTTACTGTTAACTCTTTGGGTGATGATTCTGGGTAATTTCAGCTCCTCTCTGCTTCTTTTGTCCAATAAATCTGAATATGGTCGTCAAGATGTTGGATTTTCTTAGTCTACAGAATTACATCTCATCTGTCCTGAGGGGCAGATTCACTCCTAATAATTTAAAATCTTCATTTTAAGGTGCACTGTTGTTTCTAACAACTTGCCTGAATGACTGCTTTAGTGAATTTTGGTTTTTTGTGGGCTCTGGGAAAGGCAATTTAGGAATCAAAAGCTTGCGTTAATTGCGAGGGAAACTACAGTGTTGTCTCTCCGGACACCATGAGTGATATGTTCCTCTCTTTTCACTCACACTCTTATTTTCATTTAACTACCATTGAAATGTCTCTCAGGCACTTCATGGTCAGCATCCTCACTTCTTTCATTTTTTCCCCTCTTTTAGTAGTTTCGCTACTTCTTTCATGCCAGTTTATTTCCCATCTATCACGGAAATGCTAACATGCCATGAGTATTTTCTCCACTTGAACTCCGACTGACCCCTGGACCAGCAATGGGGTTGCGTGTGACCATTCGTTTGTCATAATTAATGAATCCTATGTGGAGTTTCTTCTTTGATACATTTCCTGCTGCATAGCCCGCAGCTTATCATTTAAGCAGAGTGGAATCAGTGGAGATGATGCCGAGTCTGACGGGCACTACAAAGGCAGTTGTCACGGCAGCCTGCCTGGCCCAGAAAAACGCTGTGTAAACTGGAGCCTTGTTGCTGAGCAGAAAGTGTCTCCAGGCTGACATCGTGCCATGTATGTTTAACCAGCTCTGTTTGGAGGCAGGGCAGAAAGAGGTTGCCTGAAATATAAAGCAGTTATAATAACACTCAGAACCTTGGTTATGTGGATCCAGAGAGACTGCTCATATTCAGTTTGGATAAGCTTAGAGGCCTCCTGACATTTGAAAGCGGATGGAATTAAAAACATTTGTATGTGTGTTGCAATCACTGAAAGCTCTCTTTGTCAACTATTGCATATTATTTTAATATTCAATCGCAAATACACACAGCACGGTATGTTCACTCGCATACATTTTTTTTTCTTTTCAGTGTAATCTGTTTTGGTTTGATTGTCAGCAGATTGCCCAACAAATCTGGACACCATGTCACAGAAAAAAATGACAAGCTGCTTTTCCTGTGCCCGTCACTGCTATCCTAGAAGTGGTTAATCTTTCTGATGCAGCCAGCAAATATGAGGAAATAATCATTCATATGTAAATTAAAGCTTGGTCTCCCTCTCCTGCGGCTACCAACTCCAGGCTCCATCAGCTTTTGTCTTGGAGTGGATTAGTTTTCATTTGGAGGCTAAATTAATAGAAGGGTTTCCTTAATCTTTTCTATGAATATGCAGATCCTCCTATCTTTAGTCTCAGACCAAGGGCTTGAGAAAAAGAGTGTGGTTTCTAAAGAAAAGAGCATTACGCCTCAAAACTGAGCAGTCCCCAAGCATAACATGCCAAGTTTGGGTTTTCCATGGGGCTTTGAGCAAGCTTAAGGGCCTGATATGGCAAAACAAGCATGACTGGTGCCTTACAGCTCTCTGGGATCCAGCCCATTATGAGTCAAACAGCTGTCAGTGACAGCTCAGAGGGGCGAAGCACCGCAGCAACACCCAAGGGACTAACTTTATCTGTGATGGTCTCTAAAAAATGCTCTGGTTTCCACCTTGTTCCCTATTGTCTGGCTATAGATCTCTCAGTATGGGAGGACTGCCTTTCAGCGCTTCAACCAGAACCATTCATTCATACAATAACCATGAATGAATCGCCCCATCCTGTCACCATTGCATGCATGCGAGTGGGTTGTTCCGCTCTATTTTAGTTGCATGTTGGCACCGTGAAGTGTCTTTCTGAACACATTTCCTGTCTTTAATGTTAAGGGCAGATTATGACCTGTTGCGTCACCTCTTCTGTCTCCAGACCAGCGCGTGGCCTCTTTCTGCACCATGACGGACATGCAGCGGGCGGAGGCTCTACAGATCTCCAGAGAGCTGACCAGACGGGTGGTGGAGGCGGAGGGAGCAGCCCTGGAAGCAGAGTAGGCTAAAACAACAAACACAAAATTACCAATGTTCCAGGTAGCAAGTGAAAAAGGGACTGTTTGTTAGAGCCTGCCCACAAACAGAGATTTACTAATTATTGCTTAGCAACCATAACTGGACATGGTACGCCTGTCCAGGTTAAGATTTGTATTGGACTGATTTATTTGCTTACTGTAATTACAAAGGGACATGCCATTAACTAATGCAAGTATAATATTATGTGGGGGTTAGAGGTCATCTGCATTAGTTATTGTTATGTTTGCAAAACTCATCGCTCATTTGTCATACTCAAATCCTTCTCTGTGGTGAAAGAGAAACATCCTCTTTGAAAAGACATCAAAGCATAAACCTAAGCTCTCTATTGCTTCTCCAAATATTTTCGGCTACTAAACCTTTCAAGGATTACGTGACAACAAGTTTTTGTGTTTCATAATGCTGTAATAAAATGGTAAAGCTTAAAGGCTCCACATTGCAATACATACACAATGCACTCCTTTTATTTCCAAATCCACTTACACTTAAGACCTGTCAGCAAGTACTGTATGAATCCATCATATTTTAAGATACAAACATTCAGTCAGCCGGCAGCTCAGGGTGTTTTAGCATTAGCAATAGCTTACACTAGCTAGCTAGCTAACAGTAATATAATCAGCTACTGAACCTCATGTTTTCAGACACAAAACTCCCATCAAAATAATGGGGAAACGGACAGCTTGACAGGCATAGCAACAGTAACTATAATGGGCGGGGCTTAGCTAACTGTCAATTATCAGCTCCTGTATCGCTGTAGAGAAGGTCTTTTGTGTTTTTTTTATTCTACAAATGTTTCTTCTTGAGTCTTAACAGCACCTTTGTGTCCCCGTATAGTGGCGCCCCCACCACACTAACCGGCAAAGTCAACCAGTTGGAGGTGATCCTCAGACAGCTGCAGTATGACCTCCACAAGGTGAGGTGGCATATATCAAGCTGATTTCTTGATTCCGTTTTCATCACCTTTTTCCCCTCTTCCAGGTCAGCAAACAGTGCATGTCTGTGTCATGTAGCTCAGGAGAGCAGACATTGAGTAATGCTTGCCCTGCGGTCTGTGTAATACAAACTCATGCACTTAATTCAATATCCTGCTTCCTTCCCTCATTGTGTCCCAGCCCAACATTTCCCCACCTCAACTAATGTGCTTAACATAGTGACGGGAAGTGCACTTTAATCAGAACAGAGAAAAGGCTGCTTTGCCATGTTGATGCCCCCCATTAACACAGCGCTGACGACAGATGCAAGTTCTTATAGCGGGGAATTTCATCAGCCTCCATTTATTTTTGCCTCATGTCCCGGTGTTGATTGTCTTGGTGTCTTTGTGTTTTCAGGAGAAAGAGGATAAGGCGATGTTGCAGGAGGAGGTGCAACACCTGAGACAGGACAACATGCGACTGCAGGAGGAGAGCCAGACGGCGTCGGCTCAGCTCAGGAAGTTCACAGAATGGTTCTTTCACAGCATTGACAAGAAACCCTGAGAGACTCGCCGAAAGACAGCAGGAGATGGCCTTCACTCCTCCTGGGCACCCACTCAACTCCTACTTTAGACTCCCACATGATCCACAAGTCAACAAACTATAGAACCAACCATTACCAGCCCCCCAGAGTAATGAAAACTATTAAAAAGCCCCTGCTTAGGAGACTGTAGCAGCCCTGTGTGGAGAGACTTGAAACCCTGATCTGGAACTTAGTTTTGGGATCCTCCTCTGACTGAAGTACAGGGCTGTTTCTGACATTAACGGTTTCTTTATCCTGACTAAAGGGGCTCATGGGAAAACCTTCAGCGCCAGAGAGGAATGGAGAACCCTTGGGAGCCCTGCTCTATTCCCTGGGATCTTCTTACAGTAGTGGAATGTAAAGCTCTTTTACTGTAGTCAACATATAATCTACCTACGTATGTCACGTCAGTCTACTGTACTGTATACTCAGCTGTACTGTATCGTACTGCACAGTCACACAGCTGTTTCTGTGCCGGCCTTCACGGACACAGGAAAGTAGAGAGGGTAAGGCGGAGAAGGGGGAGGAATGTACTGGATTTAATGAAGTGGTACTTACTGTCTGCTTGCACCGAGAGGAATCCACATGTGGCGGTCTTGAAACATACAGTCCAGGGGGGAAAATGAATGTAGCTCAACGGAGACCCTTTTTTCTGGATTTCTGGTTCCCAAAACATTCACGCTTTGATGTTTTGGGCTTCTTCTTTTTTTCCTTTGAACAAATTCCACTTTTTCTTTTCCTCAGTGTTGTAATGTAGGGTCACATGGCAGTAATTGTGATGTTTCAAGGTGCTTTTCCCTACACACATTCGTTAGTAGTTTCCATTCACTGTCACAATGTCCTAGCAATAATGAAGTGGTAGTTACAAAACTGTGTTTTAAAATATAAAAAGAGAAAAAGAAGTTAGCACAAACGTGAAGAGTTCCTGTCGAGAAGCAGTTGTACTTGACATGTATTTATAAAACAGGACAGACTGTGCCTAAAACTCTTGGTTGTAAATGGATTGTTTCTCTTTGCTTTTAATTCTCTTTTATAAACACATGCCTTGTCTGTGGCTCACTGATATAAAATTGTATGTATGATTGTGTGTATGTGTGTGTGTGAGAGTTTGATAGTGTGTGTAGTTTATCACAGCAAAATGTGTTCTTATGCAGTGGTTTCTAGAGCATTAGAGCAAGCACCAGTGAACCACACTTACAATGCCAAATGTGTTTATTTCTGTACATATCTGCCACAGAAGTGTCTTGTATTTAACACTATTATTTAAGCTTATTTAACCTAAAGTTGTTTATTTTATTAAGGGTATTTTTTTCTGCACTAAGGAGAGATAACGCTCTGTGTATGTTGTAAAGTGTGTAGCTTGCCAGGGCAAAAAAACAACTATATATTTAAATATATAAATGATGATTTTGGAGATTCCAACATTTGGATGCTGCTAGATTACAGTTTGCTGGTTTGTATGCTTTTAAAAATGTCTCTCTCCATAAACTGTCTCATCCCTGGTGGGACACTGGTTGCTTTTTTTGGTTTTGTTCTTTTTTTGGTTTTGTTTTTTTAATAAATGTAGTTGTAAAAATAACTCCCTATTGTGTTCTTAATATGTTTGTGTTTCGTAAATCATATGGTGTTAAAACATATATATTTGAAGGGTTTTTGGTTGTCATTATGTTTATGGTTTTTTTCAGTTTTTCCTGGTAAATTAAATGATGAATACCACTGCATTTCAGCCTAGGAGAGGGTTAGCTTCACTTAGTTTAGCATAAAGACTGAAAGCAGGTGGTAACAACTTGCCTTGCTATGTTCAAACAAATAGTTGGAGCAAATGACCCCCGTAAAAACCAAAAAAGTTTCAACCAACGAGATATAAAGTGAGAAAAGTGAGCTTTAAAGATGGTGTGACTTCTACACAGAGCTAAGCTGACTCCAAAAAGAAGAAGAAATCTTACACTGAAAGACTTCTGAAGTTTTGAACATAGTTGCTGGATATGTGAATCTATATTTACATGGTCTGGTCGGCAAGTTTTAGCTTATTCCTTCATGTATCATTCAAGTTAACTCTGAAAATACCCAGTGCATCAGCAACAGGATCAGAATAACAAGAAACTGAGTGTTGATAGAACTGGCAACATTTAGTTTCCATCAAAAGCATTACAAATAAAGTGAAAATGGAGCCGAGTAAATGTCCTCATCAGATGTGATCAAAACATTTAATTTCGGACGGTACAATTGTTGAACTCCCTCAGGATAAGACAAGGATGGCAACCTCTTGTGTGAGACTTTTTATCCTCTATTTTGCAGGTGTGCTAAGACTTTTGAATGGAAACATGAAACCATAATGTGTTTGTGACTTGATTCCCTGTGAGCTGTTGTGCTTTAAATAAATGACAGATGTTGCTTTCAGCACTGGGACGGCAAAGGACATGCTGAATAATTAATCATAAGCCTTTCTGGGTGCGCAGAGAAAAACAATTAAATTAGTTTGCTCCTTTCTGTATAAACTTCCAGCCCAGCTGCTGGAGTGTGGTCCAATCTATCGCGTCCTCTCAGGGCTTGTGCTGTGCAGGTGCATGAATCTGTGGGTAGAGCTGGTTTGGCTGTATCTTTTTTGGATTCATTTTTTCCCACATTTTGGCTCATTGCTGAGGGAGTTGGAGCCAGTTGCAGTTAGCTTGTTTGAAATGTTTGTATTTGGGCTTCACCTCTGTGTCAGCAAAGCTTGTCTGAAGCAAATCCAATAAAAGCTTCACCCAAGTATGACTTTATGAGGGAAGCTGGAGGTCACAGCCTGTTCTAACCTCTCCATCAACCGCCACTCCGCCCTAAAGCTGGCATAAAAAGCCCTGGACTGGGTTTGGCCAGTGTGCAGTGAGATGAGGTAGTTAATCTACATTTGTCTGTGCGGTGCCAGGACAGCAGATGGGAGCTCACAATGGCACAAGGCAAAAATGTTTCAGATGGAGAAGGATTTCAGGTTGTGTTGTGGAGGGCATGCTCAGGCTCTCAACCAGTCACTAAAGAGAGGCACCAAATGACTTTGGCATTAAGGAGATCTGGAGAAAGATCTATGGGCAGAGGAGGTGTAAATGAAAGACAAACTGCAGCAAAAAAAGATGCAACCAATTAAATCCTACAATGGCATGTTGGGATTTTATCAGCCTTGCAAAATATGCTGACAGGCAGTAAAGTTAGACCCAATCCAATCTATTGAACATGTACTCAGATGGAATAGCTTACAGCCATGCATTGATTTCTAATATTGGACTGTGTCAGCAGTAAAAAGAATCAACGTTGGCGTTTCTCCTCCGCTAAGGACTGACGGTCACCAGTCAAATCCTACACAGAATTATTTGGTGCTCATCACACATAATAGCATGTGACTGGGACACAGTTGTCCTACTTCCAGTCCCACAGCAGATGCTCCCCTGCTGTGAGTGCCACCCAAGTCAGGATCACGTTACCTAAAATAGGGTTCAGTGTGGCCAAAGCGCAGCTGGCAGTGCACGAAGGGAGAGGGGAATCTATCGACTGTGTGTGTAGGTCAGACTGTGGTTACCGCAAGCCAAATATCAACTATCAGATTTCGCTGCAAACAATGGATTAGATTTTGGGTTTTTGTTGGATTCATCTACTCTACAGGGATAGCATGGAATTATTCATAAATATGAGAAAGTCTATCCATGCATTATTCAGAATGGCTGTTGTGTGTAATCCTATGTTCAATATGTTGATTATTTTCCACATTTACCAGAAAGTTGGATGTATGAATTATTGACAACTAAGTAGGATCACGTCTTTGTTCTGGAGGTCACAATAAAGGCACAGGTGTAGTCCCAAATCCTAAACTTTGAGTTCCGAGTCCTAAACAAGTCATTATGCGCTCATTATCAAATGTAATGCAATATTACACCTTTTTATATTTTATTACATAGTGTCCTTTTTTTGTTGACCACGTATGTCATTTTTCCCAACTGGCGCTCATTAGAGTAATGTTAGTTCTTCAAGATTCTATACTGCAACTTGATTGGACGCTGTCAGTTCAATCATAGTGGATCTGGTTATAAAGTGTCAACTATTTAGAGTTTAATACCGTTAGAGTGAGTTAGTTAGTTAGTTCAGGAAGTGAATGGATTTGGCACACACTTTGAATAAAATAAGTTTTAATCTTGGATTTAGGGTGAAGATTTTATGTATTTTCAAGTAAAAAAGGTAAAGTTCTGTAAACCGAGGACACAGCTCTGTTGACCGCAACTCAGGTATTAAGCCCTGAGGACGTTGAAAAAATTCAAATTCAACAGGCTTGCCATTGGTTTGTCATTATAGTTAAGAAAACTCAATTGTGTTGTGTGCCTGCGAGGTGTAACAGCAGGATTAGCTCTCTCACCTGGTCTGTTTATCTGTGCAGCTCATCTCTCCTCTGCAGGCACTTTGAAATTCCCTCTGGCTCACTGGGGAGCCGCATCTCACTCACAACACAAAAGAAAGGAAAAGAGTAGAAAAGGGAAGATCCTCCAAACCTTCAGACAGTCATCTCTCTCCCCCATCTGCCTACCAGGTTCCCCCGGGCCTTCGCTATCTGTCAGTCAAGTCACAGGTGACCACCTTCTTGGCTGAACCTAGTGAAGGGCGACATTTTATAAGCCACTCGCTTGCCTAGCCTCAATAGAAATCAGAAAAGGGTAAAGAAAAAAAAAACAGTTTCCAGAAAGGTCATTGCTGGCAGGGAAGCTTGAAATCTCACACATCCAGCATAGAGAAAAAACTCAGCCAAGCCTGTGTGATGAAGGTGACGGACTAAAAGGAAGGCACACATTACTTGTATTTTCTGTGTTTTTTCACTGCCAAATTAAATTAAGCAGACAGGAGCAAATAGATAAGACGGGCCTGCTGAATTATCTTCATTTGCCAAGGTGTCCTTGTCTGTTGTCCTTCTCAGCCTCAGAGCAGCAGCCAGTCCTGATATCGATTCTCAATCGGCGGTTTCCCGTTCAAACAGCCGCGCCTGTGAGGAGACTTTCAAGACCGTTTGGCTGAGTGGGAGACCGAGATCTCTACGCTGACTTCCCTTTTTTTAATTTAACGTATTGATTATGCAAAGTTGCATTGGTCTGTCCTGGCCTATGTGACTGAGAATAAGGGTTGTTTTAGAGGGTCATGGGAATATTGATGCCTGGAGGGTGAATGGTAGGTGCGAAAGTGGGGGCGTATAGTACCGGATAACAAACAACCCCCACTGACCCATCATCAGCAATAAAAGCTTAACTGGAAAAGGCAATCGATCCTCTGTGTGAGAGAGGATATCAGAGACACTGGAAGGTCAAACGCAAAAATGTGTTTGTCTGGTTGGCAAATCGAGCTCAGGAATTACCTTCATTCTGGCGTGCTCACATCAAACTATAAAACAGGGTGCACGCTGTGTCCATGTGCAAGTGCTAACAATAGACCCATTATTATCTGGAGCCTTGTGTAAATAAAAATAAGCTTCTCGCCCATTAAGGTGATCTCATCCATCATTTGGAGTAGTTAGTATTTGACTGAAGCTCATTTTATACAGAAAAAATGCAAAAGTTTTTAGGTCTGGTTTAGAAATTTGGTTCACAGCACCATTTAGATTGTGTCATTCAGAGTTCCTGGAAGTTCCATACCCAGATGCATGCCAAATTTTTTCCATCGTATTCTCAGGGTTGTTATATATCCGAAAGCACAGATGTCTCTATTCTGATCTGTGGAACAGATGTAAAAATGCGATAAAATGTTATATTAGGTCTCTCACTTCCTTACAGTATACTCTTTTTCCATTCACTAAATAATGTTGTATGACCTAACAACACTCAAGAGTCTACAGCCGTGCTTGCTACTCGATGAGGTTGGACAAAGGATTTCTGGTATTGTCAGCCATTGTTGAAAATGCTAAAATGCTGATATTTAGCAATATACCTTTAAATCTTGAATACACTCAGATTATACTTGTTTACGTACACTGAGACAAAATGAATTCAATCTTATGCAGAAGTTGTTGTTGGTGAAGTTTCAACTGGAAGCGGTAGTTTTGGTGCTGTTATACTGTGAGAGATATTCCTAACATTTGAAGCCTGTATGTAATTTCTGCAACTAGCTGTCATTCAATCAAAACAATAACAGAGACGGATTTGATCACATGACGTAGCACGAGCTGACTTCATCGTAAACAACCTCCACTTATGAGGTAATGTATTAAAATTGTATCAATGTAAAGTATATTCAGTTTTATTCGCATTATGTCACTTTATTCAATTCAAATCTAATGAAATGACCCAAAGTAATGCTAGCTAACATGACGTTAATTTGCTATCTTACCATTAAATGAGTTGAGTAAACATACAGATACCGTAGCTAATGTTGTGTAGCAAATTCAATAGAAGCAAGACAACCATACGTAGACAATAGAGAGGCAAGTGGACTACCCCCTCTAACATGTCATGTGGTTATAACCGTGTTTCCCCAGAAGCTAGCGTCTGTCTAGGGAATTAAAGTAATTTTAAAACAGTTTAATGCATAAATGTTACAAATGAAAACCTTGAGTGAGATGGACAAACATTTAAGATTCCTTTAAATTCCTTTAGCATATGATTCAACAGCACCATAAATAGTCTTTAAGCAGTATCATAAATTTGAATCAACACCTTTTTACTTATGTATAAAATCAATCTGAACATTGTAACCTTCATTAAGGAAAGATAGACTGCATTGCTATTGGGTTGGACAGCATTAGCTGTGGTTGGGTGTAATATTTGCTACTTAGCACTCAACAATAAGCACGGTTGATGCTCATGGGAAGATTGTATGGAATGTAGTCTTAAATCAAAGTATGGGACACTTTGTAGATTATGAAGGAATGGTAAAAAGAGAGACTTAGGAGAGACCATGAATGTCTGTACCAAATTCTGTGCTATCTGTCTGCATTAAGAAACAAAATGAAGGTAGTCTTTGATCGCCTAGTGGCACAAGAGGAAAGTCAGGGGACACCATTATCATTAGGTTAGATCCTCTAAAGACCACATATGCCTTTACAAAATTTGATGGTAATCCACCCAATAATTGTTTAAATACTTTTTGATTGACTATCCAACATTTAAATCCCTACAACCACGATAACAGCATGGCTCGAAATGACCTTTGTATTAAATAATTGGCAGTGTTTACTGTATCCGAAATCTTTTAGCATCAGTATTTATTTCAGACTTCATCTTATCCCCACCTGAGGGAGTTCCGTCTCACATTCTTATACTGCGATGTGCATCAGGGTTTAATATCTCCCGCTCCACATGCCAGATGGTGACATTTATGTCTTTATTCAGCAAATCAGGAAAAGTAATAAACTCTAATCTATAAAAGCTAATAAAACATAAAAACCAGAAGATTTTGATTTGTGATTTTAATTAGTCTGCTTGATAGCAGGACTTTATGTTCACCAGGAGCAATGAAGCAAACCCTGAATATTGGTGTTCTGCTGAATAGTTCATTAACCGGTTCAATAAGTACAAATTAATGTTCACTTCTTCCTCTGCCGATGACAGCTCCCTGTTTATGATGCAGGAACAGAGCTCCACCATTACACCCCATTGTAATGACGGATCACTTTGGCTACAATTACATAAACGGAATTTGCCATTAAAAGTGGTCATAGAATTGTTCATAAGAGTCCCATATTAGAAGTATGTAATCACAATATTCATTACCTCACATTTATTTGAAACATTAACCATTTAATACTGAGATAATAAGAAAGCTTCTAGAACTACATTACTCCATCATACCCACTTTTTGTAACAAAGCTGTATTTTATATGAGTGTTAATGCACTGTAAAGCCTGAAGATAAAGACACCAAGACAGCTCAACACACAGACTGACCTCTGACTCGGACCATTATTTTGAATCGATTACTTACACAATTAATAATGTACAACACAATAAGGTTAAATGCATTTGCATTTAACAGCCATCACAAGATGAACAGCCTTTAATCACATGAAAATTATCTAACACCGCTCAATCCTCAGACGTGCTGTTGGGTGTTATTTGCTTCCTTATTTTTTTGTCTTGGTTCCCTGGAGTGAAATAACAATTTGTGCTCACAATACTGCCTGTGTAATTTATATGTGCAATAACAAAAGTGCAAGGCTCCGGTAATGATCCATACGTCCAAGATGAGCAAGTCGGCTCTCAGTCTCCGCGCTCCAGAAGTGCATTAGATTCTTGCCTTTCCATCAATTGTACTAGACCTCCATTTAACAAGCCTCCTTCATCCAAATTCGCTGCTGTACAGATGGATGTTTTCTTTCTTTTTAACACCATTTTCTGTCTCTGTGCAGATCAAAGTGTATTTGAATAATATCATGCTATACATGTTTGGTTTTATTTGACAAAAGTCTAAATATTTCAAAATCAAAAATATAAGATTACCAACCGTTTCTGATTTCCAGCTTTATGCGTATTTCAAATTATTATCATTAACATACCATTTTCTATCTCGCTGTAAATCATACTATTACAGTGCATGTCAAACTTTGGAGTGCTAACAATGCTGCATGTAAATCTTGTTTTTCTATGACTACTATATTAGCATGCGTGCTTTATTATTTAGCTTGTGGCTGGACACTCCTAGTCTCGTTTACATACCATTTTCTATCCCGCTGCAGGTCTTATTATTACATGTCAAACTTAGATAATACTAGTGCATTTCAATTGTATTTGTACATTTTTGACATGGCATATATACTGTATATATACATATATATATACAGTATATATATGTATATATACAGTATATATACATATATTGTGCTTTTAAGATTATTTTAAAAATATCTTCTTAACTGGATTGGCTCAAAAACAGTCTTTGATGTTTTTTAGTTAGTAGGACAAACCTTTTATACAAAGCTGTGAAGCATCTGACATAGCATGATGCAATGTTCAGATCAGAATGCTACAGAGAGCAGTTGAGGATGGAGACAGGCTTTTTTGTTCCTCTCATTTTTCGTAATGCTTCTCAACAGAGCCAGGTACCAATCTGCTTCCATTCCGTTGCATTCCTCTGTGAACGGCATCCAGCCAGGATGTTCTGAGGCTGAATATTAAGTGGTATCCAGCCAAGAACCGAAACACCTGCTTTTCGCCGCTTGTGGTTACTGTAATTGTGCCCTTTTCTCTTGCAGTCTCTAATCATCAACCTCTATCTGCACACCATGTGACAATGTAAATGGGCTGGAGAGAGAAGACTTAAAGTGCAAGTGTGAGCCTTGTGGCAGCTTGTGAGTCTGCTAGCAGCTGGAGGAGCTCATACCACAACATCTGCGAGAAAGGAGGTCAGGTTTCTATCACACCACCCACAATGCATGTTGTTAAAGTTGTGGAGGGCCAAAGGCTGAAATATAACAGGCAAAGCAGGACAAAAGCCAAAGAAGATATTACCACTTTAGTGTATCATTATACTAATCCAACCCAAACTGTTGTTGCATATGTTTCATAAATCGTCAGATTACCACTGAGCTAGCATGTTTGATATGTTTCGCTGAGATGATTCACCTGGGCCGACAGCCAGAAATGTCTTTTAGGCGTGTGTATGTTTTTTCATAACTCATCATAGTGTTTGCCATCAACCGTCCCCCGGGTTAGGCCATGAATCAACTTCCATTCTGTCACCTCAGATTAACCCAAGATCTCTGTAAAGATTTTAGAAGCGCTGGCTGTCATGTTTCCCATATCCACTCCTTTAATATTATAAAAACACTTTAAAGCACTTTGATATGTTGCATAAAGAATACATTAAATGTCAGATAAAACTCGCATCCTTCTCTACCCTCTAGATCTGAAATATGAAGGCTCGTGTTCCCTCTCATCTTCTTTGCAGTGGGTTATGTTCATTACTTTGCATTTCTGGGTCCAATTAGTTTTGCGGTGTATTCCCAAGAAGAACTAGAGTTTGATATGGGAAACATTTTCAGTGATGTAAAACATAAGACAAGAGTGCAATGCAGCAAAATTCTTGTGTGTTTGTAGTTAAAACCATGACTCACTCTTAATTTGAAAACCCTGAATGTTCTCCAGCAAACTGCTCCACTGTTGCTACTGATAACACTCTCTGTTGTTATTGCTCTTTCACCTACACATGGACAATAATCCACTGAATAAACAGTCCACCTTCTTGTGTTGTCAAAAGGCAATCTGGCAAATGTACGAATCTATTGATGTCAAGTGGGTTCATCAACGGAAACCAAACAATCTGAACATGACAGGTTGATGATACCGTATACAACCAGAAGGGTTACGTAACTCATCCCGGCGTGTCGATTCCTGCTCTGCTCATGTTGAAGTTCATGTTTGAGTCAATCACATAAACACCAAAACCATGACTCAATTCAGAAGATAGGGATTCAAACATAGTTAAGGTTTAAATGCTCCTTGTTTCAGTGTTGACAAATCATTTTCAAGGTGGTAGTTTGTAGTGATTGTACTTGATACATTACTTTGAAGGTGTTTTCTCCACCCCCTACATACGCGGATATAAACTGAAATGCTCAGAAAAACATTATCCTTGTTGGAATAGATTATTTTTGGGAAATCAGATATGATCATGTTGATGTTGCCAATATTTGAATAAGCATAACATGTCATCTGCTGACTTTTGGCGCTAGTAAGCCTTATTTGGGTAGACCTTACAGGTGTGAGACCTAATTGCATAGCAAAAGTAAGACTTATAGGGAACCAATCTGAATGCTAATGGTGTCCTTTTTTTCCAAAGCCATTACATTGTGCAATCAATATTAACTCCACAATGATGAATTAGATGTCTATTGCCACTTTAAGTGAGCAAGAGCATTACGCTAAGCAAGAACAAAACAAGAGGCTGCAAATCTTCCCATCACACTCTAGTATCACTTTGCTTGCCAGGCACTCAGGCACTCTGGGGCATGGAAGCATTATGAAAGGAGAAAGCAAGACTTAAAGTCTGGTTGTTGATGGAAACAAACATCCGCCCTGCTCCTCCTACGCTTCACACCAAAAACACAGCACACAGGATCTAATGAACCACCATCTGTTACTCCAGCAGTCCTGGGTGTCTGCCCTGCACGGGCATCTCCCAGAGACAAGGTCCTAAATGGTTTACTATCAAAACACAAGACTACAATGGTAATGTGGGTGAGGCTCAATGTTGGCACATGTTGAAAGAGATTAATTGAATATGTTATTGTTTAAAATTGTTATCTTTTTAAAGCTAAACAACAGTAATGTTTGTTAGCTACAAAACAGGAATGTTTCTAATTAAGAGCTCACTTTGTCCATGTGTCAGCATTGTGTTAACATATTTATGGTGCTCATTTATTCCGTTCAGCTGTCATAAAAAAAGGGCAGGTAATGGTTATGTGTGCTTGTGCTGTAATAAAAGAGCTGAAATGAATTTCTCTGTGTGCACAAAAGCAAAGCGATGAGAGATCACGATACGGGCGGCTGAAGGTTTGCACACACAATGGGTCTAATTCAGAACACAAAGGCAGCACATTGTGTAGAGGAGATGTGAGCGATAGCAGAAATGAATAGCAATTGAAAGGTGTGAATGGCATCTCTCATTGAAAGCAAACACGCAGAGAGGCAAATAATCTTCTGATCCAGACTGTTCTTGCATGTTTTAGTTGGACTTTCACACCGTTTCAGTGCAAGAGCTGTCAGCAGCAACATTACTGCATTTGGAGTTTTTATCCACAGCATATAGAAAAGGATCTCTTTTTAGCTACCTAACATGCTGCCAGGGCTCAAACCAACTTTCTCCTCCGACATGGGGTTTTGTTGTCACCCTCCGGCTCAGCCGATGCTGGGTTTCCACGGCGACGGAGGCGCCAAATGTGCCCGGTAGCCAGGCTGTACAGTATGAGTTGCCATTCTGTCTCATTTCTTTGTCTTCTGTCCATTCAGGGATGCATGTCTGGCTAGCAGCACCATACAAATCAATACAGCCTGGCACACACATCCATAGTCTGAATTCCTACATGCTGCAGTACAGCCTCCAGAGCTCCTCAGGCCATCTCTGTTTTTACAAATCAGAGATGGGAAGGTGAAGGGTCAACAGCAACGAGGATCAAAAACTTTGTTGCAACCATTCAGAATATAGGCTTACAAATACACATTTAAAATATATATTTGACATCTAAAATTGTAGAAGTTTAAGGAATGCTTTGATTTTTACTTCATTGTTGGATCCAAGGCACTGAAAGCTTTGTCTCTATCTGTGTCTTTATCTTTATATCTGCTGTTTATACCCTAAAGCTGTAATAACATACACCAGACCTGTTTGACAGTAAACCAACTGTAAACCCAGAGCGCTGCACCAGCCAACAAAGGTCTCTTGTTGTTGACTTTCTGTTGCCTGGGTGTGTAAATGTTTTTCTTTGCAAAACCACCAGCTCAGCAGTCATTCTAATGAACTGCTTATTGTCTTTGTGTAAGAGCCTGCTGCTGATTAAATGTGGTCGTGGTTACATGAGTTGTCTTGACTTCTTGGTCTCTGCCAGCTGCTTTTCACTGAGTCTGACTTATTAGCAAATTCTTCTGCGGGCTTAATGTCACTTCTGAGCAGAGGGTGTAGACGCAATTGCTCATATTTTGGCATTTTTCCAAATACTTTGGTAAAATACTACTCTGGAAGCCAAACAGCTTGCCAAGATAATCCTGATTTAATTTTGGTTGGCTGATTAACTGTATATCTTGCTATCTATTTGCTAGAGGTTTCTCATTGGGTCTTTGTTACATTTTAAGCATGCTGAAGGTAAAACACTTACCCCGCATTACTGTGTAACTGATCTGATTTCAACTGGGAAACTCTCTCCTTCTCCCTTCGAACTCTCAGGTCAAGGCAGATGGAGGAATCTGAGAACAGTGTGGTCATTGCTTTATTGTACGTCTCACTAGAGTTCACTAAAAATGAGAAAAAGCAGATTAAAGAAGTAAGTTAAATACTTTAGGTTGGTATGATGACAGACATATCAGAGCGCAGAGGTAAATTATATAAAACAAAAGGAGACATAATAGTGCTGTTTCATCTTTTGCTCGAGTTCAGCATTCAGAAAATATTTGTATTTATTTTCAGAAATTATATAAAAAGATTGAAACCTTAATAAATAAATAGGTTGGCATTCCTGCTACAGCTTTAAACTCATTTCAAGTCTTAATCCAAAAACAGATACATTTTAGAAACACCAGTCATGTATTCTCTTCAGCTCCCCTGTCTTGTGGAGTTCCTCAGGGATCAACCCATGGACCAATCTTTTTCTCACTGTGCTTCCTCTGTCATTCGTTCAGCATTTATTCCTGTAGAATTGAGCATAACATAAACCTTGTCTTGTTGGGTTTTGATTGATTAAACCTTGACATCTTGACTTCATCTTCTAAAGAGCTGCAGCTGTAACTATTTTACTTTGCTATTGTTTTCTTTTGTTGTTGGGTTTGAATTCTTAATTTCAGGCCATGTTTGGTTGTTTGTTATTGTGCCTTACAAATAAAGCTTTACATGACAGTATTATGATGTTGGTGTTCTTGTTCCTAATTCTACCCCCCAACCAAATCTATCTTCAAATCTCTGGCTTTTGATAATAACTTCAAATGCAAAATCAAGTATTATTGTGCCTTTACCTAACAATACAATATTGCGAGTTTTTGGTTAAACATCCCCTGAAAGATGTTTCTGTAATCCTCCCTCTCATTTCTATAAAGACATAATGAGTTTACATAAAACTGTAGTTAACATGATGTAATGAGTTCAGAAATAGCAGGCAGGAGGCCAATAAAAGGGTCCACCCATCACTAACCATTTCAAATAACTGTATAGAGTCTCCTAGATGAATGAGGCCAGAGGAGAGAGGGTAACTCATGAAGACAGTTTGAAATAGAAGTCGATGTTCACCAGTGTCATGTTATGATGTGGCATCACAGGCACTTCCTCTCTACAGCCGAAAACTACAAAGACAGAGCCTGACAGAGACATCAAAGCAGGGGAAGGAGGGAGCGGACATCCACTCAAGGACACTGCATAGAAGGAAGCATTTATACACTGAGCCAGTTTACAAATTTTAGAGGGATGACTTTGCTTTTCTGTCTGTCTGAATGATTATTTTTCTGTTTGTGTCTTTCTCTCCCCTGGCGTTTCACTCTGCCCGAGGCGAAGCAGAAATCAGCTTGTGTATGCACAAACGCAATGACCCCTAGGTCTTGTGTGTTCTTGAACCAGCAAAGAAGAAAAAAACTATGAAAAATAATAATGGAGGGAAAGGAAAGAGGATGAGTTGTTGGAGAATTTTGAAAAGCACCCAAGGTAGAATCCCTGCCCTGTCTCTCTATGTGTTCCTACCGAGATATTTCATGGAAGAAAATCTCTCATTGAATAATTTTATCCCAGCATCACAAATAATGAAGCCTGAAAATAATAGGTGTGAGGCCTAGATTAAAATGATCCTATGTCACAATCCTATCAATGTTTCAACTACAAATGTTGTTGTGTTGTGTAAACCTTACAGTCTTTTCTGTTTGTTCTGTCAGTTGTGTTGACACAAATGGCAGAAGAGGCCCACAGGTACAGTGCACTCACCTTTATGTCACATCTGATTTAGGTCAGGCGGGTTCAGGTGAATCAGCACAATAGGTCACTAACCATAAACAAATGGACGTCTCTGGATTCACTGAGCAGTGTTTGTACATGTATTTGTGGCTTTTTGTTGACCACTGTGAGCTTATACTTGCAGAAGGAAAAACATGGGGTCTAAGATATTATTTTTTTATGATGCACCCTTTTTTTTCACATGATTAGTTTATTCTAAAACAGAGTGGCAGCCCATATTTAATTTAAAAAAACGTTACAATAATTGCACAGGTAGAAGGGTCATTCCAGAATTGGAGAACATTTCCTGTCCCACCGGTAAAATTATAAATAATCCATGCCCAAAATGCTAAAACATGCACTTGTTGTGTTAAATATACTTGTCCTTCGACAAAATGTAAAGTCAGTTGTACAAAAAGTGGTTTCAAAATATTATTTGAGATAGCAAATAGCTCTAAAACACCCTCTAAAATGGCATTTTTCGCTTGTCCCTACTTCTTGGTGACTAATTTAACATTTAAAATAGGCTTTTTACTTACATTTTTTGCTATTTCTGTGTTAATACATGTATTTTGCAATTGTCATAGCAGTTTGTTAAATCATAAACCTATTTTAAATAACAGTTATTTTAAACTGAGGGTGTGCCTCATGCTAAAAGCATTGATTTGCAACCCTGTTACTATTGTATAATTCCATCAATCAATAGGGAATGACAGAAACAGGGTTGCACAATAGTAGTACAATTGATTATTTCTAGAAAAATTACGTTTTTATATAATTCAGCATCATCTACATGTTTTCACATTTTCTCAGATTATGAACACTTGTTTTGGTTTATTTAAAGTTGAATGCTATTGATTTTAAAATATCTAATAGAAAGTGTACCATTGATGCCTGAGGTGGACAAATCATTTTTTGTGATGCTTTACTAACTGTTTTTATAAAATACATTCAAAAAAGAAAAGAAAATAAAGAATTCATTTTCTAAATGTTTTGATGACAAAATGTCCTCCAATTCTGGAATGACACATAAACTATTTTGGGACATAATTTGTTTATATTGAATGTAACTAAAGTGGTCCTTTCAAATGTTTTCAGTCTTTTTAAAATGTATTTATTGTAAAGCACACTTTGCATTGATAACATCTATGCTACTACCCCATTTAAAGCAGATCAATGTCAAAAAACACACTTCAAAAAAATATGTGAATAAAAACATACGCATTTTTACATTTATTGATTAATTTAAAAAAATTGGTATGAAAATGAAATCACATTTTGAAGAAAAAGGTCAACCATCAAATCCCGCACATTACCGCGAGATTTAGTATAACCCGCGAGGTCAAGGATAGTTTGAATTTGGATACAACATCGTGGCTAAATGGAAAAATCAAGGTAGGGAATTCAAAGTTTGCGACCTGGGTTGATGGTCCACAACTTTAGACTCCAGAAGATTTTGGAAATTAAGGCAAAGGAGCTCTCGTCAGTCCTTGCCAATGACTGTATGATCTAAGCGCCTTGCAGGTGAGTCCAGGCACTCTACCTGCTTCGGTTTCAGTGTTTATTTGCGTAATGGCTGTACGGATGTGAAATGGGTAAAAGTAGTGACAGTGATGGTTAAACTCAGGCTCATGTCATTAAATCAGGTTTCCTTAAATATTTTTTATCTTCAACATTGCTTTTGGAACATCTTTGTGGTGCAGTGTGATGCGCTCTGACGCAGATGACTGAGTACTTCTTTTGTTGTTGAAGGGAGGAGTTGGGGAGTTTAATGAGTAATTTGTAATTACAAACCAATTTGTAATGTGGTGTGATCAAAGCATGGGTTGTTCAGCAGTAAGAGTTTTATTATTTCATGTACTATAATTGTTTGTAAGGTCCCTGTATTGTCCTGTTTTAAAGTTTCAAACTAAACCAATCCTATTTAAAAACAAGAAAATACATTTTTGGAAAACCTTGGAGATTTTCTTTTCCACCAATGCCAATATTTTATTTCCACCCTTTTTTGGTGATTTTAAAACATTGCAGAAATGAAATACGATCCAAGAGTGTAGTTGGAGTTGCAAATTATTGTTTTTTTTAAGTATGGCAGATATGCCAAAACAACAGTTTGTAATACAAGACGTGTACAGTATGTTACATTGATGACATCATGCCTGGTGCAGTAAGAGTTGAGTCTGAGTTAACTGTTTTCACCAAAACGTGTCTCCATTCACATTAAAGAGAAAGGTCATACTACTTCCTGCATTAACACTCCACACCTGCAATGGACATGTCTATTTCACCTTCCAACAGTGAGCTGTGTAAAGTGTCAGTCCAGTCAAAACTGGCGTCAGGGCCTCACATATGACACACAGGCTGAACTCTTAGTCCCTAATTCCCTTTTTAAAGGGGCTATAATTAAATAATTCATTGTTTTTAAGCCCCTTTGTTTTCCTTTTGAAATCATTCAGTAGGCTGATTTCAGAGTAGTAGCATATTTCCACTAGTGTTTATTAAGTACAGTATTTGTTGGATATCAAATTATATTCTACGCATGTGTGTGGTTTATTGCGGCTACCGTGCCAGGTTATGTTCAGGTATCATTTTTTTAACACCACAAGGCTTGTTGGTGCAGGGTAACCTAGCTCTATCGATATGCTTTATTAATGATGCTGGTGTGTCTGTGAGCTGTATGTGTGAATGTGTACCTGCCGTGTCAGGCTATGTATTGCCATTAATGTCTTGTTGGTGCCTCTAACAGCACCTCTCATAATGTATAAAGATTGAATGATTATACTGGTGCATTCAGGCAAGTTTATTTTTTACCAGGCTGTAACACGCCAGGTCAGCTGTTATCTGCTCCAATACTAAAGGATGAAGGACATCTCACATGTGTATGGGGTCCCATTAGAGACTGATGAACTGAAACAATTCCATATTCCAAGCAATGCCTTTTCCTGCCATAAGATTGACATGCTAAACTAATGTGTGCTGACATTTACCTTGAGGACTTGTTTTTGGAAGGGTCAAAGGGTCAGTGGTTGCAAAATCGGATGTATGTTTTTGGCTGCCCCTAATTTAGGGATTACTCCATCAGATGTTTGTCTTTCCGGTTAGCTTCGCTTAGCTGCGATATTATCCTCAAAGAGGCAAATAGTTTGATGATGTATAATTTATGTTTCATGTAAACTACTTTTCATCTGCAAATGTGGCAGCTTCTTTATCAAATGTGCAACAGACAGAAATTTAAGCAGCCTATTGAGGTTTTGTGATAAACTCACTCATCTGAAATAAAAGGGAGCATGCAGCAAAAAAAGGCCACACAGTTTTATAATAAAAAATCTGTCAGCTATGTGACCTTGTTTTTTGACTGACGTGTTTTATGTGTCCCTTGGCTGGATGACTAAGAGGTTAAACTCACTGTGCTGCCTTCAGAGAGACATGTATGATGGAAATGTGTCCTGTCAAATTAGCTTTAAACCACCCTGCCAAATATCAGGTCTGGGCATGATTCAAAGGTCCCAATGAACCATTAGCACCTGATAAATGTGTTAAATTACTGCACATGAATCAAAGCACACATAAAAAGTATAAATAATCACATGACATAATTGAGCATTTGCAGGTGACAGTATTTTTGGCGATGGTGATGAATGGCCAAATTATATTCACTGCTGCGATTAGGACCAAATGTGGTGCTTTTAGAGTCAAAAAACTGGAGGGAAAAAAAGGACATTTTACCCGAGGAGCAGATTTAATTGTCTAGGCATCACCTCCAAATCTCTGAAGTGAACAGAACTTTTGATCACAGTTTCTGAGGCAATTAAAAAAGTTTGAGGTATGGAGGGAGAGGATTTTTCACTTTTACCTGGCAGACTCTTCAATAACTGTGGGGTTACATGATACTGCAGCTTTAGCAAAAGCAGGGAACATAATTTCACACATATCCTTGAAATTCATTTAGGGACATAAGCTCTTGACATTCAACATCATAAATTCTCAAACAAGATTCAAATTCAAACCTTTTAATCACATTTTTGCATCATAAAACAGATGATGAATTTCTACATATGAATTTTGGATGAAGTGCTTGTACTGTAGCAGTCTTTGTGTAAGTTTGGATGACATCGAGCTCTTATTCAACAAAATGCTCTTATTTTGAAATTGCTTTGTACCAAACTGTCGGCAAAACGGATGTAATTTCATATTTCATTAATGTTGTTTAATTTATTTTGTTATGATTTTCCTATAAATGCTGCTTCGGATTTCAATGACGACTTCACATAGCAGTTGAATTTTGGTTTTCTTACTTGCTTTTACTTGTGCAACAAAGAGAGTTCACGTTCACATTCGAACAGTTTGTCCTGTATTGCCCCCTGCATTATCCTCTATGCACTACTGGTTAAAACATCACATGTCAAATGTTTGTCATTTATCATTTTTACTGGTTTGTTTGACATAATTGTCATCCAAATGCCCTTCTATTGTCAGATATTCCTCCACTGATTGTTTACAGAGCTGGATTATAAAAATAGTTTACACTGAAGTACGATCTACGAACACTGAATCGACAAGATGCAGTGACGTCTTTGTTTTCTCAAAGTATCCCCAAATATCCCTTTTTAGAGCCATCTTTCATTGTAATTAAATCAATATTATTTTGACTTCATAAATGGAATGTATGGGTTTTGTCAATGTCACTTGTGACTAGGTCATGCTTTCTTGCTTGTAATTTATCTCCATCTTTTCAAGCAAGATACAAAGAATTGATAAATGACTTCCCTCAATAGGATCCTCTCCTGATCTTTCTTTAAAGAGGTTTGGAAATGCACATTCCCTGAAGCCAGGAAATGTTCTCATAAGGTGGAAGAGAACATAAAGCAGACGGACAGGCAGTGATTTCATATCAAAATGACTGCCGTCCACCCACACAGTGCCAGCAGGTATAATCAGGCTGTCGGTCAGAAGGAGAAAGGACAAAAGCATTTCACAGTCAACTTTACTAAAGCAAATGCAGGTCATAGACTTATGTATGCATGTAGGTATTAACAACAGCATGCCTCTGGATTTCAGATAGGGACACCTCAACCCAGATCCATGTTGATGCTGAGAAGGTGTAACTGAGTCCTCCTGTCAGAAGTCTAATCCTCATAGGGACCGATTTAGCCACCGCGTCTCATCAAGCTTTCATCTGAGTCCAGAGCTGATGTCATTGAGACCGCTGCCCTAACTAACGGAGTTATGCTAAGGGAAAACAGTCTCGCACCTGCTCCTCAGCAACACGGAGCAGATGCCGCCGTAACGGCAGATAGACGGTGGTTAAAGGGAGGGGAGATCTCACAGGAGGCCCCTTTCTTACCACCAAAGGCACCGGGAAGATTTGGAGCTGGTCAACCTCTATATTCACACTCTGTTAAATGCCAATGGGGTGTGTTGGTGATGAAGAGGAGATCTGAAGCAGCCTCGAAGCTTCGATTAGGCGGCCCCTTCTCCAAACCCCTTAAACCCCCTCTGGTGCCTGTGGGGCTGTCTGCAGACACCCTGCACACCACGCGCAATTACCCTTTAAGCTGTCCCCAAGCACAATTACCTTTTACTCCTTAGCAGAGCAACACATGGTATTGCAATAATGTATGGAATTGTGTGTGTGTGTGTGTGTGTGTGTGTGTGTGTGGTGTTGGGTTAGTAACACTACCCTTTATCCTGTCTCCCGGTTGGAAAGACCACACTGTGATCAAAGTCTCTTTGAAGAGCTGCGTTTATGGCGGTGAAATGGCAACTCCACTTTAACGATTTCTTTTGAGGAAATCTGTGTGTTCTCTCTTATTGACAATCCACTAAAGATGTCCGTCAACCCCGCCTATACTTTGTGTTAAGTGCCATTTAGTGCTAATGGCCAATATGTCCACTGTCAAATGTTGACAAACCGATTTGCTTTCAGACACACAGCTTTTCTGTTCAATTAAGAACTTTTACTGACATTTACTTTTCATGTTTTGAACCATGCATCGGTGCACAGATATCTTTTACGCTTATTTTGTTATTGTTTTGGTTTTAACCTGTTTTAACCATGTAATTGGCCCTGAGAGCGCTATCTGTCAATCCGGCCTTTAGAATAACCTTGACTGCTTAAAATCAAAACAGCTCCACCAGCGGAAAATCTACTCAAAGATTGTTAGGTCAACCCTGTCAGAGACTTTGAGTCAGCGTACCATGATAACCTAGTCAGGCTGTCCAACAACATCATCTCTGACCCACACCATGTTATGAAAAGCGAATATGAATTGTTGCTGTCTAATCAGAGATACAGGGTCGCTCGTTTTAATATAGCCAGACTGAAGCGCTCCTTTGTGTACCAGTCAGTTCTAACAGTAAATACAGAGCTTAATCCCAGGTCAAATGCACGCTAAAGGATCTTTGAGCATGTCAAATTTCAGACTAGATCTGACCATTAACGTAATATGGTACTGGGGGGATGGCACGCCATAGTTTATGGGCGCTGTACGCAATGTAGGCGTAGTTTCACACAACGCTAAACATTTTAGCTTATACTGCCTATGCCCAGGGCCAGCCCTGCTGCAACGGGCATATGGTGTAGACCTTCCCTATATAAAAGGTGACATGAGATAACTTGAGTTTTTATCATCTCAAATAAGCACATTACCTGCTTTCCTCTGTTTTATATCTTTAATATGATATTTTGAGAAACAGGGATGGACATTTTTACTATTTTCTTACAATCCATTTTTAGACAAAACCATTCATTAATGAAGAGAATATCACTCAGTTGCAGCCCTATAGAATTAAACCAATTCTACAACTTTAAGGGTGTGTGTAGTGTGGGGGATTGTGTGGGTGAGGATAAGAGGTGAAGAGGGCTTTAGCACTCATGCGAGCACCTCTCCACATGCACTTCCTTTGGAAAGCTCCATGCACGGCTTGGTGCCTTCAATTGTCGAGATGGCGAAGTGATTAATTTCTGTGTCAGGTTTTGGGCTGATTGGACAAGCCTTTGGGGAGGGTTGGATTGATTGGATGGTTCCTGTTTCATACAGATGCAATGGTTATGATAGTGGAGAGGGGGAGGCTGCAGCGGGGTGAGGAGGCACACTCTTGCTCTTTCTTTTCTCTCTGTCCTTCTCTCTTGCTCATTCCCCAGAGATCTTCTACAAATTAATACAAATCAGAGCCCTCTTCTCTGCCCAAGCCTCGTCGCTCACCTTCCCCCCAGGTAGGGTAAAGGAGAGAGGACGGTGGAGCAGGTGCAGCAAAGAGCATAGCAATCGGAGGAGAAATGATTGGAATATCAGCGAGTGAGTGCTTTTGTGCTTCATAGACAATGTTTGTGTGTATGTGAGAGAGAGAGAGGGATCAGCAAAACAGCAGATATGGAAAACTATTGTCACAAAGCCTTAGATAAAACATATGGTGTTCCACTTTTTCTGCTGACACCTGTGTTAATAATAAAGATCTGCACGTTCTTAGCTGCCCAGATGTTTAGATTTTTTTTTCATCTTAAGCTGTCATTTTGATCAAAACTCATTCCCATCGTGCTGCTCAACAGATTTATAGAAATCTTGTTAAGCAGACAAAATAAATAATAATTCAACGTCATGGCAGATCTATTCTGTTTTCATGTGAATCTTGTCTACAGTCTAACTTTAAGCTTCTCTGTTTTATATCAGGCCACACAAAGAGGGCAGTGATGGTGGCAGAGTGACCCCTTCTGGTGTGATGCCCCACCACTGTCTGATCTGCTCCTTGGACAGTGAACCCACTCTGACTCAGTGGTTTGATCTGCTGGTTTATTTTTCCCAGATCAGAAGAGCCTCTCTATTGTTTAAAAAAAAGGGACTTTGTTCTGCTGTGTCTTTTTATTGTAGGTATTTTACATCTTGATTATTTCTAGATGTGAATATTCTTTAGCATTAGTGCTGTTAGCAGAATAAAGACTAAATGCAAGGCTTCCGTTTAAAAGAGAAAAAGCACTATATGGGATTTTGCATGTAGAAAAATAATATTATAAGTGTCTTAAATCTCCTTTAAATGAACTTTTATGATTTGTGTTGCCTTAATGAGAGTATATATTTTATGGCTAGGTGTCCATTTTTATTGTTTAACATCAGAACATCTGATACCTAAGCATTGAAAATATCACTATTTGTAAAAGGGCTTTATTGATTTAACTGTACTCTGGGTTTAGTCTTCATTATTAATGCATAGAAAAAAAATATCTAATTTACTGGGCAAAGTTCTATTGATCTTTCTATCACATGATACTTTTCAATTATAGCACATGCTCCTCTCAAATTTCATTAATAAGGATTAACCTGTCTCCTCCCACCATCAAACATCGGACATCTGTGTGTGTTGTTTGTGAGTTTGTGGCGAATACGGTTTAAGACATATAGTTTTAACTGTGCAAGATCCTTGTGTGACATTAGTCCTCGGGGGACAGTAGTGACACTTCAGATTGACAAATCCTTTTCATCTCAGTTTCAGAAACACAGTATTTCATCACCGAGAGCACCTAGGATAAACCGTAGCCTTTAGCTCATGTCAAGTGCAGCTCTGTGAGAATAACCTTGGACAGGCTGATGTCTGTGTGTCAATGCTGATCTAATTCCACTAGCTTTCTCTCTGATGATGCCTAATGATAGTGGTACCATATGAGCCACAGCTACTTAAGCTCTAATGAATATCCATGCAGAAACCATGTACTGAATCACAAAGAAAAAAAAAAGAGAAACCAGGATTGCTTTTTCATCAGTTATCAGCTGTGTTTTCAGAGCATTGCTGTCTCAGCCAATATTTTATTTCTTTGTATGCATTATATACCCCTGCACTGGGTCCTAATGGGCTGGGTGTGGACAAAAACACTACCCCTTGACATTTTGGCTAACCAAATGGGGCCCAATTTGTTGCCAAAAGGTATGAAATGGGATTTGGGCAAAAAAATGATGCACTTGAGGGCAAAATTGTTTCAAAAAGACCCCGCCTGTATGGCTAAATTATTAGATCATGCAGTTCAGTAAAGTACCAGTACCTCACTATTTCAAATGTTATTGTACTTAATACAATAAGAAATTCCTAAGTGCAAGCAACAATTATTTAAGAGATGTCTCACCACATAAACTAGTGATTAAACTTGTGCGGAAACTTAAATTAATTGACAAAGCTAAGGTAAGCTTGCTAATATATATGGCCCCTTTTAGAGCAAAGAGCAAAAAAGTGTACTGTTGAATACGTTAGAAACATCTGACCAGCTACGAAAGTGTATAGTACGTTCCATAAAAACAATGAAATACTGCTTTCCTCATTGTTAGCAGGGTTATCGTTAAATATACATTGTATATATACAATAAATACATTATCCAAATCATCTAGGTCACTCGTTGTGGACCGTAACTAATAGTTACCATACCACACAACAGCTGAAATAATTATCCTTCCTTCAACGAAACATGCACTTTCAACCGCAATGTCTCAGCGTAGTATGACGTTAACTCAACAAATTATGCACCAAATTTTGTTGTTGTGAGTTTTCATATTCTAATTTTCCAGATTATTATGACATCACATGAATGCAGTGTTTCTGGGTAGACACGGAAAGGGGCCGTGTAGGGAGTTGAGGTGACTGCTGTCATGGACGCACTTGTTGCCCACCATGGCCCCATTAGTGGCACACATGGGCAGACAGGGTGAATGGAGATGATGGATAAATTGTTTCGGGCCCCAGGGCTCAGCATAAGTAGCACGTGTGTATGTCAGCCATTTATTCTTCCACTGGTTTTTCAATTGTCATTTATAAATCAGTGTATCTGGGAAACATTTGCTTTACATGACTTGATTGAGACCCGTCCTCGTTCAAAACAACATTAGTGTTTACTCCGATGACAATAGTTCTGTATGTAGGTCAGTCTGTGTCTAGTTGGCCTTGTACAGTTTTGTCAAAGTGCCGTTTCATGAGAGAATGCAGCAGTGTGTCACAGAGGGATGCTTTCAGCTCCCTTGTTCCTCCTCTCCTCGTCTATCATCATCCACACGCGAGTGCTCCTTTATGCTACGGCCTTTAGTGAAGTGGTCCATTGTGCACCAGTGTATGAGCTCATGAACCCTCTGTGCCCCTGAGGAAATCTACTGTCCGAACTCCAGCAACAGTACAGTGAAGACTAATATGTTAGGGATCGGTGGCTTTTTAATTCAATACAATAAATCATTTAAAGCAGCCTTTGGATTTTGGTCCTCAGGATGCTTTAGGGCTACACATTTGTCTTTCTGTGTCGCTGTTGCTTTTATCTCAAACTGAAAGAAATGTGGTTTCTAATTCTCCCTTGTGGCTATTTCCCCCCATGAAACCTGTATGTCCGCAGGGTAGAACACCATGCAATCCCCCTTTCCTGGGCACCTCTAATCACCACTAAATCTGATGCCTTCAGCAATTTCACAGGACAATAGTGCTGCCACTGTTAAACCCTGAGGCAAATCACCATACGGAACAAGAGCGGGAGGTATCTGTAGCAAAATTGGAGCACCATATGTTTCTCAAAGGGTTTTTTGATGATGGTTGTCCTTGATAGGAGCACACACACAAAAAGAGAGAAGGAGTGAAACCATAGATTTGCTCACAATGCAGATTTTATCAAGGAATGCCTTTAAAGTGTTGATGTCGCTTACACACATATAGAAACGAGTATACAGGGCCTTGGGCCAGCATAGGAAAACTGTCAGAGTTTGGTGGTCATAGCACGGGTGTAGTGCTTTCTTTAAAGCCACAATAAATGAGGTTAGTTCACCAACTCAAGTCAACTTCAGCTTTATCATGTATCCATTTTTTTCTTACTCAAACTTTAAAGATCCCCTCTAGGCATATTTTAAAGGGGCTCTTTAATCCTTTTGGAGGGTTTTCCTTTCCCGTTATGTGGTATATAAGTGAGTTCATGTAAATGGTCTGCAAAGGCTAAAATTGCAAAGTTCCTTTCAGAGGGAGTGTCTCTCCCCCTGCCTGAAACGCCTTGATTGGACTCCTTTGTTTTCTTCCTTAGCATAGTGACTACACTATGTAACTGCCGTTTCTATTGGCTAGAGCTGCAACACGTTGTGCCTGATAGGGTAAGGGGCAGGCATCTCTGAGCTGTTGACCAATCACAACAAAGCAGGACAGCTAACCAATCAGAGCAGATTGGGCTCTGGTTTCGAACAGAGGGTGAAAAGAGATGCTGCAGCACAGGTAGTATGAGAAAAATTATACAATACTGTTTCCAGTTTTTATGCTAAGCTAAGCTAACATGCCACTAGCTGTATCTTCATAATTATTTAGAAGAAAGCAAATAAGTATAATTTCCTAAATGTTGAATTTGTCCTTTAAGAACACAAAAGGAACAGGCTGTTAACCAAGATGCAGTGTCACAGACAACTCTCTGCAATTTTCCATGGATGCTACCAGCAACAGTAATATACTGATGTGTTGTGACAGAGGGGGTCTGCTGTCACTGTGAATGTCTCAGCCCGGCAGTGAAGGCAGCCAATAAATACAATAAAATGATAGAAGAAGATGTTACTTCATCAAAAAATGCAACACCCAAATATTCAGGGCCTCAGTCTACCTTTTAATAATGTGAATTATTGCACAGCAGCTGAATTGATATTAAATATTAAAAGATGTATTGACTTTTTATGTATTGCGCTCCATTATGTTGTCACTATGAATTATTCTGCCATGGTGTGCCAATCTATGGTTTGGAATGGAGAGACACTGGTTGGATCTGTGAGAGGTCAAGATCAGAGATGCATACATCAGTCATATCCAGACAATGGCAGCACTGGAGAGCACTGGCTTCTGCTGAGGAGGAGAAAGCCTCAAGGATCCCTCTTCAGCAGATGGGGGTGTGTTAGCAGGGCGGAGGCAATTAGGCCAGCTTTAATCCTCCATCTGCTTTTCTACATCCCCATCCCATCAGCTAGAAACAAGGCTGGCCCCAAACCCTGAAGACCACGCACCTACCGTAGCAAGAAAAACCCTGACGTAGCATGAAAAAAAAAAAAAGCTCAGTCAGCTATTTTTCCTCTTAATTGCACTTCAACACTCGTTGTTCCTCGTTCTCCACCTGCACCTGCTTCCTTTCAGGTTATATCCCTCAACACTTTTATTTAACTTCCAGAAGAACTGAGCCATCGGCATCTTGTATCTGCATCGCACTTCTATGCACAAAAACAGTTTGCAGAATAGACACAATTATTTAAGGCCTACTGATGGGGTAAAAATTCTGCCTGCACCAATTATCTCATTTAAACAATTACGATGCCTCAGTCCAACCTGGTCTCTTACATTCCCATAAAACAAAACGATGTATCTGCATGGTTTGCATAACTCCATGTATCGAGGAGATTGGGCGTATGGATGGGTCACACAAACCAGGGCCAAAGAGACCGCTGATTGTGTCAGTGTAAACTGAAAAGTCAAGGTTAATTTACTATGACTTGCATACGTAACTTAAACTAGGTACCATGCGTCCTTATTTCTAGCCAAACCATGATTTTTGTACTAACCACAACCAAGTTCAATTCACAAAGTTAACCGTGCAAATGAAAATGCAATTTAGTTGTATCAGGACTTATTCAGACCATACGCAAGAAGCAAGTTCAGCATATCCAGTTACGTTATCTGGCCTAACTAGTCCAAACAAACGCATGCACGCTTATCGATGGTGGTCCTACGGTGGTGGTCATCAACTTTGTAAATCAACCCAGGGTTTCTCAATCTGGCCAACACATTAAAAAGGGTTAGGTTGCAGCATATATATCACAAACATGACAAGTGTAATGTAAGTGGCATATTTTACAAATAAAGAATGAACTCTTATATAAAACAAATCATTTGAAGATGTGTCAATAAACTGGTTTATAATATCCCTGCACTGTAGTTATATAATTAGAGGATATACTTTATTCATCCCCTTTGGGAAATTATGGCGTGTATGAAAATGTTAGTCTTATTCTTTACCCAGTGGTGTTTAATAAACTTGAGGGCAAATGAGAAATACAAACAAACATAATTCAAAGCAGTAAACAGGCTTACTCTCATATCCAATAATCTCCAACAGTGTACATACAAGTACCAGCGGCAAAGTAACGCAAGGCGATGCATACAGCCGGCGGCTCTGACACGACTCTGAAGGCTCTCACGACAACTTATAGCTCAAGAGGCTGACACAGATCAGGATATTTTGCATGAGCGCCATATTGCTTTGTATCAATCCGGGTGTGTTTATGGAGGCTTTGTTTGGGTGACTATTAGATATAACAGCACAATTACCGCTTTCACACCCTTGCCCTCCAAGGACCCACACTCGATTTAAAAAAAGTGGACTACCTTTATAGGACTGAAAAATGAAGATTACTTCGCTTTCACTTGTTTCCATGTTGGCCATTTGGAATATCTTTTGAAACCATGTCAACAGTATGCTCTTACAAACCTGTGAACATGTCCATACATGCATACTCCCAATTGTGATACACAGAAGCACGCATGCACACTCTCTTCTTCCATTTTCAGACGATATCCCCTTCATTTACACATGGTAAAAGACACACAAGCTTGGGAATTAGTCCGCCAAAATTACCAAACAGTGTTTCTGGATGCAACAATGTAAAATTCTGGTTGCATTAGCTCTTATAATTCAGTCAAAGTGTACCTTAATATTCCAAATAAGTCATTCATGTGCTAGATCTGTAATAAGATTCAGCAACATATGAGTAAGAGCTTATTAAACCATGTAAATTACAGCCGTCACAAAGGTTTGGCCTTTTTACCACCTGTAACATTGAAGAGCCAATTGCCATAATTATGACATCTTTTAAACAGTGCTGAGCTGAAAGGTTTTTCTATTCATTTAATTTAGTTTCTACATTTAAACTGTGTCTAATGTATGAAAAACAGAGCCTACTTTCTCCATATGTCATAAGAGACAGAACAATTATTTCGTTTTTATCGTTAAAAGTTGCTTGTTTTTGAATTGTTAAGAAAATTGACTTTGTGTTTTGACTATATCAGGAATGAACTGAACTCACCTCTAAACCCCCGTTGTCACAGAAGAATGGGAATGCTGAACATTTGCTTCCCGATGTTAAAATCAGGCACATTTTATGCTGGATGGAAACCCACTGAGCAAAATGAAAGTCACTCACTGTGCAGATACTGAACATAAAGAGACCATCTGCTGGATTGTACTGCCTGTCTAAAAAAGACATGACATTTTGCTGCTTCATTTGAGTCTGTCACTTTTAAAAAAAAATGTTACTGTCAATATGTCTTAGTTACTGTAGTGAGTATGAATTGTATGGATTAAAATGTGCTTTAGCAGTTTAAATGGGGAATATAAGTGTCTTGTATGAGTGCTTGTTGAGAAATTGCCTGTACAATTCCATGTATTATACTCTCCAGAGAGTATTCTGTAATGAATACTATACACACAGCATTGCGGGACCAGATACACAATATATTGTATTATGGGACAAACATTCTGAGTTGTCAGCTGAACCATGATAGCCTATATATCATTCCGGCTGCTTTTTTCACACCTACCTACCCCAGGGAGAGTGTCATGCAACAACACATAAGTGTTGCCTTTGCCACCAGTGGTTCTTTGACCTTCTGCAGTACTAACAGATCACAGTGAGGAGCAGGTTCTGTCTCAGGATTAATCCACCTACAGCCTGATAAAGAGATAGAGAGAGAACATACTAAGCATATATGCCAATCGAATGAATTGCCTATTTCACCAGTAAAAACATTTTTGTAGCACCTGGTTTTACGCTAACTCTCTGTTTTAAAACTCATTTAATCCTGGATCAGTCAACTCCAGACTGCACACTCACAAGAATGACTAATTCCTAGATGAAATGGAAAATGATTCACTCAGCTAGCAGAAAAGCGAGCTCTCTTATGTGAAGTCATGTTCCTCCACTGAAAGAAAAGGCTTTTTTTCTGAGCTGTATGGAGGTTTGTTCCATCTGGGGCTCTGTCCGGGGGCATCAGCCTTACTCTCTCAATGGTCTACAGTAAAGCATGTCAAGGGTCAGTGCATTAGTAGCTGTTTTTCCCAGAGTCTGCAACACAGAGGGAGTTAAGAATAGAGCTAGATGGAGCAGTCATGTTGGAAGTTATCCACAATACAAGATTGTCCCGAAACAATTTATTTCGTAACATTTAATATGCTTCGCAGAATTTCTAGTAAATATGCTTTCATCTGCGTCTATTTAAGCTATAGTACTGTATAGAGCTATTTTTAACAAACAATGTAGGTTTCAGAAAGTATAGTTTTAAAACATGTTGTTTTGAAAATGACATATTATGCTTATTTTCAGGTTCATATCTGTATGTTGTGCTTCCACTGTGACATGTTTACATCCTTTTAATGTTCAAGTTTGCTTTATTTTTCTCATACTGCCTGTGCAGCAGCACCTCTTTTTCACCCTCTGTCTGAAATCAGATCCCAGTCTGCTCTGATTGGTTAGCTGGGCGGCTCTGTTGTGATTGGTTATCGCTTAGAGATGTTCCAGCCCTTAGCCTGTCTCCGCTTCTCTAGCCAATGCTTCCAGGTGATATCCTTATGTAACAAAGGAAAACAAAGGATTCTAAATGAGGCATTTCAGGCAGGGGGTGGGGGGGAGTTTGTGGGAGATAAAATCCCTCTGGCATGAATGTTTGGATTTTAGCCATTGCATTGCATATAAAATGTATGTGTTTGCATTCACAGTTTACAAATCCTGGGTGGTTAGCCAGCTGGCTTTTTAATTAATAACTTTAGATAACAACTAAACAACAACCAAGTGTAAGCTACAGACCGATGTGATAACGTGATGAAATCGTATCATCTGTATTGTTTATTTTAAACTGCAACATGTCCGTATAGAAGTTAGCTTAGCCTAATGTCAATGGTGCCAAGCCCTTCTAGCTTTGCCTATTGATAATTTCCCCATTACAAATCATTTCAACGCACAAGCTTTCATTTTGACACATAGTGCTAAGTAACGTGATGCAAAGACACCTAATCATTTAAAAAACACAGTTAATACAATGATTTCATACCAAAAAACGCTGTTTCCTCCGCTTACCTCCTTTCTGCATCAGAGATATCCACATTCCGGGTCAATCTGGGGTTAACACTGCAACTTGAGGCTTGCTGTTGACATTAGGTGCAAAGTTGGACTCCTGCCTATCATTTGCATGCATTTCCAAGGTGTAAAGTTGTGTTATTTGTACGCAGACTGAAGAGACTGGGTTGGCAGACCACTATAAGGAAGATATTTTCCCAGTGCCAAAGCTGTACTAGTTTTCCAGTCAAGAAGGCTTTGTGGAAAAAGTTAGATTAAAATGCTGGCAACTTTTGGCATACATGATTATGTTTCTAATATTGATCAAACCCACTCCTCGTGCAAGGCTGCCAGTGAAAGCAGAGAATTTCTTTGCATGTCTTCAATATAAATGCACTGCTGTAAGAGAGGGACTTAATAAGATACATTATCTGTATTTTTGTTTTTGACATCATTTGTTGCCTCTGCCAAATGTGAAGTTTTTGGTTTGTCTAGAAATAGAACCAACCTTTTGTCAGGTACAACATCATCCTGTAATAACACCAGTCTTATGTAGATCTGGATCACTAACAGGCAGAGCTGTTTGGCCTCAAGACATAAAAACGTCTATCTGGCATGCACTACTGGCTCGGGCAATCAGCACCGCCCTGGCCGCACTTGATGAAATACCTTCTGAAAAGGCCACCTCTTCACATTTGTAAAAGTCACCTTCCATTATCTTCCAATTGTGGGAGTCTGAGCTCTGTAATGTTATCTCTTACAAGTGTAGCAGGTCCAGCCTGACATTTGTAAACAGTCACTTTACTTCCTATTCCTTCGATATTCCATGTCTTTATGACCAATCAGATACGAGCTCCTGTTCTCCTGACAGCTGGTGCTGCAGCCGGCTATACTACCGTCAGAAGCCTTCCGGAGCTGCCCTCATCTTCCTCGCTAAATGCCACAGTGTCGTCTTGCTGGTATTTCACAGGATGTCTCCTCTAAATCTTGTGTCTTAAGCCACCTTAGTAAATGTGGCTGTATTTCGAGGAAAGACTCTGGACTGATGATAACATAGCAGAGAAGCCAGTTTGGCAGCTTCTTCTACATAAAGTGTGTGGGTGTGATGCAACATGTAATTGGCAGAGACAATTGGAGTGTGTGAACTGGAAGTGTGAAAGACAAGCAACAGTACTCTGAGCATATTGGAAAACCTGCAATCTGTTGTTGTTTTAATGGTCAGGCAACAATCTAGAATTAAGCAATGATATAATAATTAACAGGTGAACGAAACATCAGTCTCATTTTATTAAAAGTATCTTTGGACATATTTCTAGAAGCATTACCATTTGATGATGGATGATGCAACCCTTTCTTATTGATATTTCTGCTCTTTGTTCTACTTACTAACTAATGACAGATATCACACTGTTGAAAGCTTAGCCTTTCCAAACTTGAGAGAGGTAAATTACTAGAGGCCTATCATAATGGATTTTTTTTAACAGAACTCCTTATAATCACTACATCATTAAAAAATGTCTTGCTTCCATGTGGACTAACATTTATAACATGCCTAGATGTGACAATTTACCTAATCAGTTACATTTACAAAGGGAATATAGCTGTATTTAATCGCTGATATAAGTAAGGAAATGCACTTTTTAAATGGCCACCATTAAATGCTCTGTAGATCTCAGGAGAACTGTAGGATTGGGTAAGTGTTCTCTGCGGGTTACCCTTTCACATATACAGTACATTACCTTACAGTAATTAGGTGTGTACAATATTTGTTATAGAAGCTTGAATTTAATATTACAAACTATCACCACAAAAGGATTAGCTAAATACCATCAAGTTGAATCACCTGCTCTCAGTCCCAAGGTCTCTACATTTCTGAATGCCATTAAAGAATCCAAACCCCCCCCCTAAAAAATCACAACATAATGGTCATATTGTTCAGACCCAGGTAGCTGATCCATCACAACACCACCACAAAGTGATTTCATACAAATGCAAGTATGGTCATGTTAAAGGTAGTGTAGCTGCCAAAAATGTGTCGTGTAAGACGTGTGCAAGGACAGGAAGTGGAGCCATGCTTCTGACGAAACCTCCACTGGTAGCAGGTAATGTAGCATGTAGAGCCCGAGAGACTCTCTGCCTGTGCTGTCATTCCTTTCCATTATCCCGGAGTGGGAGCAACAATGGAGATATCAATCAGTTCGTGGATACTCATGCTGAAGCTGTCATGTGCCACCATGCTAGGGAGAGCTGTGACAGACAAAGATGGATGACACGTCCCAACACAGGGAATATCCTTAACAGGAGAGAAATTAGCTGTACACAAGTCAAGCAGGACTCAGCATTGTATGACTTTACCTTCGGTTTGGAGGGAACAACAATAGACTGTGTAAAATAAGTGTTCGTACTCGACGGGACATCACCAATGGGCTTGTAGACTACTTTTTAGAAGCGTCGTGCTTGCCGTTTTGGTCGGCGTCATTTTGTCAGAGCACTAAACACATTTTCTTTTAAACAATGTGCTGAACTTTCATAAACTGACAGAGTTAAAGAGTTATCACAGTTTTAGTACGTCCTGCTTTAAAATCTGCCATACTCTAAATGGCAATCATTTACAAAGTGATTTAATCTTTGCCAAGTGGGATTTACGGTAATTTTCTCATAGACATCTTTACAATCAGACTTGTTTATTTAACAAATGGAGTTGGACGATGCTGTCCATTAGTAAGTGTGCACATTCAAACCACTTCTGCAGTGGCTTCACTTTACAGACCCAGATATTGCTGCTTGGTAAAAACCTGAATAAGCTCAGAGGACCTGTGGATGAATGGCCATCTCTGACGTGTTTCATCAGCATGACGCAAGATTGATTTTGCAACTGATGATGATGATGATGATGATGATGATAACTGTTCTCCTGTTGGTTTACTCCATGCATGCTTTGGTCCAGCAACTACAAAAGTAGGCCATGGTGGGTGAGATAAACACCTGACCCAATCACTAGCTTACAAACAGGAACAAGTTACTGTTCGCTGGAGCTCGCTGGAGACTTACAGCTTTGATGGAGCAGCGTCAGGTGTCTTTTCTAAAGATTTATAAATAGTACATTCTCCCCGAGCTGCAGATCTGCCTCCCTCTCAGTGTCATTAAGCCCAATTGGAGCGGTAATTGCTTATAGCGAGGCAGTCAACCACATCTCTGATGGATGGAAGGAGAGGACAAAACTATTTTTGGTATAGCTTCCACGGCTGTGCATGGCGGTAACGGGACTCCTTTTTTTAGCAACACACCATTTTCTCATCAAATTTTTACCTTACAGGTGCCACCAAAGCCCAGATCTAATTTTCTTATTACAGCGTTTACAGAATTTATGCATGAAAAGAGAGAGAATAAAGATGCACTGTTGCCCTGTATCATTTCCTCAGTAAGCGCGGCATCAATATTGCAGAGTCTTATTGTTGACCCAGCCAGGGAGCCTTTGCACAATGAGATATTATAGCTTCTTTGATTGTTTTGTCAAAAACATTACACACAAGAGCAGCAGCCGTTGAAATGAGAGCCCCCATCAAAAAGAAAAATGATGCACCTTTTTTTTATTCATTCTCTTTACTCATGGGGCTTACTCTTTTTTTCTGGCTCCTCAGAGCAACCAGCCAGAAGGTTATTTTTCACCTCGACACCTCACCTGACGCAGTCTGCTCAATGACAGATAAACCCAGTGGGTTTTCTATGAGGCTTGTGCCTGCAGATGGCACGGTGTGCTGATGGGGCACTCTGGTGTACTGGAGACTGCAAAGGGAATTTAAAAGGATGAGGGGGAGGGGGGTTTTACCGAGTGTGAGTAAAAGTAACAATATCTGGACTGTGAAATGCCAAGGAGTAATGTGAGGAATGGATAAGCCAGTGCCATGGAAACAAAAAGGGAAGGCCTCTTAGACTCCCAAGGCGACTGTTCATGTTCTTTTCCTGGATTTTCCTTACACCAACAACTAGATGTTCACAGGGTCTGACAGCTCATTAATAGTGTGAGGGTTCAATACCATATTTCTTCTTCTTATGCTGCGGGAATAAATTAGAAAATATCCACGCAGAAGCTGCAGATTGTCTATTTTATAGATAATTTCCAAATCAGATAGAACTCATATTGGATGCAAAACTAATTAGATTCGTCCTGTGCAATGAACAGCATGTGTGTCTGCAGCCCTGAAATAGTTTTTACACTTTTTCAATTAAAAAAAGCCTTCTCTTTGTAATAAATGAAGCCCAGTAGAAGCAAAACAATCAAAATATTTGGAACAAAACTAACAAAGAGAAGAGAAATGGGGGAGAAAAAAATGCGATGCCCTAATTTTCAAACAGAGGAAGAAATCAGTTGTAGACGTTCTCTCTGTGTCCGTGACCTCGGGGTCACACAGAGACAGATTCCCCTGTGTTTGCAAAGGGCTCCTCAAGGTCACTTCCTTCACTGCGGGAAGAATGGCTGCTTTTGGAAACCTCCTGGGGAGACACAACAAAGTGACCTCATGGTTCGGCAGTGGACCGACTGCAGAGCAGGATATTGGCGCTCCCTCCTCGATCCCTCTGCCAGCTGTATATTAATAAACCTCAAAGACCCGAGTCGCAGAGCCACTGCTTGTTTGCTGTCTGCTTGTTTTGCCCTTGAAACCGCAGTGGTCTTAATTCATAATGCTGTGTGGTGTTCCAGACTAGACAAGGTCAGGAAGGTACGAGGACAAAATGCAGTTTGTGTTTTTCCATGATGCTGCAGATATTCGGAGGTGTCAAACTGAGGTCATTGTAAAGAAATGTGTTTTTTCTGCCTTGAAGAGTTCCTCTAAGCTTTAGTAGTTGTAGCAATCAACCCTGAGCTTTTTGAAGAACAATACAATGCAACCTACATAATTGATATTTGGGGATTCTCAAGAGGCTTACCTATCCTAATAAAGTTGGTTCCTCTGTTACATTAGGGCACTGGGCCTGGTAGGAAATATGGCATCTTGGATTGCCTTTTTATCAAATAAAAGTGCCATTTTAACAATAATGACCAACATAACCTTTTATAAAATCCTATATTTTGTTTTGTTAAATTTGTAATTTTTATAAATGATTCTGTTTTCTGGTTTTCCCTTTCGTAATTTTGCCAAACAACATTGCTATAATTTTGTAGCAAACATTTTATTTGACTATAATTTTAATCAATACTAATAGACCTACAGTCGTAGTACTGGTATGCTAAAGATGCTAACATGCTCACAGTGATAATGCTAACATGATCTAATGTTTCCACTCTCACAATCTTACTTTAGCGTGTTAGCATGCTAACAGTTGCCAATTGGTGGAACAGCTAAAGCGGTAGGGAATGTCATTGTTCTGCAGGTATTTGGTCTCGAACCAAAATGAAGTATTTATCAAATTCAAAATATTATGGACCTAATGCTCAATATCTTTACCAGATGTCACACCAATCCATGGAATAGTTGTTCAGATATTTTAGTGTGAACTGAAGTGGTGGTCCAGGTAAGCTATGGTTTATGCTCTAAACTATAAATTACATTGAGTTTCACAGAACGGTTTATAGAAATAAACACGTCTCCTATATTCATGCTATGATCCTAAGCAACTTATTGATGTTCATTTGTAAAGATTCAGTAAAGGTCGATTCATTTATTTTTTTTACGGTAGGAACTTCACAATGTTTTATTGGGGTAATTTCCTCATGTGAAACTTGCAGCATTCAATTATTAAACAATTACAAAAGAACATTTGTAATGACCTTTTCAAGAAAAGTTACACCAAGCATGAGGAAAGCTTATTATTGAGTCTACAATTATAGGATCTATTGGACGGCCGCATGGCCTGTGGAGAAGATCAAACTGAATAAAGCAGCGTGTGAAAAAGAACTAAGCCTTTATAAATCCAGAAGCAGCTACCCGCACTATTTCTCTGATGTTAAACTAGTCTCTTAATGTTACACACGTCATTTAATGTTGGATTGGCATGTAAACATATGCTCTCTACTGTCAGGAATGTATCTAAGAAGACTTTTGGAATGGCATATCTTTTTGTTGCACTCCTTTAGATTCATATTTGTGTATATTGTGTTAAATGTCTCTCTCGAATGTTAAAGGTAATAATTGATTGCGTTTCCTTTGAGTATGCCTAGATTAAATGACAAATCGAAAGGTTTGGCATTGCATATCCATAAATACACAGATTAATATGTAAGTTTGACATGCAACCAGCTTACACCACACGGTATAACATATAGTATGTGAACATGAGGTTAAACTGGGGTTAATTAAGATTGAGAGGATTAAGGCTAGGCATTCATGGAATTTGACTTGAGTTGGGATGTATGTATTGGCCTTAATCTATAAAGGTTTAGTTGCCACTCTAATCAATTGTAGACAAAGTCAGGATGTTGTGATTCCCCTGTTGACTGAGAAAGCTTCAACCAGTTTGTTAACAGTCAGTTTTACTTCTGTTTAATTTCCCCTGCAGCTATTTATACAGTTATTTAAGTCATTGGAGCAAACTAATATATGAAGAGCAAACACTGCAGGATAAAAAAACACTGTCAGGATGATCATATTAACCTCGACTAAATTAGGTAAATAAAAAGCCACGGGGAATTTATTGTCTTATTCTCTTTGAGTTCCAATAATGATTTTTTAGGCTACGCAAATTAAGATTTACAAGTATGTTTAGAATTCCAAAGATGAAAAACTAGCTCCAAACAAAATTCAGTGATTGAAATTGCCTTCTCAAACAATATTTCTGTCTGAGATTAATTATGAGGAAATGAAAACAGGGTTTTCTGTTAACATACTGACCCCATTTTCAGAGAGCACATCAAACAAATCCAAAGCCAGTTAAAGAAACCCCTGTCGAAAACACTCCCTAAGCAAACACACAGACAAGTAAACTGCTGTGATTTTGCCGTGACACAAAATGCAGCTTTAATCTGCTGTCGAGCGCTGTGATGAATATTGATGTTTCTATTTAAATGTATCTTGTCTCCTGTAGAAGTGAGTCTACTTATCTATGTTTACCACTTCCATTTCATTTGGATAATTCATGGCTGATGATTGTCAAGCTGATGTAGGCAGCTGTAATTCCAAACATTTGTAGCTGTACAATATGATTAATAATACATCTAGGCAGGCTCTCCTGTGAAACACTTCAGAAGTACTTTGCGTTGTTTGTAGTGAGGCGACGCATATTCCAACAGGCATCTATTCTCAGATGTGTGTTAAAGCCTGTATCTTTTATAAATATATATCCTCTCCTAAAGGAATAACCATGTCGCTATCTGTTTTCTCTGTCATTCTCGATTTCTTCCTTTCTTTTTCACCCTGCTCTAATTTAAAATTCCAAATGGCAGTAATGTCCTTGGGCTGCTCTTCATCGTCTGTTTGTTGCATTAGTGTGTGTGCACTGAAAAGGAGGGGAAAGTTTAAAGAAAAGCCCATATAGATGCTCTTGACACATGTAGTAACATGTTGCACGTGTTTTGGCTGAATTGCTATAAATAGTTTATTAGGCTCTTGTGAAATACAGTGAATTTTATTTTGGTCGCTGTTTTCACATGTTGGCATGAGTGAACATGCAGCGTGACCCTCCCTTAATAGGAAACAATGAACATGTGTTATGAGTGTTTATCACACAGACTAAACAGAGACATTTATACCCGGGTATCAGATCAGCGTGACACAGACAGTGACCCCTTTCTACCAGATAGGCAAAGGCTAAGATGGAGGTCAAGTAAGGGTCAACCCTGTAATCTATTATGTAAAATGAGCTTACGTTGATAACCTTAACACCGATCCTCTGGGGTCAGACAGTGTTTCAAATATGGAATATTTTGATTATTGAAATGTATATCAGAAATTTGATAGAAAAATCAAACAGATGTGGCGCCTTCCTACACTGATGATGTTTTCTATTAATATCCAATAATAACCCTTTAATATATCAAACAGTCCGAATGATTGAGTTTTCATAGAAGCAGCCTTTGAAACCTGTTTTGGCAATTTAAAATGATTCCTTGAAATCTTCTAAGCATACTATACATGATGACACTGGAAGGCTGGACTATGCCGCAAGGTTAACAAAAAATATTTAAAATGTGTCAATGTGTCCCTATGTGTCATTAAAATCAATTACATCCAATTATTGAACCCAAAATAACCCAAGGTGAACAGAGCTGCTGCAAAGAAGCAAACTGCAAACTTTCTACAGTCACCTTGAAGCCTGCGGGGTTTCAAGTCTGATTGATTTTAGGTGGAGTCTCTCTTTAATCAACTGCTACCTGACCTAAGTTTTTTCATTAAAGACATTTTGTATGAACAATAATTTAATTTGCAATCAGCCACATTAGCATAGGCCCTCACACGCCCACATGGGGCACATCGTACACCATTATTCAGTGGTTAAAAGTCCTGGTCCTGCAGTTGCACATTTTTTGGGGGGTGATAATTCTCTTTGGGTTCATCACAACGAATGAGCACTTTAACATTACACTCAGTCATTTGATCCATCCATTATCTGTCATTGCATATCCTTAAGAGGGTCCCAGCGGATTGGAGTGAATCTCAGCTGACACTGGGCTGGAGGCGCGGAACATCCTGATCACCCGTCCATCACAGACCTGACACATATAGACAGACAATCATTCACACTTATATTCACACCTGCAGACAATTTAGAGTCACCATTTAACCTGCATCTCTTTTGATTGACCATTTGAAAAGATGATAATGACCTAATGACCCTACTGGTAGCTATAAACCTTACCCTAGACAATAACACTTCCTCACTGTCTACCATAGAGATTTTTGCTAAATGGCATCATATTGGCAAAACAAAATGGCTTGCAGTAGCTGTCCCTTGGCAGTGGAAACGTTACCCTGCAGAATAGCCATTGTTGAGAAAGGAGGTTTTGCTTATAGTCTGCCTTTAGCACAGACAGCAGATGGGCTGCTAGCAGTAGCCATTTGGCTAGTGATATATGAACATCTTGTACATTTAGAAGAATCAACAAACAGAAATGACTGTTTCCCTTGCACAGTTTGTATCTGTTCTGAGTTTTTTGTATCTGAGAAAACAGAAAGTGATGTATTTCTCGTTGCAGCAGTGACACCATCATAAATACATCTGTAAACGCTAGTGCAGGTAAAGTTACATTTTTGTCGGATATGATTAGTGCAGTTAAACATTAATCAAGACTGTTTTATACCTGAAGCACCAAAGGGCTATAGTTTCTCTAGCTTGGAATATAAAGCAACCAGTAGTCCTGGTTTCAGAACCCTGGGAGCTTCATGCTGGTATGTCTTATATCTTGTTCCTCATCCAGTGTTGGTGCAGGCTTTTCCGGGCAGACTGACAGCTGCTGAGCTGCTCACATCACCACGTCCCTCCCCAGGACAGGAGTGCCTCTAAGTCTCATTAGGCCAAACTGGCAGCTAAAGTGAAAGAAAATAGGGCCACAAGCTCAGCCTCCCATGGCAGAAACCTCCCCATCGCTCAGAGGAGCTCTCATTACTTCTCCCCCCTTCCCTCCCTCCCCTAGACCGTCTCCTAAAGGCAGCCAGCTCCATCCATCAGATCTATCGATCCTATCTCCCCATGGTGTGGTACCTGCCTGTTTTTGAGACTAAGTGGGAAGGATGGCAAGGCTAGCATGATATTTCAGCTTTCCTATGACAGCCATGTCCCCTAGGGATGTTACAAGGTGAACTGGTGTCTGGGCTTCTAGTAGGAAGTGCCCCACCGTAGATCTAAATAAAGGAACTCTCCCCGGAGGAGTTACAAACAATAAGATTTTCTTGCTTGGACATGGGAGTAAAAAATCAATTCTCTGTTGCTTCCGCTGCTGGTTCCACTGCAAAAAAAAAAGGTATCCCATTTCTTTTGATATTACACATGATATGGCAGCACAAACTTCTCTTGGCCCAAACCAAACCTGTTTTTTATTTAAAAAACAGTCAAAACTGTTGTTTAATGTTTGACAGGGATGTCTCGCAAAGGAACGTGGAAACTGTAAATCCTTAGAAAGATACTTGATGGCGTGTCACACACAGTTCCTCTTGAGTTGGATCTTAGTACTCTGATGCTTTTCGGCAGAGAAGCAAGATTAAGCTTTTAAAGTGATTGCTTTGAGAAAACCCATCTTGAAGCAGTTTCACATGAGCACTTGTTAGACTTCAAACAAGGATTAAATACACAGTGTGCGACACTATTCAGAAATATTGATTTGTAATTCAACATGTATTCAGTATATTTCTTCAATTTCACTCAGAGTAGAATTGCAACACATTTACTCATTTCAAGTCGGCTATCTTAACAAAATATAGTTAATTTTGCTTGATTTGTAAACAGAACACGCTGATCCAATGGTGATGGCAGGAGCGCAGCCTTCGGAAGTCATTGGTTTAATTCCCCCCACCACATACCCTCATACCCCTTCCCTGTAATAATGGCATCTCTAGAATGCAGTTTCACTATTTGCACCTGTAATATTTCCTGTTTACACTGTAAACATGATATTTGATTAATTGTTTTCATTAGATTCTAGCTAGATTTACATCACAGCAGGGAATTATTTGTTCGAGATTTCACTGTGGTTTCATCCCTAGGAACGACTGACATTGCCAAGCCATTTGATCCATTCCTCTATCCTATATATTTCTACACATTCTTTTAATTAAAATTTCAGATTGGTATTGCTCTGGTTACATTATGATGTATGCCTTCTCAAAAGTGTAACAATACGTTGAGGCCACAGACTGATGTAGGTAGAGATTGTTGGTAGTCAAAACAACATTAAGGTATTTAAAGGAATTGATGTAATACTCTCCTTTTAGTATCGCAGTATTTAGCAAAGCCGCCTCAGCTATATGACATCTAATGAAAGCGAATTTCCACTCACAATAGTCATGTTTCCATTACATTTTCTAGTGAGTTTTGAGTGAACCTTTTAAATGTCGTAGAGATGGCAAAGCAAAAAACTGAACAAGGCCTGTTTTACCAAAAATGTAAAATTAGGGTTAGCATCTTTTATTCATTGAGAACCTCATTGGTCTGCACATATTTTTTTTGGACGTCAAATTTAGCACAAACAACAGTAGCTCAAGTGAGCATGACATTTCTTTTGTGCAGTTGAGGCGTGTGCATAAAAGTATGTGTATGCAGAGAAGACTGGTTCTTGGGACAATGCAAAAAATACCCTGAATATTGCACCAGTTCTAAAAAGTAGGATACACGAGGTAATGTGTAGCCTAGTTTCAACCTATATCACAGAGAAGAATGTTAATAGAACTAGAGTGGGGAATTTTATCAAAGCATCATGGGGCATGATCACAAATGAAACCATTGAGTGTTGCAGTGGTGATATGAGCACATCAGATTCTAAACGATATATCAAATCTTCAAAGATAGCCATACTTATAAAGCGCCTTATACAGTACTACGTTTGCCTGAGGTTCTTCTTTTGTCCATTCAAAATGCATAAGTCTTAATTGATGTATTGTAAACAAATGAAACCTGAAAAATACACCACATGTTTAATGCTATAGCAAGTTGTAAGACGATGGGAGATAAAACATGAATTGCTTGAATCACTGTTGTGACGTATGTTCTTCTAAGAAAGTTGGAGGCGCTTTAAGAGCGTATTATCACCATGGTGCTAATAAACAGTCCTGTTCTTGAATGGACTTCTACTTAGCACATATTCATCACCCAGTTTCCAGTGGTTCTTTTATACCCTTTCATTATTAAGGAATATCAGAAGCTTGAATCATCGGTGATTTAAATATCTTTTAATTTGGCTTTCTGTTATTTTTTCCTCAGGGTCTTCCTGCTCAGATAGATCGCATGCAGGCTAATATTCCAAGTTCAATCTGAATGATTAAATATGTTTAATGAATAACTGATTGGGTTTCAGCAGAATCAGTACCTCTCCCTGTACATGCAGAGGCACATGCTGCACGCACACTTTCTTCCACTACTGTTCTCTCGAAACTCCTGTGTTTTTTCTAAATGTCTCTCAGTTCTTCCACCTGTAATTTCTGAAAGGTCAAGCGTTGTAAATTGGACATATCAGAACGAAGATGAAAGTACACCTGTGCGTGAGCCTCTGAGTGCTTTTTTCTCCAATCCTGTGATTTTTCATGAAGCTTAAGTGATAGAAATAGTCTGTTTCTGAGGAGACTGTAGCTCCAACCAGCACAGTGTTGATAATTAAGTGTGATTTCCAACGGCAGGTTCAGCCCACCGGAAAAAGAGTAAACAGAGTATTTCCTGTTGTCTCTGCTCAGTGTGCTCTGTTTGTCATTTGTGCCATACTTCCTTTACGGATAAATATGCTGATTTTTAGTTGGGAACACTTGCAATCAAATTATTAAAATGCTTATTAATTTAACAGGAATTTCCTCTCTATTTAATTGCTCAGTTGAATTTATTGAACAGTTAAGTGTAATACAAAGTGAATTCAAATGAGCGCTCTAAAGTAAGGTACGGTGAGTTCAGTGTCCAGTTTGGCTCTGTACAAAAACATCTCTCAGGAGAGTTAACTTCCCTGATTCAATGACCAGAACTGACATGCAGTCGCTCACACATAACAAAGGTGTCAGTTTCAGAGGAGCATAAAGGGATCCCTGAGAAAGTAAAAGGCATGAGTACAGAAAAAAGAGCTCAATTTGCATTCATTAGATGTCTCTGTCGCTTGAGAGAGGAAAATCTGCAACGTGATCTATTATTTTCCCATGGTTCAGAGAGTTTGTACTTGTACCTGTCAGACAACATAAGAACTCAGCAGGGAATCAAATAAACAAAAAACCCAAATCCCCTGATACAGAAACACTCCTAAAATCCTTCATTCGGTCACATTCAGTCATGAAATATTATTCATAAATCCAGAGAAACATGTGAATATGGAGTGGAACATCACTTTCCATTTGCATGTTATTTTCAGATGTTGTTTTCTTTTTCTTATGGTGTATGTATACAGTATGTGTTGCGTGTATGAAATAATGACTACACAGAATTCCTTAAAATAATGGATTAGTCCTGGAAACGTATATCACCTCACTGGAAAATTTATAAAATATCATTATGTGGACTGTATGATTTATTCAATGTAAAAAGTTCCTTTCTGCATGAACAAAAAAACTGCCAAGCGACCATCCAAATTGACCATTTGCCAAACTGCTCCCCCGAACAGCAATTGACAAGGCTTAGCAACCGTAACTAGGCACGGCAGGTCTGTCAAGCTTTATATTTCTCCACTGTCAGGTGGTTTTCGTGAAGCTGCAGGGAAGCTTTTTTCTGCCTTGGTACTGTAGCTTAAGCTTTAGTCTTTGAGCAGAATATTTATTATTTTAGCAATCAAATGCGTCGTCAGCTGGAAACATACAAAAGTTAGCCAGAGACTACGCTTTAAAGATGACCTATCATGCCCATATTTTCCTCATAGTAGTTTAAGGAATATACCTGTATTGAGACTCTGTCTGTAACGCTCCATTTAAGCACCTTTCTCTTTAAGACCCCTCCTCACAGAGCCTTATGTGCTTTGAATTGCTCACTAGAGAAAATATTGTGCACCTTTTGCAAAGATAGTTCTATAGCTTTGGGTGGAAATACTAATTGTTAGGGTTGGTTTATTCTACTGAGCCTGAAGGTGGCTTAAGTGGAGTCAGATATACAGTATATAGAGCTGTTGATTCCAATGGTTCCTGACCGAGGCAGCCCAACACAAAATGACAGATTTCATAGTGGGGTTGGTAATCCAGTCAGCAAAATGTATGTGCACAAACTCTATAAATGTTAGTCTTTCATTATGCTTCGACTTTAAATCAAATAACACTAGATAAGACAGATATAGCTACAGCTGATAAAAATCTGCAACAATGTAATTTAACGACAGTGGTAATTACAGCCTGCTTTTTCCGCCTATATCTGAAATAAAGGTCCCATTGTTTTAAAAAAGAAAAAGAAAACACAAAATTCAAGTCGTTAATCTGCCACTGAAATCAGCAAGAGGAATTAAGTGGGGGGCTGGACTATATGGAAAGAGAAAATATAAGAATAATATCATATAAAAAAATGAACACTCGCAATATCATAGCAACTGCCTTGTAGAGACAAAGGACCTTAGACTGCATGGTGCTTTATTTTACATCAGGAAACATCTTACCTAGCTGCATCTGCCTGCTGAAAACCTTAGGCTCTTCTCCGTGGCCATTTTATGAGCAGAGCGACCATGCCGGGCACGGCATGGCACAAGCACAAATTCAATTATGAGGTGGGGGTGATTGACAGGAAGGTACGTGTGCCAGGCTCTGTCTATACACAGCCTGAGGCTGATACATGTGGAGGCTTCTGGCCTGACAACTGCTACCTGGCTGTCAGTTAGAAAAGTCCCATTGTGTTGCTGGAAAAACCCTCAGCACTCAGGTGTGTTTACAGCCCAGAGCACGGGACTGCAGACACGCCCCTGAGGATCCCCCAACAGCGCCTTGCTCCAAAAATACAGGGTGAATTAGATGGAGACAAAGCACCATAAACCCATATCTCTCCCCCCCCCCACCATGCCCTCTGTGATGCTGCCTCCCAATTAGCCACACTCCTGCTGCTGAGGCGAGATAACAATAGAAGCCCATGTATCCCCTAAAGACCTCACTAGAGGACCTTTATTACCGTATTGATATCTCCTACATGTCACTGCTGCCCCCACTTGCCTGGCAGCATGCCCGCACATTTTATATGAGGGGAAATAAGCAGAGGGGCTGTAACCCAATACAAGAAGAAAACAGCAGGAGACAGCATTAGTCTGGAATGGTACATGCTTTAATTAGTGAGACGCAGTAAGGAATAAATAAAATATGATACAGCAAGCTGCACACTAAATAAAAAAAACTGATTATTGGGTGGAATTACAAAAAATATTCTTGCAAAGGTAAACTGACACCCAGTGGTATGTATAACACTTTTCTGAGCTGACATAAAGTAAAATAAAAACGTCATTTTAGAAATAGAAACATCAGTTGCAAACACTTCCACTGAACATTTTATACTTCAATACTTCCTACATGTCACAGTGTTACCGTTGTGACTGATGTATTTTAAAACACAGAGCATCCTTTTAAGCAAACAGTGCTTTAAGACCAAGTGGAAGAAAAATCTAAATATTGCATTTTCAACAAACAATAAAGTGTTCAAGTTAGCTCACATTCTGTAGCACCACAAATGAGTTATTTCATGGACAAAATGTAACTGAAGTCCAATCGTTCAGAAAACACACAGTGCCTAGCTGACCTAAAAAATAAGCATACATTTAAGTTTATGTGCACGACCGTTAACAGTAAAAGATGTCTTTTTTATTTGTCCACTTAAATAGATACAAACTGGTGGTTTTGGTGAATGATGTTGGCCATTTTAAAACATTTTTATTTAATTTGGATTTGTTTTTAAAGCAAGACTATATAACTTTTGAAAAAGCAATAATGCATTCATAATTGGACCACTAAATAAATATCAGAAATGAACCGCAGCCTTGCTCAAATCAATACACAGGTTTGTTGATGCAGCTTTTCTGTAACATATAGTGACTAGTGTTGGCTTATAGTCAAATGTATGCTGTGTAATTGACATTACTGAGCCTGTTCGGTGTGATAAAAGGTTACAAAGGCTGGCTGATCATTTCTAACTGTTGGATTGTTAAGGAAAACCTTACTAATCCAAATCATCACCTAAAATTGGAAAAGGTTTTATAGTAAACATAAAACATAAAAAACAAACTGTCACATTATAGCTCTGTAAGACGTGATCCTGTCTTCAAAACATCTTAATAATCAAAAAAATCGTAAGGCACTTTTTACCTGGCTTTGAGGCAAGAAATGGCATTAAAGTGTCTTATATTTTGCATTTTTATCACAATCCTTCATGCTTTTCCGTTTGTATATGTATAAAAGACTACAGATGTTTGAAGGCTTTGTTCTGGAAACTTTCAGCAGTACCACAGAGGCTGGTTGTGAAGCTAAGTGAGGCCCGGCAGTAAATGGATGTGGGGTCACTCCTTCTGCAAAGCTTAGGTCAGGCTCTCGGAGAGCCGGTCTGTTTGTGAGTGGTCAAAATACACAACAAGCATTCATTTCATATGCCCCAACTGTCACTGAAGTATTGGTCCTCTTCTTCTTCCTCTTCCTCTTCTTCTGCTTCTTCTTCTTCCTCTGTCCCGTTTTCCATGAGGCCGTCATCTTGTAACTCATTCCCTTCCTCCTCCTCTTCCTCTTTGAGCTGTGCAAGCATGGTTTGTAAAGTGACTTTTACTTCCTGAACCTCGTTTTCCAACGACTGTGCGGCGCGAGTTAAGAAAGAATCTGATGCTACAGACACAAACTGAGTCACATAAAAAGATGTAAATAAAAAGCATGCCAGCGGACAAATCTCGGGGCAAATATGACACTTGTGGCCCAGGATGGTTATCGGACAGACATAACGTGATGAAGTCATCAATCTCCAATTTGGCCACCAAATGGATTACTGGGACAGATCATCAAGTCATACCCAATTTAACCCCATCCAATTCAGTATTCATGAGCTCATCTCGTCTGTGGAACCGGGAGGCAGTGTGGGGAACCAAGCAAACAGACTGCCCAGTTAAATTATTCATAAACCATCAATGAAACGGGATAGAGGCTGTCATCAGTTGAGGGGATTGTTTAACCTGCTTAGAAACTCGGATTAATCGTGTGAGTGTCCATCTTAAGTGGCAAATCAAAGGGACGGCTTTGATGGCAGATGGGGCCTGATGGCTCATTTTATTGTCTGAATGGACACAGATTGTCCTCATTCATAATTAACCAACCATAAAAAAGCTGCAGACGGCTCGCATCACGTTTAGCAACATGGTCCAAATGGGACAAAAGTTCAAAATCATGTTTTAGATCTTTATATATTGTGTAGTAATTTTATGGCACTATTTGAAAACAATCTATAGTAACCTTTCAGCATTTTGTTATTCAGTTGGTACCCCAGTATAGGCAGTTTTCTGAAAATGAAACAAATAATCACCACTATTTTTTAAATAAAGACCTCTTCGTCTTCCTTCTGTGTCTTAAGCCCATCCCACCAGACAAGCACTGGCATTCATAAAGTAAACTGTAAGAGCAGTCATTTTTTTCCAACATCACCCTTATGCCATTATATAGCAATTCTATAAAAGGAAAGTTTTTTCCTTCTAAGACAAAATGTTGCAAAACGTTTAGCCTTCTGCTAACCATAGCCATCATGGCTGTGCTGCAGTGGTGAGCAGAAGGCTAAACTATTAGCAACAGTGGCTCTCAATCTCTAAAACACTTCTCTAATATATTTAGCCTCTCAACTTTGACTTCCTTTTTCCAGGTTTCTTTGCAGTGTATACAGTTGTTACGAATGCATAAATAGCTACTTTTAGACATGGACTTCAGTTACAAAATGGCCTGAGATTGGCCAAATCCCAGATTAATGGGCTAGATTTTGTAAAGCCTGAAAACCTAGTGGTGTGCCAGTCTAGTTTTCTGTCAGAATTACCGAATGATGCCAAAAAACCCTGCCTACTTACCCATCCCAACATTAAACTAACCACACTATTTTATTCTATTTCAATTCCAGTCCCTGCAGTTTTCCATCCACCTCCTTATTTTGAGAGAGGGGACTCAATTAAGACCCTTAGAGACTGGAGGTTTGATCTTCCTGTCACTATGGCAACAGTAATATCATCCTGAGTTCAGTGTCTGTTCAGTTTCTGCAACCCAACATCAATATTGCACTGTGTCTTCAGTGTCCTCTAGTGTCCGTGACGCTTTTACATTGACTACAAAAGACCAAGATGAATGGCATGTAAGGACACAGCAACAGAGAGGTGGGGAGAAGCGGGCCAATCTGTCTATCACCAACTGCCAGGCTGCACTGATATCATGCAAACAGAACAGTGCAGGAGCCTGTACTGACCCCTGACAGCCCAGCGGGGGACAGGAATCTCTAATCAGATGTGAAAAAGTCTGGCTACACTTGAACAGAGAGTGAAGGGTGTGCGCCATAACGCACAGCTCTTATAGATCCGAAAATGAAATAAACATCATCAGATTAGGAAAGTATTTGTGGCAGCCGGTGATTAAAGAAGAGAAATACGACGTGACAGAAAATTAAAAACAGGTCAGATGGCAAGTTCTCTTCATCTTGGTGTTGAAATATTGCCTTTTCTATCCGTCTTAATAAGCTCACAGTGTAGTAGGGGAGAGTGGAGAAAAACACACTAATCTATTTCCAATCAGCTTTCTAATTAGCGCGGGAAATGATGTATTGTGACCTGTAATCAGCCTCAACAGTTTCATTTGAATCAGTATCATGGATATTGTAATTTCCTCCGAGCCAGATCCAGCAAGTGGAAGTGAGCAGAGAGAGGAGGCGAGAGAAAGGGGGGGTCAGCAAGAGGATGGACATTACGATATGACGAGGGTAGAGTCATTACAGTGACATTCCTCTATCTGTCATGGCGCTGCCCCTGCCGGCCGACTTTAATCTCAGCCCTTGGTGACTGGCAGCCCGCATCAAGCACTCTCTAATAACCTTGCTCGGACTTTTACCATTTCATTTTCCGGTTGGCACGTCCAGCCTGTCAAAGAAAAACCTCTTATCCCAGTTTATCCTCAATTCCCCTCCATGAATGGACCCATAATGTCAGATATGACAGGTTGATTTTTCTCAAAAGGTATATTCCAAGAACAACAGTGAGCCTAGAGGTAGTTTGGTTTTGTACTTTTGAGAGTTGGAAAGCTCAAAGAAACTAGGTCCTGAAGATGGATGAACAGAGACAGAAACACACACACACACACACACTGAGAATACAGTCAGTTTACATGATGTATGCTTAGAAACCAGTGAAAGGATATGGGTGAGGGCCTGATCCCGGTTCAATATGGCCGTCTGCAATTCATCTTCCAAGGTCAGTAGTCTGTCACTGATCAGCTCGCAGCGCTCTGTCAGATCCGCAGCCTCACTGCCCCCATCCTGGCAAGACAAATGTATGAAATTATGGGTAATGAAAGGGAGGGACGATCAGCAATTGAAGCTGTAATGGAAATACAAAGGAATAAACACAAGAATCTAAAAATAACAAGCAACCTACCAGGAAAAAAAGTCAAATATGGGGGTTTTGAAACAGGTATAACAAGAACACTGGAAAATTGTGTGAAAAACTAATAACAATGTGCTGTAACCATGCTTAGAAGCATTGCTATTGCCTCCCTTGTAAAGTCTCTTGGGACCAGTTTGTGGTTCACAGTTAACTTAATCTTGAACAGCGCTACATAATTAACACTGATGCAACATTATTGTGTCATTTATTGTTTGTGATATACTGAATATAAATTATATTTAATAAGAGTTATTGCTGTTATACAAGCGAAAGGGCATAAGTACAGGAGAAGGAGTATGTGCTCTCATAGCCTTTTGTCGTAGCTCAACACAGAGCTTTCCCTTCATCCGTATGACACTAAATCATTTTATGTCAGGAACAAGTCTGAAGTTTACGATAGCTGTGCAGAAACAAGGAGGATGGCAAAATTCGGCAAAGCCTCTAGGTCATAATGTTCATTATTTAGCAGGTAGGAGTTGCACAACTTTCAGCAATATATGAACTTCAACTAAGGTTGCTGTGAGTGTGTCTTGGGGGCAGGACGGTGGTGTTGGAGTGCCGCAAGGCAGAGCTTTCAGACCATAATTAGAACAGGCCCCTTTGCAGACATTGTGTCATAGTTGTCTTCACACTTATCAAGCATGGAGTTCACAGATGCACTTTAAGCAGAGACACACGATTGTGCACAGACCCAATGTTCTCATCAAACAAACATAGTCTAATGTGACTCATAGCTGCAGGTAGAAAACATCAGCTCCCTGCAGCTTTGACGTGTCACAACAATCACAGGAACGTCGTGTCTATGGTCTCTGTCTCGGAATAGCACCCCTTCTGCGGATGCTGTAACTTCCAAAAAGAAATGTACAACACAAGGCCTGAGGCTTACATCCTCCCTGATGCAATTAAGAACTTAACCAAGACTTAAAGGCAAAACAGCCCACAAGAAAAACGAGATCAGGAAAACATCATGTTTTTGTTTTGAGGCACTTAAATGAACAAACAATCCCTGACACAGGTCTATGTGATGCTGGGATCCCTGCGCTCTTATATCAATAAGCTACACAGTCAACGTATAGATCGACTGGGCTGTTTGTTTGTCAAGGTTAGGATCTTCTTTGCTAGATAAGAGCCCATTGTTTGTGCAGCTGATTGATTCTATACTTTACAGCCTCCAGTCAGAATTCGTAAAGTCAATACAAACACAAGATGGAAGACAAAAGCTGGCTGTGCAGAATGACACCTTTTGAAAAGATCCTTTGGTACACAAACCTTTTAAACAACCTTTCAGAAGATATTATTTTGCGCCTGGTCGTGATAAAAACATTAGAAATGACTCTCTGCTACCTCTGGTTTTGAGGAAATAATGTAAAATTAGATTTCAACAACATATACCGTACGTACGATAGGGCGCAGGCACACATGTAAAGGCACGTTGATTCCCGATGCACCGTATTGCTCATGTTATTTTTTAAATTATCCTAACGCATGTATGTGCTGGTATGGTTATTAACACAATAATGAGTGAAAGATAGCAGGTAATTGTGCATGTTCCCATGGGTGCTGTTAGGCCCGGCACTTTGCCTCCTGGCGGGCCATACAAAGCAATGATATTGTGCTGGTATTTCACTCAGGGTTGTAATTGTTTAGGCGAACAATAAAGTAGCTGAGTTAATTTCAAACAAACTTATGATTAACTAGTGTTTTGTTATCATAGATAGATGCCCAGTAAGGAAGTGTAAGGATGTCACTCACAAATGGAACGCTTTTTTCTCTCCCAACCACTCACAAATGGCCACGATATTTATTATTAAAATATGTCTTCTTTCATTTCTTTTACTAAACACATAAAGCAGTCATTAATTAAGAAGTCACTTTTTTATTAAAAAGTACCCCCGTGTAAAATGCTAAAACAAATGTTTTTAATGTTCACATTCATTGTGGGATAATAATATCCATCAACAGTTCACCCACAAATCTAAAATAAAGTTAAATCTTCATAGTGAAAGTTGTGTGTGCACTATATTTTGTCACTTAAACTTTGTAACACAAGGCACAATTATCGATTGTTCTAAAATATAATTATTCTTCTTTGCAAATTTGGATTGCCAATGGCATTTTAAAGTTGCAGTTTGATTGACATCACTTCACCTGATTAGCTGTTAGTTATACTTACTGCAATAACAATATTCTATACATACAATTAGCATGAAGTAAGGAATTGTGGCACAGCAATCATCTCCTCGAACATGCTTTCATTATTAGAGCTACCTGATTAACAAATCTAATCAAAGCCGTCGGATGCACTAAATGTCTTTATAGGCGTACGTTACTGTGGGTCAGTATGAAGATGGGGTTGTAAGAAAGGACCTTGAGAGGATAAAATAACTATTAGTAGAGATTACAAGAGAATGGAGTTGTGCTAAGACACACACTTGCACACATGCACACCAATCAATCTCCATTGTGGCAGCAGCTTGGCAGCGGCTAAGTGGAAATCATTTACTTAAAGTCATTATGTAAAGGAGGAAGAGGTCGGACACTGAGAGGCAGAGAATTCCACTCCTCCACAGCGTTATCACAACACCATCAAGATTGAGATAGTACTATTTAACGACAATTACAAAGCGATGCAAGTTTTCATAAATCCAATGTGATTCAAAGTATACAGAGGGCATAAGTGTGAACTGACCTTTTGTTTCTGTTGCTAAGCCTAATAAGTTATATGTTGTTAGAATTGCCCTCCAACTTCTGAAAAACAACTGGTTTTCATACCGATGGAGACAAGCTATTCATTACTAGCCAGAGTCAGTATATTTTCACAATTTAAAAATGTAAATTTGGCGCAGCTAACTAGCTAGTTAAGCTAACCTAAGCCTCATAAGTACATTTGAAACACCGTCTCTGTCTCTTTTAAATGGTTTTACTACTGCTTTAAAAATGTCACAGTTTGGGATCAATAAAGTACCTCTTATCTTATCTTAGATATGCTGTTGATGATAACAAGTGACACATTTTGTTAAAAGAAGGCTAAAGACACAAGAGCATTTCTGTTTCCTCGTTCTGTTCTCTAGGTTATTCTCATTTTAAAATGTAGCATTAAATGTCAATTGTAATTGTAGAAAGACTGAGGTACGAATTGTTCCTTCTATTGTTGTGTTTTCAAGCAGTATGTTTTTAATGTTTTAACGTTAAGAAAAGGGGGAGCACTAATTGATGATTCTGTGACTCAGATAATGAGTTACCCTGGGTCGCTGGATTAGCGTTGGAAGTATCGCATGTCTAGGTTATAAGCTAGTTTATCAGATATGCTAACGTTTGCAGTTTAAACTGGGAGAGATTAACACACCTTAATTATCCATTGATTGCGATTTTGACTTTGTGTTTTTGGTTTTGGAAAGGTATCACCTCTATAGAGAGTATTGCTTCAACTAAGGTCATATGCTAATTGCTTCACATGTGGGGAAACCTAACGTTTGATGATTATGAAACTAGGATAAAACATGTATACATCTTTTCCAGCCTCACATCAGTGTGTTAAAGTTAAAATCCCGTATGGGACACTCTCCTTATAAAAACAGGTACTTTTTGACTAACAGGTGTGAGTAAATAATATAAATGTATGAATTTAAAGCAGGGATGTGATGTATGGATAATACATGTTCAGCAAAACCTCCCCTGCTTAACAAAGGTATTTGTGCATACTCAGACGTTCAGCGACACCAGCCGACGCTTCTCATGGAGATCAGTATTGATCCGACAGTCAGGAAAGCGACAGAGGTCATGTTTAAGTCGAGGTCAACTAATGGATTGTTCTTTGTCACAGTCAGCTCAGCGTCGATGCAACTGACACTTTAATTACACTGATAACATTCCAGCATACAGCGACAGGGTTAACAGTACCAACCTCTGGGTGAATATCCTCCATGCAGAACAAAAACTCCTCCAATTTCTGCAACAAAAGGGAAACATTTGTTGAAGCCACACACTTGCTCATGAATTATTGAAAACGCAATTATGTTTGCTGTGTACTGTATGTGTGCAGCATCATCATAATGAGAAGAGGTTGTAATTATTCATCACCAAAACTGACAAGGACAAAATATATTAACTGGCTCATCTGTACTGCAGGTTTTCCATTGTTATTATTCAAAGTATGTAATTGTACATTCTTCACTAAGGAAGCCGGTAATTACTGTACCTATTGGAGGCTAACATGGTTTGTGGCTTCAGGGTGAATACAGAAGAAAGGCAACAACAAATAATAATCAGCAAAGTTTTAATTAATGTTTTTTAATCAAATGTGAGGTACATGTGATTTCATGCCCTCCTCGCTTTGCTCCCCAGTAAACACAACTCTTCCTACATTATCTGAGATCTTTGTTTTAAATGCTACAAATTCTGAACCAGCCTCACAAACTGGATTTGTTCTCTTTCCATTTACATCCAATCTCACAGCAACATGTAATCTGTCACATGCAGTTTTGTGAAGATTTTCTGGCATCCAACTGATAATATACTCTTCTTTTGTCTGTTGCCTTGAGATGAAAAGACTCTTATCTACCACACAAGCAGAACATTTTTGATACGGGGGTCCTTGAATATTTTGAAAATGTTACTCTACATAGGCAGGAAGATACTAAGTGGCGGAAATGTAGGAAAAATAGAAGAGGATGTTTTTCTAAAGATTTTCATAAGAAACAACTGAGCATGCTTTTCCTTCTCTGTCCATGAACTACAATGATTATTTCTAATGTATTTTGCACAAATTCAAAGATGTGAGTCATTTCCAATGAAAATGTCTAAATTGAGCAGCACTGATCTTCTGAAATTTTCAAGGATTTATGCTTGACAAAATGTATTTCTGCAGCCCCATGATGAACATGTTGCTATACGGGGTGATTCTAGCATAAAGGGACATGGAAAAAGTGTTGGTACAGGTATGAGACAAAAGAGAGGAATGGTTGGGCCGTCTCACCTTCTTAGTTCTTGGAGAAATGTTAGATGGGGCCGGGCTTAGGAGGAGAAAGAAAAGCAAAGAAACAAAAAGGAAAAGCAGAAAATTGATCCATGCAGTTTGTAAAATGCGGTCAGGCAAGGCAAGGAAAGAAGATATTGATGCAAAGTTTATATTTATGTTTGCAGAGAGAGAATATGAGAGGTTAAGAGGGTGCAACTGTAGGAGAATTACAGATGAGAAGGAACATTCACAGCTTGCAGTTGTAATATGTAAGGGGAAATTCTGCCAAGAGCACTAGTAAATAACATTGACAAATACTGTAAATAATTTGCTTATGGCTGCAGTCCAGTAAATCCATACTGTGAACAATACATTTAAGTATACTACTGGTGAGATATCATGATTTAAATCACAATTTGCAAGCCAAGCTAACAAATATAGTCTCACAAAACACGTCTGGCAAGTGTGCTATTTTTTGTATTATTACTGGCTGTGAGGTTTTGATCCTATCTTAGACGGGTCTATCAGACTACGTGGGTGGAGGAAAGTGTGAGAAGAGGAGAGAATGAGTTGGACTCTGCCCTGAAGCAGTGGACCTCAACTCACTGTGGGATAGTCCAGCACAGAGGGCTTGCACACCCACACACACAGGCACATGCATACACACACACATCATCCCTACTAAACGCACGCAGTCATGCAGAAAGAGACTCTGTACAACGAAGAATGAGACTCTTCAAAAAGTCAAATATATTTCCAAATGATTGCCTCCCCAACGCTTACATTTTCTTAGTTTAGAAATACCTCCGGGCCAAGGTGCTAATAGGCTGCTGTTCATCTCGCTGTAGCCGACAGACTTTTATGTTCTGACAACAGCTGAACTAAAAATGTCCGCTCCAGTCAAGTGGTAAGACTGACTGATCAGAAACACTCTCTGTGAGTTCAGGTTTCACAACTTGGTAAAGCAGAAAAAGAAGGGAATAAGTAAGTGAATCTAAAAAACAGCTGTTCTGTTTTGACCTTTGACAATTTGAAGACATAGTTGCATTACCTTTGTGAACTCAGAGTTCTGTAGGTTAGCCTCGGGACACCAGCGCCCTCCCAACGCAGTCAGCATGGCGCAGTCTTCTTCTTCTTCGGTGCTCGGGTGGGTGGGAGGATAAACTTCTGCGGTGGGGAGGTCTTCATTGTCTCTTCCACTGCAGCTGGGAGTCCGCAACTGCAGGCCTCGCAAGAACAGGTGACACGCTTCTAGGTCGGCTTCCCAGATCCGCTCCAAGCCTGGGCAGCCACAGCTATAGAGAGAAACAGACCTGAGTGATGTACCATACAATGCAACAGATATAATTTGATAACATGTGATATGAAAAACATGAACTAGAAAAAAGTTGAATCGAATGTTCGAATGAAACGATTGAAAGCCAAGATAGTTAGGGAGATTTAATCATCTCTATTGGAGGCTATTTTTAGTGGGTCACAACATTTGTGCAGATGCTTCTACTACTATTTCTATGGATGTCAGTTTGTGAAAGTTGACAAAGAGCGAAATGAAGCCTGCAACAGAATGGGCAATGCTTGTATTTAGCCTAGCACAATCCCAGAAATGCCTTTTGCTATTAAGGGAAAGGTTGAACAATTGCAGCAATTAACAGCCACAGTTTTGAGGAGTGAAGGGTCAGCAATCAGCAGTTTTTTTTTAAATGGTTTGAGTCCAGTGCAACCACCTGAGGCTCTTGAGCATACAGACATTAATATGCACAATAAATATCAAACTCATGGGTCAGGCATTATGTGGGATTAGCTGTGGACAGACAGCCCTGTATAGCAGTCATATTTAGTTGTAAAACATTTGGACACAGTAAAGTTAAAACAATAATACATGCATATTTGAAATTGTGTTCAAATTATTATTTTACATTTTGGTAAATGCACTTTGTCCCTTTCTTAGATGAGAATTAGATGAGATGATCGATATCAGTCCTGTTTGTCCCTAAAGTATTGACCTGATACCTAGACACAATTAGCTTAGCTTAGTAAAGCAAAGATTGGAGGCAGGAGAAAAACAATGCTTAACCACATGTGTTAACACAACTTATACAACCTATATATTATGTTAATTTAATGGTTTGGCGATATTGAAATTCCCCAACTGACGATATTGCCTGGAGAAGTGTGATATACAACATTTCTCTCCAAGAAAACACTACGGTGAAATACAATTGAGTAATGTTATTTTACATATCTTATCTTCATATCTCTTCTTTTTATCCTAAAAGTAAGCGTGCTCACAAGATCTAATGATCGTATAGAAAAGAATAGTTGGTATGATGCACAAAATAAATGAAAATACTAAAAATACACTGAAGTGCATGTCGTAACTGAGCACAGTAGTTGTAAAGGCACATTAAATGACATCTGTATTAACATCTCTGATAAAGCACTGACAAAAGAGTGATGAGGGGAGTTGTAACTCCATTCACAGGCTGTAATGTGAGTGAATGTCCTCTTTGTAGGCTGCCCTTTTCTTCAAAGAGAAAGAAGAGAGAGCCTGGATGTGATCATCTCGACTAGGGTCAGTGAGCAGGAGTTCAGGGGGAGGACAGGAACATTGCTTTTTGTTTATCTACTCAGTGAGTTACAATCCATCTTCCTTTCTCCCTCTCCCTCGGCCCTGACCCTTATGACACCCCCAATGGAAGCTTCAGGAGTAAAAACAGAGGAGGACAATTAAAGCTGCTACATGTGATTGAATGTATTATTCAGTAAATGAGCGACACGGGTCACTGACCGGTGGACTTCTCCGTCCATTGAAAGCAAGAGTACACCAGACACTTTTTGGTATCTGATAGTCCAGCACAGTGAAAGAACTGCTGAGGGGAGGAGAGTTTTTTCTCCTTTCATCACATTACTCCTTTTTTTCCCCATCTCGTTAAATTAAAACTCCTCAAATTTGAGACCTCTGACCTTTACAAATTCCTTTTTATTTTCCTTTTTTCAGTGACCTTTAGATAACAAATCCCTCCCAAATAACTAAGCTCTCCGGGGACATTTTAGGAACCAACTTCATTGATCTTAAACATTCCACCATTTAATATAATTTCAGAGACGTACAATCTAAAGCTGACAGGACGCAGGGACAGAGACGTGGGTTATGTACACACAGTAAGAAGAAGACATGTCTACAATCTCTTTGTTTTTGCCCATTTCCCTACCAAGGAGGAGGTTCTCTCTCACAAACAGTAATTCTCAAATTGACTGATGAAAAAACAATTTCATACCCTAAGCACAAATACAGTTACATATACATTAAGCCCCGATAATATATTCAATATGTTCACCTGCTGAGAGCTCCCTGCTGCGCAGTAAGATTTGAGAAATTGCTTGTTCTCCATCATACGAAAACAAACTAAAAAAAAAAACCGCTCAAACAATATTGTTTAATCTCTCCCTCTGTTCCTTCCACTCTCTCACAGTGATGAGGGCCCCCTGAAAATTGAATGCCACTTGTTTTCCAGCCCATCTCCTGCCTGAAAAGGCTGCCAACCTCTGTACCCTGCCAACGCACGCCTCTCAGCCGTTCTGTAACCTTCATTTGGCACACAGACAATAGAAAAATTGCTCTGCCCGGCCCCCCAGCCCTCGCCAATTCGCTACTCAACGCTGCCGCTTCTGAATTCTGCTAAAGTGGGGACGCACCCAGTGAGCCATGCCATTGTTATTTGTCTCTTCTGAAGTGCACACACACAGATATGGGTGGGCACACATGTGTTAACTTACACACATACTCATAAATCATCCTCTGTGGGGATTCAGTGTGCAATCGTACAATCCTCCAAAAATGTCAAAGCGGGCCTCATCTATCACAAAAGCTTCTCTTCAACGACAAATACAATTTGTTACAAGTTAGCGGCATTGGCATTAGGGTTCTTTGTTCTGATAATGCAGACAACATGTCAGCTTCTAAGAATCCCTGTGATGCTGGCCTCCTGGTGCCCGTCGGTATGAACCTCGCGCTCGGGGGTTAATTGGTGGCAGCCGCTAGGCCTGCCATCTGACAGTGGCAGTGTGTGGGCGTGCTGCTACGCTGACGGTCCAGTAATAAGAAGGAGAGACAGGCAGGCACACTCTTTCTACAGTCTCTCACCCGCCCCCCCCTCTAACTCCCCCTATGGGACTGCTGACTGACAGGACTGCTCTTTCTCCTTAAGTCATTACGTACTGACAGGCAGAGGAAAGATTATAAATAAAACTGGTGAAGGAAGGAGCAGTCGTCCGGTCCTGCTGGTGACAGTAGGTGTAGTTAGACCTCTCCGGGGGGGAGGGAGAAGTATTCTGAACTCCACCCAGCATCCGATCATTTGTTCAGCTCCATCTTCAGCTGCATCTTCATGTGTCACACATGAATACTAATGACAAACAGAGTGAGAATAACAGCCTCTATTTTCAGTCACAGCTGGATTTATTTTATACTATTTAAAGATCACACATTTCCCTTCCTAATTACTATCCTGAATAAAAATGAAATTCATTATTTATTTAATTACTTTCACCTGTTAATGCCAGCGATTCTGATATCAAGCATCCCAAAAAGCCATGAACACAATAGAAATCCACACATTTCAAGCCAAAAGGAGACGTTAACATTTTCACCTAAATCATGCAGCAACATTTCAAATAACACCTGCCGAGGAGAGGTGCTAATCATACAGGGAAATGCATGGGGGTGACTACCTCATGAGGTGTGATGCTGAACTGAGAGGTTTGTAAGGTGGGTGGCTTGGTGTCTGGGGAGGAGTACAGCTGACAGCTGAGCATCCAATGTCCCTTTGTTAGAAACACTTTTGTACATTCAGTTGTGTACATTAAGAGTGATAATAGAGGTTATTTTTCACACCCTACTTCGAGGCTCTCAGCGATTTTAATGACTTTTACACCAGTTGCATTGTGTCCATTAAAAATGATAAATGACATCCAAATCTCCACAGAAGAGTGCATAAATGCTGGAAATATTCGAAAAGGCATTTCCTAATGAAACATCTACATAATGTATTAAACAAGTGTGTGCTGCTGCTAATCTGAAATGTTTTTTTTTGTTCTGTGACACACTAACAGCATCTGTGCTGCTCTAACATCCTGTTCTAGTCTTTAGCAAAGAAGAGATAATTGGTTTTTTCAACACCATCCGTCTCCACGGAGACCAGACATCTCACCAGTACTAATCTGCCTCTCTCCTCCCCTCCTCTCCTCACCTCCCATCACTACCACACTCCATCAACAGTAATGTACATTAGAGCTGACTGATCAAATTTACTGTGTGTGTGTGTGTGTGTGTGTGTGTGTGTGTGTGTGTGTGTGTGTGTGTGTGTGTGTGTGTGTGTGTGTGTGTGTGTGTGTGTGTGTGTGTGTGTGTGTGTGTGTGTGTGTGTGTGTGTGTGTGTGTGTGTGTGTGTGTGTGTGTGTGTGTGTGTGTGTGTGTGTGTGTGTGTGTGTGTGTGTGTGTGTGTGTGTGCGCGCACATGTGGTGACAATTGGCCGTTCAATCATGCCGAATATGTGTCACTGTGCCAGACTGGGCCTGGGGGGAGCTACTGGTCCTCACCCTGGAAGTAAAGCTGCATTTGTAATTTGATGTAGACTGCCTCTGGTGAAATACGCTGATCCAAAGCTGAATAGCCAATTTATGTATATAGAAAGTGATGGGCAGAAAACATAGTTTCCAGTATTATTTTTTTCAATAGTGATGTTGTTAGACACATGTGATCTATATGATCAGGTATCTGTTGGTAAAATTAAGAGTTAGGATCACAGGATATAAGCAACCAGTAGACAAAGTGTCTTGGAAGCCTAGCATTTACTTATGCACTTTAGTTGTATTAATATTGGAAGACTTAAATAGGCTTGCTCAATTTGAAATCTCACAGGTTTAGCGTAAAGCCATTTTGTACTGTGTTACTGATATAGTTATTTAAAGGTCACTGATTTACACATGAAGCTCAGGAGGAGTACTCTTTTTATGGTGATGTCATCGGGGTCATCTCAGCTTGGGCTTGGGGAATGTTGCCGGTGACCAGCATCTCCATAGATCACTCTTTGTCTTTAAAGAAAAATTCTCCACCCTTTGGTGATCACATTTTTCATACTATAAATCTGAGATGTGTCAATTATTTGCCACATTGTTTGTGTATGTTATTTCGCAACATTATATGACATGGTATTTAACTGATGCTTTTATCCAAAGCAACCTACATAAACTCATTACCATAGACATGCCTATGGAGGACATTTGGGGTTAAGTATCTTGCCTAAGGACACTTGTTGACTGCAGAATTCATGACTGTGTGGATGCATTTGCGCACATCTACTGTCAATATCAAACTGGAAGGTTGAAAACACATTCAACCAGGCAGGGAGAGTATACACGTTTGTTGAGCTGCAATATGGTAATAGTAAGATAAATCATATTTTGAGTAGTTCCTACATACAGTTGTGAAATATTTAATTAATTTGACCGCTCTTTTAAAGCTGCCACCAGCAGCTGTATACAGTAGCTCACTCTTGTCTGTCGGTCAGTCCAAATATTTCTTATTGTGACCAAGGAGGCTGCAATTTGGCATGGAGGTCAAGTGTTGGTGATCGTTGCGACCATCTGCCCTATTGACTGAAAAGGTCCTGGCTTTTCTTCCCTGCTGGGCACTGAGATGGCAGCTTGACCACGCAAGGCCACATCCTGTGTAACACTCAACAACAAACAGTACTGCAGTGTGAGACTGACTTCTGGCTCCCATCCAAAAGACGTGACCCTGCCTCTCTAAGGATGCAACACAGAAATCTACCCCCGCTCACACAGACAACAAACAAAACCATGGGGTGAGCAGACAAACAGGGTCTCTGAAAATACAGGCTTTTCCAGGCTCAAAATAAGACTAGGTGGGCAAACCTTTCTCCTCTGAACATTTAAGAAGAATAAACTTATTACAAAGCACACCTCATGTGGTGTACACAAAACCCCTAACCTATTTTCCATATGTAAACCGAAATGAATCTTTAATGCTGCAGAATAAGAGATGTTTGAATCTGCTCTGTGTGGATGGAGATGAGCTAAGTAGCTCTAAATACAATGAGGACGCCCTGAACGTGCACATGTTGTCGAGGCCTGACTCTGTGAAGAAAAATTCCGCCTCTCAGCAAATCACGATCCTGTTGTGTAACAGTCAGACGTGCTGGGCGACCACCCGCAACACAACAGACCTGTCCTCTGTGATTTAGGTGCGCTGCGACGCAGATAGAAACAGTGGAACAGACAGAAAGAGATATTGTTTTGTCTAAAAGAGTTTACACAGGCGGAGAAGAGAGGTGGAAACTGAGCTGAAGTGGAGATATACAAAATAACAGGTAAAGACAATATGTGAGAAGGTGGGAAGAGGAAGACAAATTGGGCAGGTGAGAGACGGAGTGAAATGTGAGAAAGAAGCTCTGGGAGAAAACGGAATAATAAAAAGGTGTGAGTGCATGATGTGGCGGCTGAGGTGATGTATTTGGGGGGTGGAAGCGTGGTGTTCTGGTTAGAGGACAACCAAGGTGGGAGAAAATCCTTGGAGCCTGTTGTTCTGTGTAAGTCCTTTTGTTTTGTTTTTTTTATATTATCTTTTTGCTAAAAATAGAAACCGCACAAAACTTTCTTACCTGTGCAATCTGTCCTCCAAAAGCCTGATGTACTCGGTAGTGTTCTCTTTGAGCTGGCTTTCTGCATGGAGAGGAGCAGAGGGAACAACAGCCTGTTACTCATACTTTTATTATCCATGATGGGGTAACCTAGCAACAAATCTCAGCTCTAATACCATTAAATCTGACTTGTCATTCGTTATTTTATATATGGGCTGGGCCTTACGCTGGGAACCTGCAACACTACAGTACAGTACAAAGGCCCAGCTGGCTCTCTCCTAAGACAAACACACAATCGAGGAAAGATCATTCCCACTGCTCCGAGAGGGGATAAATTGGAGACGGCCTGAGGATAAAAGGGGATTCAAACATGGCATAGGTCCTTACACAGCGCCAGATTTTCTGTGGGGCATGAAGTTGGATGGATAGCTTCTGTTGCTTCCTGCGCCCTCCTGCCAGAAGTGAGCTGTGCCTGAGGAGGCAGACGCAGGCTGGCTGAGTGTTAGTCAGGATGGAGAGGAGGGCAATCTGAACGGCGCTAATGAGCTCATGTATGAAACATGAGAATATGCCCCCCGCAGCGGCAGGTCTTTGAACACAATAGGATGCACTTATATCAAATTGTGGGTTGCATATATATGCGCACACAGGCTATAATGTTCAATACTACCCTCCTCCTTCCTCCCGACTGAAACACACACTCACAACAGGCTGTCCTCATGAATTTTCCCATCCCAGCATCTGTACAACTCAACAATGAGAATCAGTGCTTTCCCAGACTCTGGTGGGGTACATAGCGCACATTTCAGACTTTTCTTGGTCCGTGCTATTTTCCTGCACAAATATTTTATACTTCTATCTGTTTCGACAATATTAAACACACTGAGTAGGAAATATCTGTGTATTTGCTTTTTGGCCAGGAATTACAAGAGAAAAACAGCACCATTAAATATAAAGCTACAGGAAGCAGCTGGTTAGCTAAGCAGCTAAATTAAATAAACAGCTAACATGCAAACATTTCCATACAAGTACCTCTAAAGTGTACTTATCACACTTCAACGTAAGTTTAATTTAGAGCGCACTGTCCCTATACACTTTACAAGTAAGTTAATAAACAACAGCAGAAAAGAAAACACAAAATAAAGAGTACAAAATATACATACTACACTCTCAATGAATCTCAATGTAAAGCAGACAGGTCACACTGAAACGTTTTTTCCTGGATTTGAAAATATCAGCAGTGCTTGTGGTGAGAGATTATTCCAGAGAAGTGGAGCTCAGTTGGCAAAGCCCAATCAACACGTTGCTCATTTTGTACAAAAAGCATTGTGTGAAAGTGACACGTTGTGGTTTTATGGGGGTGTGAGGCGACTACTTTTTAAGTTAAAAAATGACCCGAGGACAGTTTTAGGAAGTTAATGCAAGCCAAGAAAACAAGCGTTGTGAAACACACTTTTGTTTTTGCACACATTAAACAAACAAGTTAATAAATCAGCTTTAAAGGTGCCGGCATGCTAAGCCAGACTTTTCCCTATTTTCGGCTTTTATGCTAAACTAAGGTAACCAGCATTTTCTGGTAGCTTCAAATTGACTGTTCAGAGGCAATTATGCTATCAGATTCCTCAAATAAATCTATGTAATAAAGCCAAAAACATATTTCTCGAAATATTTGAGTAGAGTCATTATACTAACAAGTACATACCCCTTTAAAAAAAACGACGATGAAGCAGATAATGTTACATTTTAAAGAAAGATAAGCCAAAAGTGTTTGGAAGCCACTTAGATCACTCACACAGAGAGAAAGTCACCTAATTGGGTGTTCTGAATCACACTGAGGTTTGAAATATAACTTGTATCATTGTCTTGATGGTGGTTATTAGACAGCATCAGCTCCAGCATGAGACAAGCTGGGAGCTTGCACAGCAGGGGGTGGAAGAAAAAAGCCTCCTACTAAGTGGCTGTGACACACACTCACACACGCATTCCTGTTTATACTTTGGGGAAGAAATGAGATGGATATAGTCAGGTTATTTATTAGGTGTGTGTGTCACAGGAAGCGAGATCTTGGCTCAGTCATTTCCATTCAAAGTGGCCAAATCTTCTCAATCAGAGGGAGGAGGAAGGAGGAGAAGCTATCACATAACTGGAGACTAGATCTGCTGTACATGGACCAGACAGCTCACTTACCACGCCTCTAATGGCTACATGAGATCCTATCCCACCTGACAGAGTCTCCCGTGTCAACTTCCCTTCATGCCGGCTCTGTTAGGCAGCATGCAAGGAAAAAAGCCATTGAATTATACATGGAGGGCATTAAGCCTTACTTCAGATGGCAAAGAGCATGTACAGATGTGAGATGACTAAGGCTCAGACAAGAGCCAGATTTAGAAATATTATACTGTGAACAACAGAAACAGTCTATGCTGAAGAGGATAGAGGCAGACTTGAGTGTATTAACTGTTAACTCAATATTTCTATCTATGCTGATACTGCGAGGCATTGTGCCATGCTGTCGCCATGCCAACCAGTGGCAAAACTAGTGAGCCTCTTCGGGTGTGACAGATGAAAATAATCTTTTCTTTATAGAATGGGACAAGGCATCAAGCAGCAGAGCCTCCTCCTGCGCTGAGTGGAACCAGAGCACCGGGTGATATTGCCACTTCCTGTAAGTCTGCGGGAGGCTGCTGTCATTGGCAGACCATGTGAATAAAATCGGCACTAAAAAGCCCATAAAGAAGAGAGGCAGTCTGTTAGTCCCTGATACATGCAACACTGTAGTTGGTGTGGAAGGAACCTCACAAAGGCATTCACGGAGCCTGCACTGGAAAATTCATGAGCTTAGCCTCCCCTCACACCACTGATCTCAACGGGCGCTCAACATCACTGATTGCTGCCTAGGACCCTGGCCAAAATCGAAGAGGCAATTCATTCATAACACAAACAGAAGTGACACACAATTGACAGATGATGAGAATGTGTTACTGGATGTTGCAACAAAAGCCATCTGCTTAATATTGGTCAAAATACTCATTCATTAGTCTAATGAACTGAAAATTACTTAACCACAAAAGTTGATAAAAAAGATAAAGCTGATTACAATCAAACAGACAAACCCAATGGAGCAGATGTATCACACAGTGATGCACAATTCCCGATGATGAAGCAATGGGCTTTGATGAGCCTGCAGGATTTAACAATGGCAAGGTGTTTAGATTTGCTGCTGAGTTATGAACATTTGAACAGCTCTCTAATTGTAGGTGAATAATGCAGCCATTTCTTCTTTGCCTTGTAACAATAAAGGCACCCAGCATCTGTGAGGCCTTCGTGTTGTCGAGCAAATTAGAGATGGCTCCGTGCTAACACAGCACCGCTGATATGCGTGTTATAAAAGCCTTGCGCATAATAGGGCAGAAGAGAAATTGTGTGTCTTTGTAATTGAGTTGAAGGCACCGACTGTGATTAATGTGTTTAAGCTCAGCTCGGGCTGCTTGAGTGCAACAGCACTGCAGGTAACACAAACACCCAGTCAGCATATGCTGACACTCAGATTGTATGAACGTCTCTGAACTTAACAGCAGCCAGGCAGCATGGCTAATGGAGGAGGATGGACAGGCTGATATCTGAGACGGACACTCAATAGGCCATGATGCTTTAATGCTGTAGGACAACAAAGCATAGCAGTACACAGATTTCAGTTGGCATGGTATAACACATTGTGGGGCTAGGCCCGAATGCACAACAAAAGAAATCATTTGAAGAAAAATTAGTTTGTGTGTACAGAATCTGAGCTTGGGTGGATAAATATATTTCAGTTGATGAATGAATTGTTTTGACTGAAATCTTAGACGTGCACAACTTACTTTGCTTTGGGCTGTAAAATAAAAATAAGATTCACATAGCTAAATCTGGGAGGCTCTTGGATTCCCAACAAAGAAGAACTATCCCTGCATGTGCGACCATAAATACTTTAAAATGCTATCTCAACAGCTCACCCTCTCACATTCTTGCTCAGTTTATGTGGCATCTAATTTTTTTTCATGCATCTTTTGGGAACACCCCCGCCCCCCCCCCCAATAAGAAATTCTGAATAGGCCACCAATTGCAATGCTAACACTTTAATTCCTCCCGGTGTTTACAATCTATGTGTAGTGTGTTAGCTTAGCAACTTTTACTAATTACAAATGTTACACTATATTAAATGTGAAATGATAAACCAGTAGTTGTTTAGCCATTTCAATCTGGACCGAAAGCATTAAACTGACAAAACTGAAAAGTTGCTAGCATGGCTACAAAGAAACAGTTATGTAGTGGGAACGACTGCAGTAGTCCTTCAATCAACATCTCTTTGGTTTTGCAGAAATGCTGATGGGTATTGACACTGTGATACTAACAAAAAAAATGAAACCTCCTTCTGAATCTTAGGGAAAATGAATACTGCCAAAAATGTAAAAGAATAACAAACGGGAAACATTCTCTCAGGTCCACTTAACCACTACACTGCTCTCAAACATTCAGACACTCTTTAGGAGAAGAGCCATAGAGTCATACCTAGAGGCACAGTCATGAATAAATCATATATGTCCTCATCTTTATTACTGGCCCTCCATTAAGAGGAAATTGCAATTGTTTAATAACACATAGTTGAAGTATTTTGATGTACGCTTAAAGTTTTTACTCATATGCACAGTTGACTTTTGCCGGAATAGCTCCCACATCCTGCCAAGAACCATGAACACAGAGGTGACACTGGAGTGGGAGCTGAAGAAATTATAGATGGTGTAGATGCAGCAAAAAACTAATAAAATGTGTTTTAGTTGAGCCATGTGGATAAGACAAACTTGTGTCTTTACCTGACTGCTACATAACATATCGCCTGCATTCTAACAAAAACATTAAATAAGCATTGGCAGAATACTTGTATAAATCAAAAGGGAACACAAACCAACACTGCCTCCACATTTGTATGTCCTCACTTCTGGGGGTCATTTACTCAGCTCTTCAATTATTTATTTGTAAATTTAGTATCACTCCAGATCTCTCTTGGGGACAAAATTATACTCTCAGCAGGGAATCAAACCTCCGGCTATAATGGGTTTGGTATTCATCAGCACTCGCGTCAATGGCAATTAAGGACTTAATGGCTCCCAGGCCAAAAAACCCCCACACCACAAAGTACGCTGGGCGGAGACGTTCAACAAGCTAAAGCTGTGTGGTTTAAGTGGATGCATGTGCATGGATTTGTGGAGGTATCAGGTGAACTAGGTTGCTTTAGAGCTCATGACAATAGGCCCTTTCAAGAACAGTCATATGGTTATAAGAAACCACTAGTGTCATAAAGATGTGCTTGAAATGCCTCAAAAACCAAAAGGATGGACATCTTGACTTTGAAGTAGACAGTCATTTCTAATCCCCTCCAGCGAAAGAAATGCTAATGTGCTGGTTGTAGGCTATCACTTTCCAGCTAGCATGTGCCAGCCCCTTATTACCAAAAAGGTTGACGGTTTAATGAGCCCCTTGCTTGTTGTCGGCATCGCATTGTGAAATTGCGCCTGCTGCCACATTGTGCACGCCCACTTGAGCACGCCGTGCAACCAATCATTAATTTGCGGTCTCTTCTTTAATTCGTGGAGCCTTAATCACCTGATTCCTGTTTCTTTGTTTAGCCTGAACATTTAGCATGCCACTTATTGTTCAGCTTCTGTGTCCCTGAGAGTTGCCTCATTCTGTGTAAGGCATGCAGTGTATTTGGGATACTGACGTGAACTTGAACAGGTCTTTGGTTGTTCTCACTGAAAAGATGAATGCTATCCTTGGCTGTTTGGCAAGTCAAGTTGTACAGGACAGTAATTCAACAGCACAGATCTCACTGATTTTCATGCAGAAAGGTAAAAGTACAAGGCACATAACTTGCTATTTAAAGGAATGTGTTCTTTTGTATGATAACATTAAGTTGTGGACCTTAAATGATCAAAAATACCTAATCTAGACCTTATACCCCATTAAAAACTTGAAGCTACCTAGCCTTACAGAAACAATGAAAGGGTGGCCCCTAGTGGCAGCAGGTGCGCCTTTGAGTCAAGAAGACAATAGGTCCACACTAATAGTGATGCTGAAGCCACAGGCCATAATGGTCAGGATAACAGTGGATGTTAGATAGCTGATCGCCCAACTTCTGGTTGCAGCTGATCCCGATGCAGAGCTTAGGTCTCTACTTTTTGTGTGCCTCATCACTTCACCGCTCCCGTTCTTTCCATCTCTATGCTCTCCTGCCTCAGAGAGTGAAGTGACCCTTTTTTAAAGTAAAACTTCCTGTGACTGATGGACTTGAGAGAGTAGCACTGCAGGTGGTGCTGTCAAAGTCCATTTATTTCTTTGCCAGTGCCAGGAGGCCAAACCAATCTACCCCCACTTCTTCGATAAAAAAAAAGGAAAAAAAAGTGGGTCCTTCTTTTAAGCCGCATTCAGATCTGCTATAGTTGGAGAGTGTCCTTGCGCTTATACATAATTTCTGCACTGAGTAGCTTGGAGGTAATTGGCTACTTCACACAATCTAAAGCTCATTTCCCCTACACACAAGTCCCAAAACCCCCCATCCTCCCTTCCTCTCAACAACTGCCAATCCTGCCGGTAACTCATTTGATGCTGACTCCCTACTGACAGCAGATCACTTCTCCCTCATTTGGGAGAAAAGTCATAGTGTATTGATGTCCTCCCAGCGTGGAACAACATCAAGAAAGGACTTGTCTTCCAAAGAGCTTTCATGATGCACACTTCAATTGATATTTATGTACTTAAAGAAAGAGAGAGGTCACTCCCAAAGGAATTCAACAAACGTTTTCCAGTCTCAGTGGGCAGGAAAATGCTTGTCCTGGGTTTGTTTTGATAACATTTATTGTAGTTTATATATTTTCCCTTGGATGACCAAAAAAGGAGCTAAAAGTAGAGTGAGTGTTGGGCATTTGCCAGGTAGGAAGGTTGATAATGTTCCTTAGTAATTGCGGGATGTGTTAACTTGTGCCTTCAAATCAACTTAGAAGGTAAGTCAGTGTTGTGTTTCCACTGCCCCCAAGTGGACACAAATCAGTAGTTGCAGGTTTAAAGGGACAAAGATGAATTATTGATTGTCCTATAAAAGGCTAGAAAGTTAGGTTGTATCTGCAGTTTATGCTCGGCCAGGTGGAATACACATCAGCTCACCACTCAGCCTACATTACTGCTCCCTGTTAAGAACAATGGAAAGAGCCCAATCATAAATTCTCACGTTTTCATCTGGTTGAGAGAATGGATTGTATTGCCCACAGCAGCCCAGCTTCTCGTTCGGGATGAAAACAGTCTGTGTTATCGTGGTGTAGAATGACTCACCGTGCTGGGCCTCCCTCTGCTCCAGCTCCTGCCTGAACTGCTGCCACTGCTCCTTCATCCTGGCCAGCTCCTGGCTGCTCCCCGAGCTCAGGCTGTGTAGCCTCTTGGCCAAAGCATCCAGTCTGTCCCGCTCAATGTACACCGACTTCATCTCAGCCTTCAGCTCCTTGGCACTGCTGAAGTCATTACCTGCAGCAGCGCATCACAGGAGGACATTAAGCTTACAGCGCCTATAAATGAGCACCACGATCATTAATAGCGTAATTAAGTGAAGCTAATGGTAGATGATTCAGTAAATGAGGTAAATAGAAGACGTGCAATGTATGAATTGTGGTAGGGGGTTACCTGAGATGGCCGCCAGTTTGGCTTCATGCAGTGCCAAAAGCTGAGTTTCTGTCTCGCTGACTTTCCTCCTCAGGCTGCTGCCCAGCCTCTGACTCATGACCACCTGGGGAGAAGAATGAGAAGAAGGGGCTGAGGAAAGAAGCCGGGGGGGAGGGCGGTAACTAACAAAACCTGTGCAGACACATGGATCCCACAGGATGCACTGCTCATTTCCAATTCCGCTTTCATTTTCTTTTTTGACACAAATTCTTACAAGACCTTACAGATTCATTTCCGTCCTCCTGTGCTCACCCTGCTTTGAATACACAGCAGAGCATCAACGCCAATGTGTTACCTTGTCCATAACCTTTAGAAAGAAAGAGAGTGCGTTGCCTTTCACATGGACTGACACGGAAATGTGAAATCTCCATAAAAGATGCCATTAGAATGTCAGAGAGAGGGAAAAGGCCCTGAATGTCACAGTCCTGATGGGGAAGCAGCACCTTAGCTCGGCTGTATTCACAGAGGAGTTGATGGCTTCTGATACAGCCCGTCTGCCCCCATCTGCCCTCACTCTGCCCTTTAAACCTCTCTTCTTTCTGACATTCACTTTGAGTGACTGCCAGATACAATACCCATGAGGCGTCTCCTTCCTTTGAGGAACTATTTTCAACACTCCAAGGGATTTGGATTTTCTCACGCATTTTCCTCTTGAATCTGACACAGTTTTGTGCAACACTTTGAAAAGGCTGTCAAATTTCTGAGGCAGAACATCTCCAGGGAGTACTCTTTCCACTGAAATACAGAAAACTTTTTTTTTTTTTTTTTCTTCAAACAGCCTTGTATAATTTTATTTCATGCTTTACATGAAGTGGAAACTGCACTGGAGTGCTTTCCTAACTGTAGAATTTCTGACATTGGTGATTTGATTCCAAAATATCAGCCGTTTTGTCAATTTTGGAAAAGTCGATTGAGAAAGTGAAAGCTACTTTCATGGCAATTTGATTTGTCACAGCAGGTGTGCCACACTGCACATGGTGGATATATTTAATTGTGCAACAGAAGTTTTCATTTCAATTCAACAATGGAAAATCTTATACAGCCTTGGTAGCTGAGTGGTTACAGCACATGCCATACAACTGCAAAGTAATGTGTTTGAATCCTGCTATCATACTTCTCTCTCGCCACCATTTCTTACACCAAATGTAGACGAAAATACCCCAAAACGAACTTAAAGAAACACACCATCTTGTAATTGAGGTAAAAGTGTGACTTGGGGAAAGATTACAGGTTCCTTTAAGGTGCAGTTGCAGCTTCCACCAACTGTTTGATGATCGCTTTCTGATGGACACCGTCCCCTGCTGCGCCTCGCTCCCACTACCCTTAAACCACCACTCTTACTGGTGTCTGCTTCTTCTACCTTTTTTCAGCTGCAGAGATATACGAATGTATGGAGATGAGTGGGAGGGAAAATCAAAACCCTGGAAATAAGAGAGTGACAGCACATACAAAGAGAAGCCTGCAAAGAAATACATGACTGAAATCCATACAAAACTGAATAAAGCAGTGCTGGCTTAACAGATATTTAACCTAACATACACCTATAAAATCACCTGGCTTTAGCTGCTAAAAAGAAAAAAGGAAAACTGCTGAAATGTTATCAATAAGGAACTAATTCACATCCTTATTAGCTATCAGAAATGCCCCACAAATTGACAGCTCTTTTGACTTTTTTGTTAAAGACGACAGCTCTTACATGACTCTTATATGCAACTATGGACAGTTCAGTGCCTTCTCAAATAAATAATTTGTATAATACAGACACTGACAATATGTATGCATATTTTATATACAGACGTTGGCACACAGTACATCGTTTCTAGTTTTAACATATTGACACACATTTATTCGTTGTTGGCATGCTGAGGAGAGGATGAGCTGCTATGGATTAAATCAGGTCAGAGGAACAGTGGCTTACTTTAGCAGTGGCTTCCTTGATGGACAGATTCAATGCCTGCTCCTGCTCCTGGAGTCTGCAAAAAAAAAGGAAACGTGACAGTGTAGTATTAGAGGTTGTTTCTGTCTTATGAGGGCTTAGTGTGAAATCAATAGATGTCATTCATAGGAAATATAAATCTATCAAAAAACTCTAGTATACATTGCAGTTTATCAACCAGTCATTTTATATTTTATAGCTTAATTTCACATAAAAACCAAAACATTAAAACCAAAATGTAACTACAGATTTCTTTGATGATCAACTTATCGATTGAAGAAATTGTTTAATATTTTGGTAATCCGCTTTGCTTTATACTTAGAGTTGGATGAAAAGGGTCAACAACTCTTGCATCTGTCTGTGAAATATGAAGCTCAAGCCAGTTAGCTTAGCACAAAATCTAAGCTAACTGCTTGTGCTCTATTGAAGCTATGTACTTTTTGTCTGGATTCAGTGACTTCTAACGGCTGCTGGTTGTTTATTTTCATCATCTTATTGTTTTAGTTATTGTAACAATTCACCATTCATCAGATCACGTCTGTAGTTAAGTAGTACAGATGCTAAGTATTGTGTAGTTCTGCCTGTTGTTTATTCTCCAGTAACTGTTTTAGTTTAGATGCCTAGAAGAAACAGTCGTTGTCACATTTCTAAATGTAGATGATGTTGCTGTCTTTCACAGCTTGAAATCAAGTGGAAAATAAAAGTCTGGGTAGCGCTCGAGACTTATCTGTGAGAGGATTTGTTTCTTAGTCAAAGTTTAAAGTCAGTTTGAATTGACCTCTGTCACGCGGTATGACGCTTTTTGTTTTATTGTTCTTGCAGTAATGGTTATAATTGACTGGCCCATTATAAAACCGTCTGGATGATAGTTTCAGATATCAAAGGTAATGTCAGAGATGCAATTACTGTAAATGAATGTAAACAAGACAAACCATTAAGGTCACATTATTCTGTGACAGAGATATAAATCAATTCGAGGATGGGGGGAAAACAAGCATAAAATCCATTATGCACTACATAGTCACCTTGAGGTCCCCATCCACTCATCACAAAAATGTGTTTGCCCTTTTTATGTTATTCAAGCTGATATTCAGGTTGAGTCAGTCAAATATTGTCTCTGGACATCAGTATTACAGCACCTTTTTTCAGGGATGCGGCTCCTCTGGAGAGGGTGGATTTCTTCCAGTTAGGAAATAAATCTTGATATGTGATGTGTTATTTGGGAACTGCAAGCACAACAATCGCAACGACCCTAAGGATGACACCTAGAGATGTGCAGCTTAATATCCAATCTGAGGCCGCAATTTCAATCAATATTGAGAATAAATGCCTTCCAGTTGAGGTAAGATTATGTCAGATATCAAATTATGCCTGGGAGGGTGGGTCACGCCACTGAGAAGGCGATAAGTACAATTTACATGTCTTTTTAATGAGTGGAAAGACAGAGAGGCTTTACACAGTGCTCTGTTGCAAGCTATTAACTTCAGAGGATATGATGCAAAATAATCATTTGCATCTGAGAAAAACCATTAAAATTCAAAGCAGGTTCAAGCAGGTGTGAGAGAAGAGGATTGAGGGCACAGCAGGGAATGTGTGGAATAAAGAAAAATTGGTTGTGGCTGCTTCATGCATCCTCTTTGAACCTGAATACAAACAAAATGTTATATACGTTTATTGCATTACTTCACATCCATTTGGCAGAATGCTATCCAAAGCAATACGTTAGATTTCAACAAAAATTGCATGTGCACCCTTCCCAAACATCCTGGATTGTGCCATTTTAGTTTTTTTAATGTGGAAATACTACAAAGGTTCTCTATGTTATTATTTTAGGTGTTAATTGTGTTTACACATGACGGTGCTTTTTAACTCAGTTGTACTTTCATGGCAAGAGACTAGAATATCACACTGGTTTTTTTTTTGGAGGACATCTAAGGCTGGGAAGCAAAGATTTTCCAAAATAGGACCTGCTTTGACACATCCTCCTCCAAACAAGCTAGTTTTATGATAAGGAAGTAAATGACTTGATCCAGGCAAAACATCCTAGGACTGATGATTATTGTTGTTTTGTTACCACTGCAGCTCTCTAGCAGCCCCACCTGGTGACTGACAGTACTGCAGAAACTCTGAGACTGTCAACTGGATGATAAGAAATTAGTACGCCTGACTTTCATTTACTGTCAAAAAATTCCTGACCAGGACTGTGAGCGTATAATTGAAGTTTATTTTGTCTCATATGAGTCATTATGTTTATTAATATATACAGAACCTAACATAACAATAGATTACTCCTCTGTTAATAGAAATAAATTATACTTTAAGTGCAGTCTTTAACCAGTTGTGGAATGTAACTAAGTACTCAAGAACTGTACCTAAGTATACATTTGAGGTACTTAACTTGATTTTTTACATTCTCCACCTACATTTGCACATTTTCCCAATAGTGATTGACTATGTAGAGCAGATGCACATACTCTCTGTTCAGCTAGAGCTCTGTTCAGTGAAACACATGTCTAAATATCTTTCCTCATTTGTATTTGAGTCTCTTATGCACTGATGCATAAAAAAGACATTATCCTAAAATTAAGTTTTGTGCCAGGGCGTGTTCTGCACGTAGCATGAGAGACTGACCTGAGTAGGGAGGGTGAAGGTGAAACGGAGATCTGCGTGCGGTTTTCAGAGGTGACGAGATCCTGCAGGGTTCGGCTCATGTCGCGGAGCTGGGCCATGGTGCAGCTCCGCAGCACGGAGCCTTCCAACTCCTCGGCCTCCACCTGCTGCTCCTCCTGCTGGATCTGCTGCTCCAGGCATCGGCTGCGGTCCTTCATCTCCGTCAGCCTCCTCTGCAGCTCTGCTATCTCCATCTGCACAGGTTTCATTTATGATCCTTGTGTTCATTATCAGGTACTTATCAGTACTAATCATAGTTCTGCTCTCTGGCTGTTCAGCAGGACATAGATCTTACTAAGACTGAACTATCTCAATAGTTAGAACTGTTTTTAAGAAGTTTTTAGAACCTGTTTTAAAATCAGCATATACGGTATACACATAGTGCCAGAAAATACCATTGTAAGCCCTAATGACATAATGTGAGCTAATTTTACCTCTATCAGTCGTTTCTCCTGGATCAGGCGATCTTTTCGATGCAGTGGACCGTGCGATGATTCTGACCTCTCCCCTGCATCGTGCTCCACATCCTTCCTGACAACCAGTCACCAAAAAACAGTCAAACCTCAGCAATGTTCAAAACAATTCTAACTTTTTTCACATTTCAAGGTCCTACTGGTTTTCAGTTGAGCTTATGTGGGTGTGTACTGGGACATTGAAATATGTATATTTATCAATCACTAAAGCTATTTGAACCCGATTTTGTACTGCTTTTCCTACTAGTTTTTCAGCTTACTGAAATAGAATGGAAGAATGTCTAACAGGGGTGACTTTGGGAACATGTTTTTTTTAGATTCAGGTATGTGTGGAGAACACAGAAACACAAAATCACTGCATGAGGTTACATTTGTCCAGGATACCCTCTAGAAAGGCCCCACCTGATTTCCTTCCTGTTGAAAGAGCTATTTTTGTCATCCCTCTCAAAATACTCTGTCTTACGACATAATAATGAAAGATAAAGCATGAGCAGTATCACAGCACAGAGTTTATAAGCTCATTGTACCCATAAAACTAGTTACTCATTCTACAGTATAAGCCTCTGTTTTCAAAATAAATCTCACCAGCACAAATTGTATCTGTTGTATTGTTGTTGTGTTTCTGGTGGGGTTTTTTTTATTCTGCAATCACTATGTAATAGTATAAAATGTCTGATAATGAATATGACACAAGTCTATAAATCTGAATAAATAAGTACTGTTTGACACAAAATTGGAAACATGGGCCACATTTATTACAACATTTCACTTCACTTTTTGCTAGAGGAAGTCATTCTCCATCTCCATGACATGAGGGAGAAAGATTTTACTTCACAACAGTAGCTTATGAATACTGTGAAATTCATTTTGATTTGAGAAAAAACTATTTTTTGGCTCGTGCATTTCCATGAAAGTAACCACACATCATCCTGTTCATATCCGGCTCGGTGTTACTTCAACAGTGTGAGTCTTGTATTCAATGATAATGCAACGAGAAGTCATTGTTTTGTGACTGACCTGCACTGACTGCAGTCTGCCCTCTGGAGGGCGCTGTGCACCACCTGTCTGAGCTGCTCCAGGAACAAAGCCACGCTGGGCTGTCTGGAGGGTAGACCAAGCTTCAGAGCACCGCGCTCCCTGCACAGCTCCTCCAGCTTTTTCCCAAAACGTTCAGCTGAAAACACAAACAAACACACTGAATAACAGGCAGCAACATTGGCTGAAAGTTTTTGTTACTAGGAACTGTCAGAGAGTCAGTGTAGAAAACTTGATGTGACTACTAAATCATATTACTCTCTTAAGTTATAACGTGTTCTGTATCCTCATTCACTCAAATAACACATAGGCATTCATATCACTCAAGATTTAATTACAAAATTAGACCTTCCCTAAAAGGAACTTAGAGAGTCTCTCAATACCAAACAGTTCTCTGCTTGCTTTTTACAAGAAGCAATAATTCCTATAATTTGAATGTTAAGACTCCTTCATTTCTGAGCCCTTTAAACAAGCATATATGTAGATTTTTTAAATGTACCTTTCTGTTTGGCTCAGAGTTTAAACAATAAGATCTACATCAGCAAAAAAAAACTATTATTTGTTGTCCACAACATTTCAGGAAGAGAAGTTTACTTTTAATTGGTACAACAAATCGCTAGTTTTATCTCATGCAGTCTTCAAAGGTAACATATCAAAATTGAAACATTAGAGAGTGTCCACACAACCCAAAAAAGCCCATGCATGCATTCTGGGCTGCTTTCAATAGATTCACAACCACCAGTTTTTAGTTTAACTTGACTAACTTATCTGATACCGACAAGTCAAAACTCTAGCTTTTGATAGAGAAAAAACTCTCATAGGGTCGGTTTCAGCTTGACTGATAAACTAATCATCAAAGCCAGAGGTATCATTTGTATTAACTTCTAATAGTAAACATCATAGGCCACATTTAAGGAATTTCTAATGTCTCATTATATTATATGTATGTCAGTAAGTCGGTCAGTTCACAACAAACCATTTATTTAGCTTGAATTAATGGGCAGCCTCACATGCTTTATCAACATCTCAGTTTGATCATAACTACTTCAGTTACAGTAGCAAGAAATCCAATAAAAGCAACTGAATGACTTTCCATAACAGATAAAGGCAAGGGTCCTGACTGAACAAATCAGTAATACTTTGAGAATATTGAGCAGCCAGTAGAGTCACTGTACTGTATGGAAAGCTGTTGAAATTCTGTCACAACTAACATTAATTTACTTTTGATCATACTCAATTAAAACAAACAACAACACTGCTCAGAAATGGTCTACTTAATGATAAATAAAACGTCTCAATTGAAAATCTTAGTTCACCTGCATCATAGTCATCATCCAAAATGGCGTTCTGCTGGAGCCTCTGCAGCTTTAACATCATGGACTCAATCTGAAAAGCGACACACAAAAGACTGAAGACAGAAAATATTATGCAACAATCCAGAGGGCAATGCTCTTTAAACTGTCGTCACAGGGCAAAGAGAGTGAGAGTGCAATGACCAACATTTCAAATTGACACCACGTCAACAATTTGTGGGTAGGAAGTTTAAAACTTCAATATCATCACTAAATATTACTGTTCAGAGTATATCACCAGTAGCATTAATAGAAATACATGTTTTCATAGTTAAGGTTTCCTGTACCTTTTCATTTGGATACACCTCAAAATTTCAGGGATTTCACTTGATTGGTTTAGCAAGATCCTCCCAAATTGGGGATCAGGACATCAAAGAGATTTAAAAAATGAAATTGAAAAAGAAAATGTGTTTATTTTTATTTCTAGTCTGTAGGCCCATCACATTAAACCTGAAAAGGTTAAACTCTTTCTATGTAACTTTGGACAAAGACTTGTTTGTGTGTTTAAACATACAGTAGTGTAGACCTGCAGATGGATAGCAGCAGGTTGCACAACCTTAAAAAAACATATAGGCCTACAACATTTTCTTAGTTGGCTCGTGGTCCTAAAGAAATAGTTAAACATTTTTGAAAATATGCTACATTTTCTTGCTTAGAGTTGAATGAAAAAAATGACATCCATACAAGAAACAGGAAAACTTTGAATACACACTACTTTTTACACTCTTCAACTTTCTTGCTGCTTTTTTAGTCTTTTAATTAATTAAATAAATAAGGTTTATCATTTGTTCATAACTGAGTTTTAATTTATTGAGCTAGTTAGCTAACTGGCAGGCAGATCTTATCACCTTTGGATGGAGCCCCACTAGCTGTTTCACCTCGTTTCCTTGTGCTAAGCTATTTGGCTGCATGCTCGACTTTTAGTGTTAACATAAGAGGTATAAATCTTCGTCACGCTCTTTGTAGGAAAGCCTTGTTGTCAAACTTTTTATAAAAAAATAAAATGTTGAAATGCTTTGCCCTGAACCAGGTCTTTGATTTTACTTAAACTGAATAAGGCTATTGTGACAACAGCCCTGCATACCGTTCCCACCTTAGTATGAGTGCGATTGTTTTGGAGGCAGTCTTGCAGCACACCTTCGTACTTCTTCACCAGGTTGTCCCAGCCTTGCTCTGAGACAGGCGTAGCGCTCTCATATCCTGAGGTGACAGAAGAGGCGGAGGCAGTGTCTGAGTCCAAGGACAGTGAGGAGATAATCTCTATGTCCAGAACTGGAGAGTCACATTCAGGCTGGTCGTGTGTAGCCTCCCTGCCACCCCACTGACACTCCCGCCAAAACCTATTGCCTAATGTCAGCTCCTCTCTCTTTGCCTGGCTACCTGGAGAGGAGGAGGGCAGTGATTGGACAGGAGTTGAGTGTTTTGAGACATTGTGCACAATGGACAAGGTTGCTTGAGGTGAATTAGGTGCATGAGTTGACTGATATAGGGGTTCTGGTTCCCTCTGGGGTGTGGCAGTGTTTGAATTTATCCTCTGGCTGGTGTTTAGAGACTGTCTGATAAAACTGAAGCTGGAGTTAAAGAGACCTCTGCTGAAGACTGGAGGGCCGGTCTCGGGCTTAACCTAATTGCATTCTGGGTCAAAGAGGATGTACCCCGATGGCTGGATGTACCATTAATGCCACTGCAGTCCACATGGGGAAGAGGACAAGTTCCAGAGCAGAGAAAACTCTTACTTTTCCAGGAGCTACATGTGACTTTATCAGGCTGATGCTGATTCATTACAGACACTTTGACAGCAGGGGTTAGAATCATCCTTTGTGCACTGGTCCCCTGAGTGATTGCAGTGTGACGACCAGATTTCCCGTTTCTAATGCAAGTGATCATCCCTTCGTCTTCTTCCTCATCCTCCTCTTCCTCCTCCTCCTCTTCATCCTCCTGTCCATTAAAAGTGCTCTGTAGTCTGGACTGCTCTCCTCTCATGTACCCTGGTCTTCGGTGGAGCCTCTTACGACTGGAGCTGCCAGCTGTCCCTGATGCTCTGCCACCTGTCGATGCAGACATTAATCATTAAGCTGGACAGTACACCGGAACATAAAGAGTGAGCTCATAGGAAAATGTACCAATTTCACAAGAATGTAAAATATCAGATTGTAAGTATTATGGATGTGATATGACCAAAATGAGTGATCCCAGAATTGTGTGTTAAAGCTAACATGTTAACTGAATGACAAACAACTTAAGCAGATGGTTCCCAGAGTTCTGTTCCAGCTGTTGGGAAATACCAAAGCCACACAGTCATTTTGAGTTGAGAAACGCCTCTCAGTGGATGAACGACTTACATGAACAATATTTGTTTAAGTTACATTTGAATTGGTTTATCTTTGAAAACACTGCCATGTTGACCTAGTCCAGAGATTCTCAGGCTGCTCTGATGTTTGCAAGCCTTTTAAGATATAAGTAAAAAAATACGAAGGAAAGATAGCAAAGTGACAAACTCTCCTTCTGCGGGGTGCTACATTGTGTATTATACAGGATGGACATCTTTTTTACAGGGAAAGAAGGAAAGACTTGGGGTAATGGAACAATCTTTAAACTCAACATTGACATATTATTGCATCACCCAAGTTGAAATGGCCAAAATATTAGCAAACAGTTGCCTGAACATCGTGTAGATTGGGAGCAACGTTAGCATTTATTTTAAGTATTTTTCATGTCCACTGCAAGAATCTCCATTAAGTAAGTAAAGTTTTATTTATATAGCACCCTTCTCAACACAGTACACAATAAAATACACAATTACAGCTGTAAAATGTACAATAAAAGGCAAAAAAAAACACATCAGTACAAATTAACACCAGTGTAGGGACAGCTAAAAACTAACCTCCCCCGACACCCCAAAAGCTTGTCAGAAAAGGTGAGTTTTCAGCTGCACCTTAAACATTTCCACTGAGACAGAGGCTCAGAGGTTCTAGGGGAGTTCATCCAAAGCCTTGGAGCCACCGCCTCAAAGGCACGATCCCCCCTTAGTTTTAAGCCTGGTCCGTGGCACCCTTAAAAGGCCTTGCTCAGAGGACCTCAGGCCCGGTTTTCCTGTAAGGGTGGATCAGGTCGTGAATATAGGCGGGTGCTTGGCCATGGACAGCTCTATAAGTAAAAACAAGAACTTTGAACTGTATTCTGAGATGGACAAGTAGCCAGTTCAGGGCGGAAAGGATCGGAGTGATGTGGCAAGTTTTTTTGGACGGAGTGAGTAATCTGGCTGCAGCATTTTGGACCAGTTGTAACCGGTTTATAGATGTTTTGTTGAGGCAGGAGAACAGAGAGTTACAGTAGTCAAGCAGGGACGAGATAAAAGCGTGGATAGCCATCTCCAGTTCTACATTTGTTAAAATGCCCCTGAGCTTGGCAATGCTCCTGAGGTGGAAAAAACATGTACGGGTCAGAAGTTTGATGTGTTTGTCTAGTAGCATAGCATGATCGAAAGCTACACCAAGGTTTTTGATATTAGCCTTAACATTGCCACTTAATGGTCCCAGATGGCTTGCTACCTTAGAGGTGATGTTATCAGCCGCTAAGGTCAGGACTTCGGTTTTTAACGCATTGAGCTGTAGGAAGTTGCTAGACATCCACTCTTCAATGGCAGACAGACATGCAGTCAGGGTGTTTACATTTTCAGGTTTGGCGGGTTTGAAAGACAGATAAATCTGTATATCATCCGCATAGCAGTGATACGAGACACCCTTGAATTGGCTAATTAAGGGGCCTTAGGGGAACATGTAAAGGGAAAAAAGAATGGGGCCTAAAACAGAGCCCTGGGGCAGGCCACAGGATAGAGGAGTGCTGTGTGAAGAGAACGCGCCCACAGCCACGGAGAAATCTCTCCCACTGAGGTACGAGGCAAACCACTGGAGATGACCCTGAGATGCCTACCCACTCCCTGAGTTTATCTAGCATGATGGTGTGGCTCTACTGTAAACTACAAAGTTCGGTACAAAATATGTATTATGCTTCAAACATTTCTAAGTCTTGTTTGGTGGTAAGAAGGTACTGTAGAGTGAATTATTCAAGCTCTTTGTTGCTACTGAAAAATCCCTGATTTTCATGAAATTTGGTGAATAGTGTTGCATGATCAAAGAAAGAACCCAGTACACTTCGATATAACACAAGACGGATTGACGGATGTGAGACCTCACAGAGCCCTTGTAGTTGGGTTTGTGGATATTGAAAACTCTTTTTGCTTATGTTAACAAAGTCATTTGATTCATTGTTATTTGATTCGATACATAGTATTGATCAGTGCAGCTTTTAAACATGAGAGGTTCAGATTTGTTAGGGACATAACAGAAAAATTGGAAAAGTTGAATTTGGGTTTGGACAGCAGAACGATGTAAAGAACCTTGCGGTCCATGTTATTAATAATGTAACTATTTTCCCTGATATTGTTACTCAATGACTAAAATATCCAAGCTTTATACTGGGTGGGGCCATGGCCGTAGTTTGAAAACCACTGCAGTAAACATGGCAAATCTAAACGATGAGGAGTGATAAAACATGATTGTAAATAGAATTTGGACTGAAATTGGAGCAGGATGATAAAGACTGGGGCGTCTTCAGCGCACCTGCTTCAGCGCCACATGTTTAATACATATAATGTGTAGGATTCAGAGGGGGAGACACGCTGAAATGTTGGGTATCAACAGCCCCTTTGTGTACAGCTGCACCGCTCTCTCTTCCACTTCTGGCTCTCAATTTTCTCTTCCCACTCACACACACACTGACACATGGGCTTTTATAGTGAAAACACTGGAGGCATTCAGACTACTATCATTGTAAAACCCTGTTACACTTTTTTTAAAATGTTGTATTACTATCGAGTTACTCTCACAGTTATTTAAATCCTGTGTCTAGCTGTACATCAAGACAGGAATGCAGGGCATCAAACAAACAATGACCACTATGAAGAAACTAGAGCCCCCATGACCTCGAGTGATGTCACTCCTAATCCTCCCATGTGACTGGAGAGGAAGAGACACAAAAAGACACCACTTAAGGGAGAGTTGGGATTTTAGACTGATGGGAAGGCAGGGTTTTTAACAAGAGTATCATAGGGGGGTTCCTTTGGTACCCATGTATGTGTGCATAGAGTCTTCTGTCCACTGGGAGCCCTGTGTGCTAAAAGCTCAGGTTACCATCAGCTCCATTAGTGTTTTTGCAGACGTGGCCACTGTTCCATAACCAATTTAAGAAACCCAACACTCTCCTCTGTACCAAAGACAACCGTCTACCATCTGGTGCGGACAAGATATATAATATGGAGCCTATACTCCACATAGTCAAAGAGCTCCGGAGTTGAAAGGGGAAGGACTTGTTGATCGAAAGTGTTACTGTATCCTCGGAATGCTTCGGTTACACATAGGGCTCTTCTCACTAAAGGGGAAGGAAAAGCCTCAGTGCCCATTGTGTGTGTGTGTGTGTGTGTGTGTGTGTGTGTGTGTGTGTGTGTGTGTGTGTGTGTGTGTGTGTGTGTGTGTGTGTGTGTGTGTGTGTGTGTGTGTGTGTGTGTGTGTGTGTGTGTGTGTGTGTGTGTGTGTGTGTGTGTGTGTGTGTGTGTGTGTGGGTGTGTGTGTGCGTGTGTGTGTTGGGGGCATCCACATCTCGGTTGAAGCCCTTCTGAGGTATGTCATTTGCTGCTTCCTGCCAGGCTTTGTGCAAAAATAGTTTGTCAGGAATTCCGGCAGAAACAGCAAATGGTTGGATGAAGTCATTGTTTTTGCAAGTCCCAAGTTAGTCCCAAATCAAGACCGGCAAGTCCTAAACTTTCAGTTTCCATTCCTAAACAAGACATGACGTGGCCCCGGTCTATAACCTCCGATCAGCACATTTGGCATAATGCTAAGCAAGGTTAGGTCTTTAAAGCTCTATTCCTGCAACTTGATTGGATAGCGTTGCATCAAACAAAGTGTATCTGGGAAATCAAGTGTCAAAGTGCTTAGAATGAAAAGTGTAAACTCAGGAAATAAAGGGAAGTGTATTGATTTGATGCACACTTTAAATAACATACTTTTAGATATATGGACTTGGGGGAAGGAATTATTATTTTTAATTAAAAAAACTCAAGAGAAGTTGAGAGTCATTGGTGTAAGAGGAATAGTCTTACTCAATTATACGTCTGGTTACAGCAAATAAGCAAGGGAGGACCAAAAGTAGTTAAAATCAGGGGTCTGAATAACCCACACTGCGACAATCACAGCTTTCTAATTGAAACTTTTTGTGAATGCTAAAGAACCTCTGCACAACTGTGGGAAAACGAAGCGCCTCAGACAGACGAGGCTCGATTATTTACCTTTGGGAGATTAAACAGGCCCTCGTCGGAGCCCTTAGGTTAAACACAACATCCCATTGGCTGCTGAAAGAGCTTCAGCCACAGAGCAGAGGAATGCAAAGGATCTAATAAAAACACAAACGTTTGAGGAACAAGCTCAGCACCCTCACACACACACACACACACACACACACACACACACACACACACACACACACACACACACCAGCAGATCTACATGTCAGCAGCCTCCTGAGAAGTAGTGCTGCTTAGCAGATGTGCAAAACTTCGCCACTTGTGACCGACCACAGCAATGGAAATAGGGAAGTGAAAGTCTTTTGACCGTGAATATGACAGACAGTAACCAAAGAAGAAAATCTATCTATCTGGAAAATGTATTTAATGGCTGACAGGAAACATTTCTAGTGTAAGACCTTCGCTGCATTGCTCTGGAGAGACTTTTAAATAAAACACTTCCTGTTTGGTCACACAAGGATCATAAACTAGCTGAATATGGTTGAGCTTAGTGGAGTGAAGACAAAGCAGAGACTGACATAGTTAAAATGACTACACCCACAATTAAAAATGTTTTAATTTCTGCCTTCTAATGTCAACATCCATCATACAAAATTAGTCACTTTGAATTTAGATGCTGTTAATAACTTCTTATATTTTGATGTTAACAATATGTGTAAAAAGGCTGGTCTTTCTTTTAGATGCTGAAGTAATCTTACAGTGGTAGTTGGTTAGCTGTACCTTCACATAAAACACTGGTTACGTGTATTCTTCTAAAACATGAAGAAAATAATGGCTAACCTAATGGTCACTGGTGAAAGATTTGCAACTACTGTAAAGAATCAAACATGCTAAGGTCATAACTTGATTATAGAAAGTGTATGTATGCCAAAATTGAATGAAAACAAGTCATTACAGGCATCCTATCAGAAACTGAAATATAAAACAGTGGGCGCAAATGCAAATGAGTTGGGCAAGATAAATCTTATAAACCTGGGTGCCATCATACTGTACGTCTCCATGTCTTCATATTCACGGGGGAAACAAATCTTTCGCAAGTATTTTGTCGCTTTGCACTGATCACTGACTGTCAGGGATCCTTTGAACTCTATGACCTGAATGATTCAAAGACATACTAATTTTTTGTATTTATAACAGACAAAGCGGTGGTGATTGTCAGTGTGGAGAATAGAGATCCCTCTTAAGCTATACACTGTTTATTCAGTGACATTAAGCAACAAAGGGCAAATACTAGATATTGTTTTGGACTAGTCAGACCAGTTAAAAGAGGAGAATACAGTATTCAGATCCAGTCAATGACAACTAAAAGCTGAAATATTAGCCAAAAAGTAGCCTTTATAAGAACCATGTGAATATTTAAAACAGTCTTCATATCACCAACATCGTCCCTTATGCAGCAGACCTATGCAATTTCGTGAGAATCAGAGGCTGTAGGAAATAAGTTTGTTTTACCTTCCATGACTTCGCAGTGAAGCAGAGAGTTGCTGTGACATCCCAGCCCCATTAGTCCAGCAAACATGTTTCCATTAACAACAAGCTGTTTGTGGGCAGAAAATGTCAGATCCCGGCTCTATAGAGTTACATCGACCATGTTTTAGTAGAAGAGGAGCCAAGCAATGCGACTGATCTCATTTCCGTTGTGGAAAATGAACCCAGGCTGTTATTTTCTCCCCAACTTTGGAATGACTTGTGAAGCCGGCTTTCCTACACACGTTCCTTTGTCCATGATGAACATTTCCTGACACAATTATTGATCCAGTACTTCATAGTGTAAGTTGTCTCCTCTGCGGCAAACAAGTGAGTCCATTTGCGTATTTTAACACACGGTCTGGAGATAAATAATCATGTCTTGTTGGAAATACATCCAGTGGTGAATGTTGTAAATGCAGAAGTAATGAGTATGAATGTGTTTCATCGATGAGTTGCCCAGTAATCCGTTATTCGCTGCTGCGCCCATTCGTTGTGCGTCGTGTTGTAGCAGCGCTAGGAGCCCCTACGTGTTCAGGAATTTGACTCCAGACTCCTTCAGCCCGCCTCATAACCACAGCAGGCTGCACACTGTGGCTGCAGAGCGGACTGTGCAAACGCTGCTCTATGCGCACGCTGTGCTGATTGTCATGACTGAAGCTGGTGGAGTAAAATACAATATTGTGTAAAAAACACACCCAAAAAAAGCTATCTTTCTACGTCCAACTCTGTCAAAGTCAAATAAACAATACTACACTTAAACGATTAGCTTACTTTAAGAATGTTCCTTATTATTATTATGTGAAAGTTTTCACATTAAACTCTTTCATGCATTATTTATCAGTAACAAAGTAAGCTTTTTTTGTTTCAAGCATACAAACCTACAAACAATAATAATAATTTTCCTAAATATATTTTATTTTGCAGCAGTTCAATTTACAATCAGCCAATCAAAAGGCTCCTTTCAATGGGCCAACCAAATTTCTTTCAATTTGCCACTCTGATGGCTCTTGATAATAATCATAATCAAGCATTCTATTTATAGAGCGTTTGTCTGGAAACTCACAGAACTCATTGTTCAATTGATCAATTACATGGCTTCGTTATCGGCCAATTACATGGTTAGTTTTAATAGGCCAATGACAGGGCTGGTGTCAATATACCAGTCAGATTGCTTGTTTCAATCAGACAATGAAATGGCTAGTTTTCATCGGCCAATACCAGGGCTCGTAACAACGGACCAATCAGTGGCCTCCTTTTAATGGGTCAATTAAATTACCGCTTTCACTCTGCCAATCAGGTGATTCGTTGAAATATACCAAACAGAGGGCTTGTTTCAATAGACTTATCAGAAGTTTTAAAAAAAATGCAAATCCGAAGGGTTTATTGCAATAGACCAATCAGAGGGTTAATTTCAAAGGGGCCAATGAAATGGCTTGAATCTATTGGAAAATCAGATGGTTCATTTCCATCCTTTATATATACATACTATAGTTTCCATCGGACAATGAAATCGCTTTTTTTGATTGGCTTATCAAATGGCTCTTTTCAATTGGCCAATCAGGGAGCTTGTTTCAATTGAATAATCAGGGTTGTTTCAATTTCAGATTGCTAATATAATCAGTAAAAAGGTACATACCTTTTTAAAGTGTATGTCTCTGCACTGCAGACTATCCAACTGTTTTTTGTCAATTATGTAGGTAAACTTATTGTTTGGGTGCACAAATTCATGTTATTTTTCCATATTTTTAGACACCAATAACATCCTGACAAGTCTTGCTTTGTTTATGCAAGTGAGGGAATGAATAAAAGACCCCACATAGAGCAGAGTCTTTTCAACCCCCTTCCCCTCCTTCCCACACATCCAAGTGTTCCTTTTATTCAGTGTGGCTGGTTGATGGACAAGACTCAGTGATAAAGAGCTCAGTCAGCCGACAAAACAGAGTGCAGCCTTTATACTTAGTTAGGCCACATTGTGAAGGGAAAGAGAGCTGTGTGGAAGAGCAAATTAAAAGAGGATAGGTAAATAAATAAATAGGAAAATCAATGGTAAAAAAAACAAACGTTTATCTGTAAGGTAAAAAACAACGCATTATAATACTAAAAACAAAATAGATACAGATAAAGTACATACATAAATTAATAGTATTTACAACAACCTTTCGTGCACACCATTTCCTAATGTAATAGAGCTTCATGCAACAAAAAGTAAATTCACGGCAAAAATATTTGAAGTGATTTTTTTTGCGCAGGCATTGTAACTTGTTTTATACATGTATGTATGTTTATAATCTGCAGTATTTCTGAATGTATTTTATTTCATTTGTGTACAATGTTTTGCAGTTTTATGGATAAGCTTTTGCTCCTATAGATCTTAGTAGTACTGACATTGGCCACTAGATGACAGACTCGTATAACACTTAAACACATTCTCTCCTGTTACGTCTGTAAAGAGAATATCAAAGGGATGAAACGACAGATGATCCTTATTTGTTTATGACTACAAAGCTATTGATCAACAAAATACCAACTGTCTTACATTCCTATAATTGAAGGAGAATTAAGAGACAGAAAGTAGACATAATAAAGCCCCCATTGATGTTCTCATAGATAGGCAATTGCCAGCCTTTGAGCACAACCGGACCTCATATTGATTAATCAGAATCACTAGTAACATCTTCTTTAAAGTTAATTAATTCTGGTAGGAAAATTGCTTCCTCAATAAGAGCTTCTGTTACTGATTATTTATCACACAGGCATATCAAAACTACAATCAGTTGATAAGGAAACAGCAGGATATCAGCCAGAAAAATGTCTAAGTGTGCTCCAGACCTGATTCAAAATGTACGTGATTGCAGCGAGGTGAGGATTGTTTAAAGAGGGTAGAATGAGGACTCAGTGGGTTGTATGTGCCAGCCACAGAATAGGCACGTACAATGTTCAAAGGTCTCATGTTCCTCCTCCACACAGTATGCAGTGAGTGCAGGCAGCCAATGGTTCTACCTTAGATTATCTGTGTGTGATAGAGAGAGGGGAAGGCGGAGAGGAAAGTAAAATAAACATACACTATCAAGGCAGCTTAAAAACTAGGAGAGCATGACATATTTGGCACAGAACTCTTTTATTCAAGCAAAACAAATGAAGTCAGCAGATCTTTATCACAGAAAACATATTCTATTGTCTATTGTAACACCATTTTTTACTGTAATAATAAAAAACAAAAATCAGCCAGCAAGAACATATCAAAAATGTCAAATCCCATTAAAAATACATGTAAACTTTAACCAAAACCAGGGTAGACACTGACACCATAGAGAACGTAAATGATGTTGAAGGTTTGCATGATTTAAACCACTCCTTCCTCGGGTTCCATGAGCGTCGTTCTGCTGGAGAACACATCAGCCAGCATGTGTTTTGGTATTTCTGAGCCACGGACGCGCAGGGCGTAGCAGGCGTCCTCCACTTTGCCCAGGCTCTGTCGCAGCACGTGCAGCTTCTTGGAAACCTCGTACGGGCCCGTGTTCCCGATGTAGGAGAATCCGTCGTGGATCTGCCTCAGGAACTGACTCAGCTGAAAGGGCGTGTCGATGTCGCCGTTGCCCACACTGCTGATGCACATCCGCATCAGCTCGCCGGTCAGGTCAGCCACGCCCAGCAGGTAGTCTGAGGGCGACACCTGGAAGGTCAGAACTTGACCTCCTGGCTGCAGGGCGTCAGCAGGGCCCTGAGAAGGAAACATGGTAAGGAAGAAAGAAACATTCAAACATAAACGTCCACTTTTGGCTAGGCACTTTTGTCTAGGCAAAATGGCATTATTATTATTTGTATTATTATAAAGCCCTGCACAACAAATAAGCAAAGTCAATTTGTTCTCGAGCATGATGATGCTTTTACAACATACGTTGAAGTTCAAGCAATTTTGCCAGCATCAACAGGCAGCCATTATCTTTGTAAATAACAGTGGATAAAAAGGACATAATGACACATAATGCTAATAAATGCCACACACAGTACCACCCGATGTTGCCTTTGTGTGCCAGTGCCACTGCTTTGAAAGCATCATATAAAATAACAATCTTTTGAAAGAAACATTTTGGAGAACTTGTTTAAATGCTTTCATGACAATAGTGAGATGAAGTACACTAAATGTGAAAGTTGCCTGCCGGCTGTAGCTTGAAATAATGTATACCGACACGAGCTTGGTTCATATCAAAGTCATTGCAAGGAAGCAAATCAGTGTATTTCCCAAAATGAAACTACATTTAAATCTAGTTGAGTTTATTTTTTGAAAAATAAGGAAAGAAATAAACCCAAAAATAAGAATTAGGCCTATCAAACAAGCATGCAACTTAACCAGAAAGCCATCTTCAAATTTACCTCAGAATCTTCCTTCTCTGTTTTCATGAAGACCAGTCTGGCGTTGATCTCCTCCAGGCTGATAAGGCTGCGATGACGAATATAGTGCAGGAAAGAAGCGGCCTCCACATACTCCTGGATCCCTAATGCATGAAAAAAAAAAAATCACATTGAAATATAACCCCACAAAGACCTGGGAAATACATCCATATATTTCCCTGCTGTAGCTGTTAAATCGGACTGTGTTGTCCATAAAAATCACTACTATTTCCCAAATGGCACGTAGAGTGTGTGTATACACTACATGGTATCTGCACAGTAAAGATCACACATGTAGATGATTCAAATAAAAGCTGTTTCCTGTTGCTGTCTTTGAATTGAGCAACACTGACCCTTTTTTGTAGCGGGCTGAGATGACCTCTCATCTGTTTTCTGGCCCTGTATAAACAACAATCAAATAATCACAGGACGGAAGACTTTGTGTCTGAAGTTTACTTTTGGAGCGGCAATTGAACTTCAAAGGGCCTCCTATCTCAGCGTGTCTTACAACGGCAGCTGAAGAGAGGAGAATGTGGTTAATCTCAAATTCAATTACCTTGACTGGACTTTTTAATAGTTTACTAATTACGACTTTTTAAAAGGTTTTTTACTCTAAGCAATGAAGAGCTACATACACATATTTTCCAAACTGAAAACGGTTTGGCAGTTTCAGATGAGATTTCTGTCATTTTAATTTAATGGTGCATAGACATGTGTTTACATTTCGGCAAACGGTGTGTAAGCTGACTCTGTTTTATGTCTGGAGCATCGCAATCTGTACCCTTGGTAAGTACAGTACGTTTTTGTAATATTTAGTTCGATGTACAAGGGGTTAACAAGCCAACAGTTGAAAAATGTCGCTAAATGCTATAATATTCTGTGTCTTACATATCCACAGTTAGAAAAAGTGTGTACAAATAAGTTGTTCTTTTTCTCGCTTCCAAAACAAACTGTGAGCCAGATCAAGATGTCACAAAAGTGTTGGTGCTCATAGAAATGATACTGCTTTGATTAACATTATACCATTATGATTTATCAACATAATAAAACAACAAACAACTTAACATTGCCGGTTGCCCCACAGCTATGACACTTTTGTTTAAATTCAACTCAATCTGAGGCGGACAGGATATGACATGAAAAGGTTTCACAGGCTTTGAGGCAGGCAGGCGGAGCTCAGTTCCTGCGTTTGCTGCCAGGAGCTGTTCATGCTATTTAGTCTGAAGCAGTGGTTACCTTTGGTCACTCAGTAAATTACTGTACATGTTTAAACAATGACTCAAGGAAAACCAAGTGGAAATTGGAGGGATTTCACTGGAGTAGCAGTTGGAAAATTTGAGGGCTCAGTGCGGTATAGCCTGAACGGGGTTGTGGTGTAATATGTGAATTCATTTCTTCAGATGAGTTAAAGGTTTTTCAAGTTTAATGTTTGACTACAGAGTAGTTCACTGAGTTGCAGGTGAACCCTGGGAAATGCCCCTACAGTACACTTGTGTTTGCACTGTTTCATAGCTGCTCGCTGGGTCAAGCTAAAGAGCTTTTCAAAGGGCCGCGGTCCCCGGTTATCAGTAGCAATTACGTTCATATTCAGTCCACACTATCTCTAATGGCCGCTATATAAAAAAAAGCAGACCCATTACATATCACTGGAGACTTCTCGTCCAGCCAAGATTATCTGGTGAGGCCGTGCAGCAAGCCCAGTCTCAATCTAATAAAGATGATAAAAATGGAAAAAAAATGAAGCGTCTAATTGCTGGGAACTGCCAATGGTCACGTCGCAGAGGATACAGCGGTGATTCCTAAGTGACCACAATCTAAAAATGACTTCCCCAGCTGCTAGATAACAGCTCACTCTCGCTCCCAGTAATGTTTTTCTCTAAACACTGCAGACACTTTGGCTACGCTAACAAAAACTGATATTGATTCTAGTGGGAAAACAAGTTTATCAGAGGGTGTGTCTATCATATCCAGGCCTGCATCAAATCCACGCTCTCACACCGTCAGTTACTTTGCATTAAATCCTAAGCATGAGCACAGTCAGGCGACCTTTGTGAAAGCCCCTAATTATGACATATGCACTTTTGGAGCTTGTTTCTCACTTCCGGAATAAATTATTATATTGTAAAAAAAAAAATGAGGGTCACAATTACTGTAGAACTGAGAAACTTAAAAAATGAAACAGATAATAAAAGAGATACAGATGATAATTAAGGCTAAAGACTACAGGGGAACCTTGCAGAAGCTCTCTTTCAGAATGAGGATACGATTAGTCAGCCTGTGATCTATACAAGTATAATATAGTTAGAAAATGATAGAAAAGATAAGAATGCAGGAGAATTAAAACTCTTAATGGGTTACATTGTGGATAAATAATATAGAAAACGTCTATTTTTAGTTATATAATTTACAAATATGGCAACGTTCTTAAAATGAGCATTCAATCAGATGCTTATACAAAATGTTTTTAAAATATTCTCTGTGAGGCAGTTATTAGGCACAGCGGTGCTTTGAACTAAATGACAACGTCAGCATGCTAACAGCAGGTTAAAAGTTCACCATGTTCACCATGTTCACCACCTCAGGTTACTGAGTTAGCATGCTTTGCTCATTAGAACTAAACACACGGCACAGCTGAGGTCTACAGGCGTCACATGAGTTTGCAGGTTCATAAACCAAAGTATTTAAAATAATAAAATAGTGTTAAGATGTAAATAACGCACAACACCACAGCTCAGAAGTTTGATTACGGTTTATAGAAGTTCTCTATCTTATAAAAAAGATACATTGTACCAAGTCATGTAGAGTTGAGAAGTGGTAGAATAACATCTTCAGTTTTTATTGCAGAGCCAAAGGCTGTGGAAACACACTAGCGATGGTTACCAACTGCTGTTTAAAAAATATGGATGAAAATTGCACAACTATTTTTCCAAATAACTTAACCCTGAACATGTTGTATATGCTCTCTTATGCAAAACTAACATGTTATAATATACTGAAACAACCACGTACAATTAAGGCTAGGGTTTGTAAAGGTCTGCGGTAACTCACCTGCCGTGAAAGCTCTGTGGAACTGAAAGATGTCCTCTCCTCGGAGCTCCTCAGCAATTTGCCCAATTTTCTGCCTGACTGCATCCAGTTTCAATTCTGCTTCATTCAGAATATCCTCTGCATTTGGTACACTACCAATAACAGAAAACACACAAAATAAACGTTAGAAAAACAAATCAGAAATGTACAGAAAACAGAGTTATATTGTGTTATTGCAATGTGTATTGCATATGTACTGATCAAAAATGAGAGGCATACTCCCATTAAAATTAAACAAGGTTCACCAATTAAGATGTATTGTTAGACTTATATATACCTGGTCACTCTATGTAAAAGGAAAATGGTCCTCTTGCTTTCGATGGTGACGTCTCGACTGATCTTAACAAGGCGCTCGTGTTTGTCGTGTTTGGTGTCAAGCTCCTGTTGGAAAACTTCAAAGACAGAAAACAAAGTTAATTTAATGTCTCAACACAAATGAAATACAGAAAACATGACGGTGACACTGCAGTTTAAAGGCTGATGATGCAGTTACCTTTGAAAGCAGCGATGACAGGTGAAGATGAGTGTGCACTCGCGTCACGATCCTGCGCTATATCAGCATTTCTCCGGGAGCCTCCTTCACCTGACACAAAGCATAACGTCTGCAGTTTGACTTCAATAATAAATGGCTCTTGTTGCTGTCAATTTCTCCAAACTGACCTTGTCAAATTAAAAAGCCACTCCATCGATTTGTTCAATACCATCAGTTTAGTCATTTGCACCGATAAACAGCATTTATTTTGAATGGTTGCGAATAGATAGGCTAAATATCTAATGGAGAGTCTGTGTTACAAACTGGATTTTGAGCTTTAAACACATGGGTGTGTATATGGCCTGGGGGACTAACAAAAGACACCATAGAGTTATGGTGTGGGAATTGCATGGTTTAGCTTTGTTTTTGAGCTTAAACCATTTTGGGGAGGTAAGGATGGATTAGAAGCAAAACAATTAGATAATCAATAAATAATCTGCTTTTTATCTTTCTATTTATTAATAAACGAATGGTCAATTTGAAAAAAATCCAAGAATCCTTTGTTCCAGCTTCTCAAAAAATGTTTATCTGCCGATTTTATTTAAGTTTGTTATGATAATTAAGTTACTAACCTTGTGTGTTTCGCAGGCTGGTCAAATTTGAAGACATACGTTTGGGATTCTGACATTTTTTTGTAGTCTAACATTTTGCAAGCCATATTATTATAATACTTAACGAGAAAATAGTGGGCTTACTAAATCAATTATTTAAAATGCTTGAGTTGCAGCTCCGTTTGCTATCATTGCTAAGACCTTAGCACTTCTTAAAAAAAATAATACAATTTGAGCTACAGAGGGATCTCTTTAATCTACAAACAGTACTGTAATAAGAGAGGGACAAACAGACAGTTCAAACGTCAATGTTCGATTTGTTATATTGCTGTTAGGTCTTAACAGCTAGCATGCTGTATTTTAATTCCAGCTAACTAGTTTTTTGACGTTACGTTGCATAGCACAGTTAATGCTATCCAATGCTGATGACAACAACAACCAACAATACAGCTCGCTTGAACACGTTGTTATACTGACTTGAGTCTCAAAAGCTGGACTTACCTTCTCGCCTATTCATGCTTTCTGTATTGCAGGGTATTCTTTTAACAAATGTTACTAATGTACGCTCGGCAAGGGGTTTATTTGAACTGTTTCAGCTAGCCTTACAGAAGTCTGTGCTGCCGACCGAGTGTAGCGAGGCAGAGTGCTGAACAACGTGTGTCAGGGACTATCAATGTGACTAGAAAAAACAGACCCGTTTAAACATAAAAGTCATCATAGCTGTGTGTTAGTAAACAAACTGAATTTAACAGTTCTAAAATGACAAATAAAGCATATTTACTTGTTTTTAACAACAGGCATGTATGTGGTCCTCATTATTCTCCGGGCTTTTGCGCTGTTTACACGCGTATAAGGAAACGAGAAGAAGTGTATGATGGGATATGTAGTAACACAATAAGGCATGTTTTATCACTGCTTTTCTCCAATATACTAAAGTCACATTTGGGTCACAATTTTACATTTTAAATATATTTAAAGTTATTTAAAATAATAAGAGATATTTCATAGCAAGGGAGACCAAAGTGACTTGTTTGTTTGAAGAAATATTGTCCTGAAATATGACAAAAATATCGTTGTAGTTGTGTTTTATAGTTTAATTTAGTGTCATGCATTGTTGATTTTTGTAAATAAAATATCTAACCTAATTAAATGAAAATTTCTGTGTAAAATATATCCTTTGGGGGGGGGGGGGGGGGATGATAAGCCTGTGCATGCAGCCAAAATACTTTTTGTTTCGAGTAAAAATCCAGATTGAGTAATCAGACATCTCAAAGCTGCCACCCTTTATTAGCCTGTGTCATTTGTTGTTATTAAGCATGTTTCATCTAACCTTTGTTGATCAGATTACTCGCGTCTCTCCTGTAACTCCTCCTCCAGGGACTCCTGCAGACTGTGTACGTGCCATACGACTGGTGCCAACTTGAGCTTGCGCTTTGCCTCTGCACAGCACCCCCTGTCATTCTAACACCAGCTTCCCGTATTTCAAGACTGATAAGTCACACTTATTGTCACAATGATGTATTCATCTGATTATACGTTTATGCTTGATACAAATGATATTGTTTTATAATATGCATTCCGATGGACGATTTAAGTCCCTTTCTCAACCTCAATCATAAGCTTTGTTACCCTCCACTTACTGTTTAATCATCAATTATAGCACCAGCAACATATTTATGCAAAATGCTATTTTGTTTTGTGAAAGGAATTTCAGACATGCAAACCAGGGATGAGGGCAAATCACACTGACGTTGACGTTGAATGATGATGCCTTCACGGGCTCCCTCCAAGGTCTTTCATTCGGGCTTTCAACCTGCTGGCTTTTCCCAATGCCTCCGTTATTGAATAATGTCCTATTATCATGCGTAGCCTATTTTATAAATCAAATTGCAGGGATTTACGTCATGCTACTGCAGGAATGAAAGTGTGTTTCACACATGTCACTAATGCCCAAAGTCAAAACTGTAATTAGGCCTACATAACTTGTCCAGTTGGAGCTGCAGATGCACTTTACAATTGCTTTATTTTGTCATCTTGGTATTGAATATGAAATATTGGCCTCTAGCTCTACATCGACCCTGAGTGAGTGAGTGAGTGAGTGAGTGAGTGAGTGAGTGAGTGAGTGAGTGAGTGAGTGAGTGAGTGAGTGAGTGAGTGAGTGAGTGAGTGAAGTGGCAAAGACAGAAAGAAGTATGTTTCTGTAACATGTCATTTTTAATAATTCAACTTTATTTCTTCTATTCATGCAGAGTTGGTTCAAGCATTCAGATCCTTTACTGAAATGATATCGGATTGTAAGTGCTGCATTTAAAAGTTCAAACAAGTATTAGTAAATTATTCGCAAAATATTCTTTAGCTCTGAAAATAAAACCAACCATCATGCACGATATTCCATTTCAGTTCAATTGTATATATTATGTATATTGTTGGATATAGGCATTTGTGTGTAAGTAGCACTGAAGTAAGGTAGTTTAAGGAGGAGCTAGTTTAAATATTTTATTATGCAGAGGTGGAAGAAGTACTCAGATCTTGTACTTGAGTAAAAGTAGAAGTACCAGATTGTAGGAATACTCTGTTACAAGTAAAAGCCCTGCATTCAAAATGTAACTTAAGTAAAGTATTAGCATCAACATTTACTTAAAATACCAAAACTAAAAGTACTTATTGTGCATTGGCCCATTTCAGAATAATATATATTATATGTTTTGATTATAATGATCGATGCATTAATGTGTTATGAAAGCTGGACAAGGGGCAGCTAGTCTGATTTATGTGTTGATTATATTTCACATTATTAATCCAAGTCTGTAAAGTAACTCATATTTTAAAATGTAGTGGAGTAAAATTACACGATTAACCTCCGAATTGTAGAGGAGTAGAAGTACAAAGTAGTATATAATGGAAATACTCAAGTAAAGTACCAGTTTCTCAAAATTGTACTTAAGAACAGTACTTGAGTAAATGTATTAAGTTACTTTACACCTCTGCTATTGTGTTGGGTAGTTTATACAATGCAATAGATCTTATTTTATGGATATATAAAGTAGCATACATTTGAAGAAGCTCTGTACAAATAGCTTTAATAAAAATGTTGCCTTTAGTTAAGCACAATACTAGTTACATATTCATTACCACCTTTATGTCGGTTAACATGATCACAGAGAACTGGATGGGTATAAACAAGATGACATTTATTACTCTTTTATTTATGGACCAGACTTTCACACACATAGGTGAGGCGAGGACATGCTCCCTATATTCCCCCGACCTGACAGATTAACTGCTTCCACGTGGTTTAGTGCCATTTTATGAACCATCATTTGTCCGATAGCCCAGGAAGGCATCGCGACAGGGGCGGGGCTTGAGTGTGTACGTCAGAGAGAGCAGGCTGGACCATCAGAGCACACACGGAGCGGCGCCATGCACTGCTCTCGGACCAACTGCTAGCCAGCCGAAGAGCCCGACCCAGCCCGAAATGTTCGGTCCAGGGCTCCCGTTGTTGAATTATTTCACTGATACAAGATATAAAGAGGGAGTAAGTGTTATACTATGGCGGGGTTTTGATTTTTACTTTTCCGTCTCGCTCGGTGTAGCGTGGCAACGGCAGCGGATCGTTTCCAAAGTTGTCTGTTAGCAGGGCGCGTGTGAAGGATCGGAATTAAAGGCGCAGTGCACCCGCTGAATCTGCAAACATGGAGAAGCAGCAGAGCGACTTGGACCGAGACCGACAGTACTGTGAACTTTGTGGGAAAATGGAGAACCTCCTCAAGTGTGGTAGGTGCCGGAGCTCCTTCTACTGTAGCAAGGAGCACCAAAAACAGCACTGGAAGAAACACAAGCTAATGTGTATGGACAAGGCGCAGCTTCCCAAACAGAAGCCGGAGCAGCCTGCGCCGTCGGGGGACGACGAGGCACAGGAGAAAAACCGGGAAAAGATAAGCCCCGAGCAGGCGGACGCTGCATCTTTACCACAAAACTCAAACACAGAAGCACCCGGAGACGATGACGGACCGGTAGAGGACGTGTCCAACAACACCGCCACACCTAACGGACAAAGTAGCTCATCCCCTCAGAAACTTGCCATGGAGTACATAGTCCCGTATATGAACAAGCACGGTATATGTGTGGTGGACAACTTTTTAGGAGCAGAGACTGGGCTTGGCATTTTGGATAATGTTAAAGCTCTGCACAAAACGGGCAAGTTCACAGACGGACAGCTGGTCAGTCAAAAAAGCGACTCCACTAAAGACATCCGAGGGGACAAAATCACGTGGATAGAGGGGAGGGAGCCCGGCTGCGAGAAGATCCGCTTTCTGATGAGTCGCATGGACGACCTGGTCAGACATTGTAACGGCAAACTGGGAAACTACACAATAAATGGAAGGACGAAAGTAAGTATTGGAGGTGAAAACACACAGCCAGCCCTAGTTTGTGAATGTAGGGTATGTTGTACGCCTGAGAGCCAGTGGTTGTCAGTGTTGTCCCTCAGGAGCCAGATGTCTGCTGAATTCCACCTGTCACACAGCAAGGTGTTTGAACACCAGCAGCAGACTGGCTGTATGGGACTGAATAAAAAGTAAGTGTTGAAGTCATCTGACAGTAATGAAGAAGTCACAATATAGTGAACCTGGAGCGTTCAGGCATTTCCATTCTGTCACCAAGGCACCATTGCTTTCAATATCTGGGTTCTGCTTGCTTATTAGACCTGACTTTAGGTGTAAGAGGCTAGAGAGTCCTCTAACTCCAGGTTAAAGTGTGGCTAATGCCCTGATGGATTATTCTCTCAACACACAGCATTTTGTCCATTAATACACCAGGGCTGCTGAAATGATTATGATTTTTTTTTTTAATTAAATTAATTTGCTCAACAAATGCATCACTAGTTGCTACGACACCATGAGGAACACAGTTGTAATAAAGGCACATCCACCAAGTGCATTACTTATACCTGAACTAAGAGGCAATAATCCATATTTATGATGGAGTATGAGACGGAAGCTGCTTCTGCTGACCACAAGAGGTAAAGCAAGGAGTTCCTTTTTTGCAGCTGCAAGTATATTAGGAACAGAGTTGTGTCATCAATAACATATGAGGCAATGCTTGATAAAATATTTAATCTAAATCAATATTTGCCCAATTATATATTATCAGTATTATAATACACAGTGCCACATGACATATTCAGGCCTGCACTAAATGTTCTCACTATTGAAATACAGCTAAAACCAATGAATAATTGTAAAGGCTGTTGAGGGTTTCACTCGAGAAATGTTACTAATACTATTTAAATTTATTTTAAAGTTAATTTTGCAGCCTGCTCTCAGAGAATGCAATGCAGTGTGTAAACTGGAAGCACACATTACAGATTCCCAAATAACCACAATGTTGAATGAGCAACAAACTTTAATGAAAACCTCCTGCTTGACAAGCATATGACACTGTATAACACACTGCACATGTTTTTCATATCTCACCAATCCAATAGACACTTCCTACAGCTTAATGCACATACACAGACTTTTGAAATGTATCAAACTTGTACTTATTGCATGACATATTAATGCTTTCATTCCTATTATGGTTGAATAAGGGAGGGAGCTGCAGCCATCTGGCAAAACCTGTGATGATCGTGACCATTTCGGCAGGATGAAGTGTGTAAAGTTTAACTGTGCTGCTGAATCATCTACAGGCTGTAGAGGGCTGCTATGCAAAGTGTTGCTGCATCAGTGAATGCAGTTCAGTAACACGCGCAGTTGGTTAGACAGAGCATTCCTATGTTGAAGAAGACTCTAGGTTGGCAGTGCGGAGGAGAGGAAACTGGAGGCTGCTTTTGTTTCAATGAGACATGTTTTCTAAGAAGAGATGAGTAGTTTCATTTTCATTCTGAGAAAATCAGCAGCAAGTTTCAAAAGTTCTCCTCACATATTGGTAGTAATCTGTAACCGTTACTCGGCTGCGTGCTCTTAAAAAAAGCCTGCGTCAACCCAAAGCAATGTCAACCATGCTCCAGCTCGGCTGTTGGGTTGCGTGCGACTCTCCTTTTAACCAGATTTGATCACCATGACCTTGTGACATGAGACTGACCCCCAAGGAGATGAGCTGCTCCCAGCCTCCCCCCTCCCCCCTCTTCTGTACTCTCCTGGGGGAAATACTCTGACTGTCACTGTCATTATTTCCCTGAATAGAAGGCTGAATCCCCTTTCTAATGCTCTTTTTTAAATGATAAACCTTCACACAGCGACCTCAAGATAATGCAGTCTAAATCAAATAAAGATGTAGAACTTTATAGACGCTGTGGGGCTTATGAAGATAGGCATGGTATGACCTTAGCACATGAGTGTAGAAGGTCAGGGCAGAAAGTTCAAAGTCTGACTGTAAAAGGATTAGTGCATAAAGACCACTGCTCCTGAACAGTAAACTCCCCCCACTTAGGGCAGCCACTGTTTTATATTTGTCACTTTACCATATCATGTTCTGTTATCACAGACATTTAAGGGATCAAGCAGTGAAAGAAGAATGTGTATTGGGTTGAAGCCTGCAGCCTCTGCTCACTGCAGGTATTTGGGTTCTGTGCTGACGCAGAGCTCCGACCACTGTACGCTGTTATTTTAAGACTGCTCTTACTGTCCGGTCAGGGTTTTTCCAAAGCTACTTCGTAATAGACATGAAACATTTTTATAACTTGAAAGAAAAAGCACATTTTTACGCAACTGGTCGGTGCTGAAGTAGATCCACGCGGCTGACCACTGAGTCACACCTACTGCCCTCATTGCCTTGGCAAACACACGCCTGGACAGTGACCAGGGAAAATCAGAATGGCTCACACAAATGGAGTGCCGCCAGTATCAATGGCTCAGAGGGAAACCACACAATGTAAGCACAGTTCACTTTTGGAAAGATAGAGGAAAAACATTTTGCCCAAATAGTTATTTAATGTCATTGTTTCCATTTCCCCCTTTTCACTTGATAACATTGTGAGAAGTCGCAGGCAGCAGGACATGTTTGTTTCTCTGCAGCTCCAGCCTGTTGAATGCTTGCTGATGCCATTATAGCATTATCATGCAACATATAAAGAAGTGTGTGTAGCCGCAATACGATTGTCCTGTCACTTAGTCGCTGTTCCCCTCTCAAAGTTAGTATGTCCAGCATGTTAAATGGTAGCCTGCTATGCAGACGCTTCATTATAAACATTCTTACTGCCAGTGTACAGCACTAGTATTTTAACTGTGGTGTTGTCGTGTATGTAACATGATGACTATGCTTAGCATGCCACTTTGTAGTCCGGATTAGAGGTGCTATTGTTCCGTCCATCAGGCACTAGGTCTGCTATTGTTTGGTTGTTGTCTTTGTGAAACTGATTCACAGGAAACTTACAGTGTACCCAGTGTAATGCCACATTACACACTGTTTAGATAACAGTTTGGGATTGTCTCAATTATAGATGGGCATTTTATTTGTTTTTGAGTATTTGGAACAAATGTATTGTATGAAAAGAGTCTGAAATAAATACCCAAGCCAAAGTATGGGTTAGGGTTGGTATACCTCTCTGCGCTGCACAGACTGTAGAGATAAGCCAACCTAAAGAAACGTCACATCACAAATATTCAGACTTAATGCAATCATTTCACTAACTTCATATTTTGGCTGCGCACGCTGGTTGGACATAGATGATAGTTCTTTAAGTCTGCTGTTTAATAGACTCAGTTGCATACATGTCAACTCACAAACAGATCTTAAAACGATTTATCAATTCTATTACTGTAAAAAAAATGAGCCTTTTTAATTATCGAGTAAAAGCAATAATGGCATCTGGACATTCCTTAGTTAACACAGCTAATTAAATACCTGACTAATCGAGGCATTGATTCACATTTGATTAAATGGTTTATAGCCCCAAGACAGCCCTGCACTTAATTGCAACATGGAATAGCCATGCCTCCACTATCGCGTACATCCTTTTTTATCTCACTGTATAGATGTATAATGTCATGTCACTAAACTCTACCTCACAGCTGGCCACACCTCTTCTTTCAGGAAAAACTGCTGACTGATGGCAATCCTTCCCCCTCCCCATTGTGTTGTCTTTAATAATGAGCAACTTTTTATATTGTTGCATGTTGAGTTATTTGTTGCGTCATTTGTAATGTCACAAAGCGACTGTGGACATGTGTGCTTTCATTAGGAAGTTGACCGTTGACCTAAATCTTAGGGCTCTATAAAGTAAGTCGGCTAGAGGAAGTCATGCGGTGGTGTTCCTTTGAGTGTTGGAGCCGACAGTACATTATGCTATAGGCTGTGCAAGCCGCTCGTTCTTTCCGCCTACTGTACCTGAATGCCACCTTTTTCCTGCTTATTGTTTAACCATCACACCTTTAACAATAAAATACATTTGGGTATTAGTCCGAGCACGGGTTTCATGATTAATGGTCAGATATTTGCCTAACCATTACCAGTTCTTCTTTAAAGTGTTATAATCGTTAACTCAAAAGGACAGTAGTCGCATGGGACAAGCTGTGGTTGTATTTTGATAAACGAGTGCTCACAAGCAGTAGTGAAGCATCCAATAAAATGTGATTCAATTCCGCTACATTTAATACTAACTTTGAGTACATGTTTATCTCCCCGTTTACTATGCCGTGACTGTCTAAGGAACTCCTGGACGTCATCCAAGTGGGGCTTTGAGAAAGAGGTCTTCTGTTTTTGACTGTTCGCAGCTGTAGAGTTGAAGACAGGGAGGATTATGGTGGGTGAAGCATGACATAAAAACAATTGTGCATCTCAAATACTATTAACAGTAAGTGATTATGAATATTGCATCATTTCAATACACATGTTGAAAGATATCAATGAAGTTATTCATCTTAACTGGTCATTTAATAAATGATCCTGTGCCAGTCCAGTCTCAGTGAGCCGATGGTTAGAATAGAGCTTTTGTAACCTGTCTCTGGTACTTTGCTCAAAGTGACACCTCTTCAGTTTTTCCCACAGATCTGAAGTATACTTGGGGGGGGTGCAGATGACCTGGCACGGGGGTGGAGGGGGGGTGCCGCTTTACCTTTTTAAGTGTCCGCGTCTTCTGAGGTAATTCCAACGTCCTCTTCTCTTTTTTCGTAAGGTCTCCCTTTCTGTTTTGTCGCTTGTTAGCAGACCCTACACACGATAGCAGAGTGAACAGATACAGGAGGCATAGAGCGAGGAGATCATTGTCCACTAGTTAATCGATCGCGGATGGCGTCGTGCTCGCGGACGGATAAAAAATAAATAAATGAATGGTTCACGAAATATACTTTGCCGGCCGTTAATATACCTGGGCGGCCCGCCCAAGTAAAGTCTATGTGTGGGAAACCCTGCTCCTGCTTTCGTAAACAACTTTATTGAACTTTGACACAAAATAGTTTTAATACATATCTATATATTCATTTTTGAAATTAACTTTTTTTGCTGTGCTCAGTCTTCTACCACTGGCAACGAGAAAGTATCAGTGACTGATCCAATTACAGAGTGAGCTCGTTTGGCACGATGGAGCCATTCACTCAGTCTGCTGAGCAGTCGGTAAGAAGTTAGTGAACAAAACAGTCCCAGTACAGTAAATATCTGCCCTGCTAGCTCGTGCTGAATTTGAATATAAAAACAGTGTGGAGATTAGCTAATGCACTCATTCTGCCAAATGTCAGCTTATCTTGTGTTATTTCTATAACTTGTCTGAGTTTAAGCAAGTAGAAGCGGCTGGCTGTTTGTGCGAGTGGATCCCTGGCCCACGCCTTTTCACAATTCCCTTTCCAGACTATTTGCGTAATGACACCAGAAACGGCTTGTGTTTCCGCTGCAACATGTTACGGGTGAAGGGTAGCGCCGCTGCTGTATACGTGCCTCTATTGTTCACAGCCCAAAGTAAAGAAGAAAAGAATAAACTAAGTCATTACTTTAAACAGGGATTTCCTCTCCAGGCAGCACCTCTGTCTAACAGATAAAACGGTGAGCTATCCCAGGCTGGGCCCAAACTGCCTCAGTTCCCACACTCCCCTGCACTATAAGGTCTTCATCCCGACTGTTTGTGTTTGGATAAGCAGCTCTTCTGTAAAGTGAGCAGACCCCTTGCAGCTTTTCCTTTTTTACTCCACCCAAGTTAATGGCTCACACCTGCTAGTTAAAGACAATGCGTGATACAATATGTAGTATTGCTGTTAAGATCAATCAATTAGTTGAACAATGATACATTTAAGTCATTTATCAAACAAAAAGGTTTCTTTATTTCCAGTCGTCTTGTCAATGGTGTTAAAAAATAAAGATGGTCCCAACAAAGATTAGCCTTTTTTACAAAAGTGTTTTTCTTATAGCACCTCTACAGGATTGTGTTTTAGTCACATTGGAAGTTACACTTATTTTTTATCGTGGTCTCTCAGGGGCATGCTGATGACGCGCTACAAACACCTCGTCATCACTTTAGTTTTTGCTGTTCCATCGATCAGGTGTTGGAGGCAATAACAAGCCAACAACTGCATTGGTAAAAAAACGTTTACTACATTTGATATGCACATTTAATTGCAGAGGATTCTATTCAACATGCAAGCTAGTAATGATTCACACATTGTGAATTGATAAACACTGAATGTAAACACATCTTATTTGTTGACAAGAAATCCTCATAATGCAGCTGATCGCATGTAAGCGGTTGGCCATTTATTTCTGTGTGAAGGAACTGGGCAACGTGGCTTCTTGCATGGGAACAGCAATGGGTTATAGTTGGCTTGAACCTATGGTAAACATTAGGTTTAGCATCTATATATTAAGCTGCCCAGTTGGAAGTGAGTTATCAACAAGGTTGGGGGTTTGATTTATTAAACCCCTGACTCCTGCCAGCCTTTCATAGTCTTCTGGAGCAAGACACTGAGCCCCAAACTGCTCCTGATGTTCAGGCTAGTGTCATCCATGACAGCCCCACCACCATCAGTGTGGGGTCACTTTAGTATTTACTATGTGACTGTGAGATATGACTAAATGAATGTTATGTTAAATGAACAGGATGTAAAACAGGATAAATACAGTATATGGACGTTCCAGGTACTAAATTCCTTTTTTTTCTTCCATTTTGGCCTTTATTGACAGGACAGTGTAGATATGGGGAGGTGAGAGAAACAGAGACATGGCTATCGGTCTATCCCGTTATGGTGTTGAGGCTTGCCCTTTGCTTCTCGCCATATTGCTCTAGCGACAACAGGGCTGTTTCTTTACAGTCCTTGGCACAGTTTTATACAGCCATTTGATTTGATAATTGAATGTTCATTATTTATGATTCTGTGGCGGTCGTGGCAAAACTGAAAGTGTGCCAAAGTTGGCCATTTGAACAGAGACTCTCCACAGAATCACTCATTAAACATACGGTAGAGGTTTGCATCAGACAGCTTTAGTTGACATTAAGATCACTAATGTGTAAAATCGTTATTGAATGCTGCTGTAGAGTTATTGTGCATGTCTGTTAAGTGTTGTTTTTATTCGGCTTTTTCACTGACTGCACTTAATTGTCACTTTAAGCTTTTCCTATTTGAATAGAAGGTGTTGTCTTACATAATAGATGGTCCCTTTCTCCTGTGTTTTGAAAACAGTAGGTTATTTAGTTAAAGTACGGGAACACTGCTGCACATGTTATTTGAGTTCATCAGCCAGTGAGGACTGTTAACTTGTTACATTGGAGGCATGGAGCTATCACTGTTTATAACTCAATATCCTTCTGAGGAATTGCTGCTTTTTTATATGAAATTTAAACATAAACTCTGGCTAAGAATGAATATAAACACCTGTCCACAATCATATTCTCGTACTGAACTGAGAATAATTAATACTAAATACTACATTTAGAAAAGCAAAGTCCTATATTTTAGCTAACCTTACATTTTTGGGCGTAATCTCAAATGCATAATATTACTCTGACTTCTGCTTGTTGTGTCAATTAATGTTTACGCTGGATTTATTTGAGTTGGAATTGCTGTTGTCTGAGACAAATTGAGAATCAGAAAAAACAATAAACATCAGCACACGACTAGTGTGGAACAGATTAGTGTCTCCCAGACAGAGGGATCCCACCATATAATCAGCACAACCGATACTAATGGATTACTCATCACATTTTTTTTGTGTGTGATTCTGCATATCAACTACTGAGTTCAGTCTGAAATATTACAGCGACCCTTGGGGTCTTTGTAATGAATGTAACTGTCACCGGTTTATTAGCAGTTACGTTTTCTCATAACACAAAAAGAGATTATAATAACTGCCTTAAACTAACCCCAGTTCACTCTTCGTCTGTAAATTTCAGTGGGCCTCTGAAGCTGGGCCTGTGGAATGTAAACAAACAGCATGAAGAGCGAGGTCAACCTCCTAATGAGGTCCGTCGTAGAACTCGGAAGAATAAGTGGCTGACAGGAAAGGAAGCTCAAATGGGGATAAAGGCCAGAGGTGAAGCTGCAGTTAAAGAAGAAGTTGCCATGCTGGGAAAAAGATCCTCAGAATTTCTAATAGTGGAAGTTCCTTTGGCCATTCTCTGTTAAGATATTTAGTTTTGATCAAGGCTAAATCTCAATATGACATATAGAGTTTGAAGTGGTGCCATCAGAAATATTAAGGATTGACATGTGATACTTGTGTTTGATTGTACAGAACCAGGGAATTACTCCACGTTTTGCAACCCGGTCTGTAATGCTGCTGCATTTCTCATCCAAGTCTTAGTGGCAATCCATCTGTGGTTCTCTCACTGAAGACATGATCAAAAGTGGTGTCCCTTGTATCTCGGCATGCTGGGTCCTCATGACCAGATCACATGAAAGTCAATCTGCACTTCATACAAGGTCGGCATTTACAGATACTAGCTGATCTGCATTCCGGTCCCATGTGTTTTTGTGTGTACACTTTTGCTTAAGTTGTCACCGATAAGAATGTTTGTTTTTGCCATGTGCCAGCCAGCTGAAACGGCATATTGTTTCAAAAACCAACTTGCTTTCGTTGTATATGTTAGTACTACCTAATAGGCTCTCAGGTGCATAGCTGAGCTTGTGCTAGGGTGAAGCTTGTCCTGCAGACGAATAACCTTTTGAATACAGTTTCAACAGCTGTGAATGAAAGGCGAAACTGCTGTTTACTCGTCTTTTTGCCAAGGCTCACCTTCAGTCATCCCACACACGCGCACACACACACACACATCTGAATCCACATATACAGGCTGTTCATAGCAGAGCTGTTTACCCATCTCCAGCCTTGCAGTGTGAGTCGAGCAGTTATGGGTGGGAGGGGCGACATAGCCGAGGATCAGCCAACCTTCCTCACGCTCTGCACGTAGCACAACCATTAAAATACTGCTCCCTCTGGAGGGAGGCCAGGAGTCAAAGTTTACAGCAGTTCACTCCTCTCTCTCTTTCTCTCTTCTGCTCCAGCCCCACCCCTCTGCTTTCTCTGTCTGTGCCCCTCTTTCTCTCTCCCTCTCTTTTACACACACATGCAAGAAAAGCTTACTGCGTACTTGCGTCTTACTGACAGGAAGCCCTTTGTCAACTTGACTCCCCAACCCCTTCATCTTTATGTTGGTGTTGTGTTGCTTTGAAGGCCCTGATATCGTGCGCTGCAGTGGTAACCTGCATCATTGAAAAGACGTGAGCAAACTGTGGACTGACGCAAGCAACTATGGTCAGATGAGCAGGAGAATAACAATCATTGTGATGTATGTGTGATGGGGATCCTTTTTTTTTTCACTAACTAACGTTAAGATTTTGCAATGCAGTTATCTTATTGTACATTCAAATGAACCTTTCCGGGAGTATGAAGTCCCACAGATTTAGATTCATTATTCAGCCATTTTTGTTCAAAACCACAGTCCAAAGATTTCGAAATATAGCGCATCATATTGTTCCTCTGCAGACAAGATAGCTGTTCAAGATACACACAAAGAAAGTGGGACATTAATTCACTTGGCACGAGACCAAGTAAAATAAGGTTTAGTCTGCTTTGAGTGTTTATAATAATGTTGCTATGCTATCGTTTATGTTGATCCAAGTGCAAGGAAGAATGTGGAGCAACTCGCCTTTTGTTTGTCATATCACTGCTTAGAAGCTGCACATGAGGGCTAAGCCTGCCCTCTGTGTTTGTGCACGTTCGCCGCTCACCTCGGATCCCCTTTCAAGTCAGAAAACACACACACACACACACACACACACACACACACACACACACACACACACACACACACACACACACACACACACACACACAGTTTGAGGTGTCCCACAAGTGTTTCTTGTAATTTCCAGTGCTTATATTCCGAAATGTTAAAGATACAATGTGCAGCTTTATTATTCGGCCAGTGCAAGAATCAGATGGATTGCTTGTCTTCTCAAAATTTACATCATGTCTTCCAAAAGTCTAATTTCTAAGAAAAGTCGAGCCTTTCTGTCACAGTCTCTCCCGGCAGTGTGCGAGTCACCACTTGTGTGTCTTATTTTCCGTGGGACTTTTCTACGCTGTTTACGCCAAGAAGTTCACAAGAGCTCCTAGGGGTTCACTGCCAACACACCCAAGCAGATCATGCAAGTCTTAATAGAGCAGGAAAAGGCAAGGGGAAGTTGACTGATATCTCCGGTTTATTTTCTCAATAGTTTAAAGTTTATAATGGGGCAGCTGGGTTGTAAGCGACCACTTCTTGTATCAGTCTTGGTGCAGGTGAGAAGAGGACAATGCCATCTGGCTGTGCCAAGACTGTCTGCTGCATCCGAGTCACAGGCCCACAAGGCAATCTGAGCTGCTTCCACTGCTGTGGGTCTGACTAGCTAGTACTACACTGGCAGCAGCATTAGACATAAACACACACACTTTTAATGCAATCTTAAATGTTCCTCCTTCATGCAGTATTTCCTGTAAAAATGTATGATGTAATGATCTAGACATGGAATGCTTTCTGTCCATCTGTTTTTACTAATCATGGTTTTTTTTTTCTGACTTCAGGCAATGGTGGCATGTTACCCTGGAAACGGCACAGGATACGTGCGCCATGTGGATAACCCCAACGGCGACGGACGCTGTGTCACATGCATATATTACCTTAACAAAGATTGGACTGCCAAGGTATGTGATTGTGAGGAGGAAATGATGGTAATTGGAACTAGATGATGGTTTTATTAGATTGGCTTGTTCCTCATTTGCTGTTTGTAAAAATAGATTCAAACACACACATCAAAGCGAAATTAAAAGGCAAACTGGCCATGTGTATCCTGTTCACTTTCCAGTTGGTCTTCCTGTCACAAGCATGTGACAAGTCAGCTTAGTTCTCGTCTACAGGGCGTTTTGGTCACGCTCCATCCTGTTTTTTAGTAGAGTCAGCAGTAGAGGTTACGTGTCATGATGTGCTGTTCGGTCGTTTTCCGTATTTAATACTCTCATTAATATGCAGAGATACAGCTACAGCCAGTGCTACTGCTCCCATGTTACCTTCCATACATCAACTATTCCTCCAGCAGGAAACACAGGGAGAGTAAAGCAAGAAACAATATCACATACTGATTGGTTACAAAGCCAGCCCTACCAAAGGATGCTACACCTGAAAGAAGCACTTAGGCATTGCTAAGGTCTGTGTGGTTTTGGCCCAGTTTCAGCTTAACTTCTCTTTGGTTGAAAATGATTGGGTTCCAGCTGTCAAGTAACAGGCGGGTCGAGGGTTAGGGCTCGGGCACATCATTTTGGACCCATGATAACCTCTACCTGGTGGCACTACCAGGTCATACAGCATCCAGCACTTGTGGAGGGCGCTAACACCTGTGCCCTTTCCCCTAACCTCTGGCTTTTGTGTCTGCATTAGAGTTGCCAAAAGGGTCAACTGCAGGAACCAAATCAACCCTACTGGGCACAGCATGGGATTGAGAGATGAAGGTCATTTGGTCCACAAGCTTACCTTTTGCACCAGAGATCATCCTGGCCACTTTCAGCATTTATCTGATTCTGTGTTAAGCGGCCCTGTCATCACAGAATTGACAGGGCCACGGGAGGATGCAGTTGATTGAACATACTAAAGACAAACGCTGAAGTACTCCGACATAGCAGGTGCATCAGGACAAAAAGGGCAACAGAGAACGGGTGATCATCTCTTTTGGCCATGTCAACCACCAGGCTGCTTAGTAGGATGGTAGTCAGAGTACGCGCCCCTCATTAGGCCATCAAGTCACTTGACAGATGCCGCCTAGCAAAAAGTGAAGCAATAACCCCCCCTACACCACTTAATAAGTGATTGCCAATTACAAAACAGGCATTTAAAGCCAAGTCCTTTGAGCTTGACAGCTTTGCTATTGGGACAAATTACATTTAAAATTAATTCTGCTTCCTCTTTGTTGCACCGTGTCATTCATATAATGGTCAAATAAATGTACTTTGAAAAAGAATGTGATTAGCTCACCTAGCGCTCTAAATGTGGAAGGATGAACTTAAGAGCACAAGCTTATTATACAAAATGTTCAATAATTCGTTTTTAGCCTCTGACCCCTGCTCGGCTCCACATGTCCATCACAACATGCATGAAGGAAATATAGGTTGCAGTATAATGTGCTTCAGGTGTGTAGCTGTAAATGTTATGTTATTGGTTAAGTAACTCACCTCGTGAAAACGGGCGGGCTAACAGGATGCTGCACACCAGGAAGCAACCACATTCTTTCTAAGGGAAAGCAGCAACTGTAAGGTGGGAGGATGGCTTTCATGCTGCTCTGAGGAGCCAGCCTCATGACAAGACACATAACTAGACATGAGATTGTATTCCAGACTTCCTCACATAGCTGACCTCCAGACCTGCATATGGAAATGACGTAGATACACAAAACTCTGTTTTGCCTCCTGATGCTGGTTTGTGATAACTCGTCTGTGTTCTGTCTGTGAGTGCCACTAAACAGAGGATGGACATCAGCTCTCATCAAACAATCAGTCAGGGCTGAGTTGAATAGTATTATTTTGGGACCTTGGTCATAAGCCCCTAATTTAACCTTACTTCTTGTTGCAAATGCTACTCAAGTTGAGCATTTATTTGGCATTTAGCAGTAGAGACCCCAATTGCAACTTTCTTTTAACTTGTTATTCCAATTTTTGCCAGATTTTCTTTCTTCTATGAACTATAATTGACAGCGTAATAACTCTTCTTGTTTGGAGTGTATAAGGTGTTTCATCCTGCTACGTAGACATTTTTTAAAGTTACTACTCCCTCATCTTTAGAATAGCCAACAGAATCAGATGCCATTGTCTTTAACCTTACATTTGACCAACCTTTGTTATAACGGTTTCAAAACTTGTGACAAAATTTGACTTGGACTAAGAATGACAGGTTTGGTTGTTAGGAGTTGATGTCAACAACAATTTCTCGTAACTTCTAACTGGCCAGTAGGTCATTAATTGCAAATAGTACAAACCAAGGTGGAAAGCGTAAACTATGAACTATCCATCTGAACGGTACCCTCATTGTGTAGAAGTGTTAAAAAGGTTAGGCTTATTATTTGAACTTGTCAGATATAATTTCACGTTTCTATTCAAATAAGGGGTAAAAGTTCAACATAAAAAGGATGCTCTGAATTATATTTGGATCACCAGCCAGTATTGGGGCTTGTTGTTTCAAATATATCAAACAATCCTATTTGTATGCAAACTTCTCCTTGATGCGAGTTCATCAGTGGGGTCATAGGGGTTAATAAACTAAGCGGTTGCATGATTTCTATTGTTTTGTTCATGCACTGGCTTCAATCATTCCACCAAGCCATGTTTGGGGACCCCATTGGACTATTAAAGGGTTCCTATCTGCTCTCTGATTGGATGTTCATTTGGCACGTGATGAGCTGTAATTTGTAGAATGTGGTTGCCTAGATACTCGGGCTCTGTGAGAGAGTGACATGGCTTTGAAATGTTCAGGTTCACTTGTCCCAGTTATTTACCCCCAATTTTCCACTTCTACACGTCTATTCAAAACCATTATGAAACGTGTTGGTGTCAGGTCAGTTGCGCGTACACTGGAAATCAGGTATGTATATTTCAGCTCAGAATACACGTAGTTCCATAAGGCTTGTTAAAAGAAATATATATATATATATATATATTCTATATATGGATGTTTCCTGTGCACCCATGTGACAAAAATAAAACAAAACACCCACTCTGAAGGGAGGGAAAGAAATACAGGCATTAAAGTGAAAGTCATGAATCAGTCTCTGGGAGTTTTTCATGAAAATGTAAATATACAAATTCTCTGTGAAACATGCCTTAAACTGCACCTCAATTTAGGAAATTCTGCTAATTTCTAACATTTGTAATTATAAACCCTGATAAGAAAGGTACGGCTATTTTCAGAAACACAACATTTTGTCAAATCAGATACTGTCAGGTGCAAAAGTACAGTGGCAACTTTTTTGCTGCATAAATTCAATCCATACAAAGTCATCTTGCTCAGGATTGTGGGGGGTGGGATGTGGGAGTTTTACCCAGCATGCATTTGGAGAGAGGCAAGGACAGGTCACCACTCTATTAGAGCTGACACATACTGTGGAGAAATGCAGACACTTTCACACCCTTCACGCCCTGCATTAACAGCCATGGTTTCAGTACTGACGGAAATCAGTTGTCAAAATTCATGTCATTTGCCCAGAACATTCATAATCAACATTATTCTCACACATGGCATAAATCCCATTGTCATCCACTCTATATTAGTCTTTTCACTAATAATTGACCATCCCCTGTTCTCATGGTGGGTCTTAGGACTCTGTAGAACTGTCCACTCGCAGTAAAATTTACACAACTTATTATGCAATAAGCCACAAGAAGCCATGATTTACAGTGACTGTTACATACATGCTTGTCTAAATAAGATTTTTGTATAATACAACAGCAAAAACTCCAGGAACAGCTACTTTGTAAGAAGAACAACTGGTGGATCAAACTCTTCCCAGTTACCTTGCTGAAGTGCTGAGGAGCTGCAGCCTTTTGCCTTCCCTATGGCTTTTTCACATCAAAAGCTGTCCCTTGTTTTGCTAGTTGAGTGCTTTTAGCAAGCAGCATAAGGGTCTGTTGCGTTTGAATCAGCAGAAACACGGTTATAGGAAAGTGAACAGAAAACGAGAAGACTAAAGACGGTAACTCTGTATGTCTTACCTGCCTTGTGTAGGGGATTTAAGGCCAACGGTGGAATTATACATTATAGCTGCAGTGCGGGACTTGTGCATATACATGAACATCTGTTACATTCACTGCTCATTAAGCTGACGGCCACCAAGCTCTGAGTGTTTTGCCGAATATCAGAGTATTGTTTGTTGGGGTGTCTGTCCTACCAAACCGCACTTATCCCTGCAGTCCAGCTCACTGTAACTCCAGCGCCCCAAGGGCTGCTTTCATTTCCTCGCACATTTTTTATTTACTTTCCTCTGAATGCAGAGTTTGTTTTTTTTACCTGGAGGATTTACTCAGTTTTCACGTCTTTTCCCACATGGTAATTACTCTCCCTGCCAGAGGGGGGAGACAAGTCTGCACTCCAGCTTTTACAATGTAAACTATGATATAGAGAGGTAATGAATAGATGGAAATACATGGCAGAAAAAAAGTCTTCCATAACTTGACTTTTTGTTTAAAAAATCGATAGGCATTTGAAAGGTTTAAGAAGGCATTTTTTCAGGTGGTTGGACGCTATTGGATTTTATAATCAATTGCAATTTTTCTTTCTAACATTTAAAAAGAAAATGTCATCGGTCAGTATGTTTCCATTTTGGCTTCCAGCATAGTTTAACTGTTTATACACAACTCGAGTTTTAAACTGCATCCCATCTTGTTGGAACAGGTTGCCATAAGTCCAATTCAGCCTGATGTTGGTCAGAAGTTTGTGTACTGCAGGCGTGGGTCACACTATGTTCACTCGTCATTTACAGGCCACAACAGCTAACGGTACCACCAATTTAGATTTTGCGTGCAGAAAACAATTGATAAAATCAGTAGTGCCTGAGCTGCTTACGTGTCGCAGGAAAAGAAAACATTTGTCCTGTCTTCTTTGACCCTATTGTGCTTTTATTTCGTCTTGTCACACCACCGGCATTCCCCCTCATTCAAATTAGTATAAATGGGAATAGCATGACTTTTTTCAAACAAAGGGTGTGAACCTATTCGCTCTCCCTAGTTTGCGTGTAAAGAGAGGGGCCTATCATATCAGCTGTGTGAAAGTTTAAGTGGCACGCTTGCAGCAATCTGCTTTTTCACTCTCCAGGTCCTTTATCCAGCTAGAGCAGTTTTCCTGTGGGTTATTCTTCCTATCCCTCTACAGGAAAGCCAACCCCCCCACCCGCTGCTGCTGTTTCCGATCCTGAGCTTTCCTCCTAGCCTTTGGAGTTGGACAACCCTTTTTCCTAACATTGTCCTATGTTGATACTTTTAAAAGCCTGACATGAGATATATTTAAGTGGTCCTTCTTTTTAAGTAATAAATGCAGTTTCTCCTTTCCCTGAATGTCTAGGATTTAATGATGAACATGACAGATGCTTCACTTAGTGTTTGCTCCCTACAGTCTCTCCTTACCTTCCTGTCTTTGCTTTGTCCTGATTTGTACACGTAACAGGGTTTTTATTCTTGTTCTTCTCTTCCAGGAACACGGAGGCCTTCTCCGAATCTTCCCCGAAGGGAAGGCCCAGTTTGCCGATATCGAGCCCAAATTTGACCGCCTGCTCCTGTTCTGGTCCGACAGACGGAACCCTCACGAGGTTCAGCCCGCCTTCGCCACCAGGTCAGCATCCACTCTTTACACTGCACACGCTCAGATCATCTGGCCTGTTGTGCTGTGACTCAATGCTCTAATTGAATCCGCAGGTATGCCATCACCGTGTGGTATTTTGACGCAGATGAGCGAGCCAGAGCTAAAGAGAAGTACCTAACGGGTAGGTCTATGTGTACAAAATAGTGATGTCACAATACCAGAAATGTAAAAGTCAGTTCCAAAATGCTCTGTACCAATTGGATATCCCAGTTAAAGAAAAAAACATGAAATGTAATGTACTTCTAAATGTACTCTTTTTTTTGATTGTTTACATACTGGTTCCTGTTAGGAAGCTAAAACCTTTGTAAAACCCTCTCTAATAAACCTTTTTCATTTATTTATGTGAAACGTGTTTTTTCAAACTACTTGGCGAAACCTATGATTTACAAGACTACGCATTATGATACTCTTATAACTTTGCTATTTTACATTTTTACTAAATAAAGAGGTATCTCTCTGAAACCTCACCTGCTGCTAACAGCTAAGGTTAGCTAGCTTTCCTCCTGCCCATTCCAACACAGATTTGTTGTAGGCAGTAGCATTATCAGGGGATTATATGTGCGTCAATGGAGAATTAACTGCGTCCCACTCACTCATCTTGATGGAACTACTGATATTTACTGTAACATAACGTTTTCTGATCATTTGCATTAACTTGGTAGCTAAATATCTGTTCTTGTGACCTTCCTAGTCCAAACTACACAACCCTGTTTCTATTGTTTTTGTTTGTTTATATCGTCTCTCTTTTTTTGTGTCTCCTCTGTGCACAGGTGCAGGAGAGAAAGGAGTAAAGGTTGAACTTGGCAAACCCTCAGACCCCAGCTAGTGGGAAGCCTGCGTCCCGTACAAACAGCCGTTAAGTGCTCAGTTCGAAGAAAGTGGCCTATAGAGAGCATGTGTGTGTTTTACATGGCAACAGCAGACTTTTTGCGTGAGTGTGGAAGAACCATTTTTATGGAGACAAAACAAACAAAAACAGATTTCTGCTTGTTTTCAGCAAACCGGCGCAGCCCAGAGGACCTTGAATGTCATGACATTGTACTGAAAGGGATCGTGTGTTTTTAGTTTATATTTCCCTTTCACCTCTTCGGTGGAGAGCGCTTACGTTACAGCTGACATTTTCATAAAATCAACAGGAGTTAAGCTTCCAGAGACTCTACACCTTTTGCATATTGGTTTTTACAGTTAATTCCTAAAGGTACAGTGTTCTGCATATGCTTATTGTGGTATGCTTTTCACATGGAATCAGCTGTTATGAGCTACTGTTTTGCAAAATTGTACTTGAGGCTGCAATAATATGAGGAATGATCTGAATTAAAAACACGCTTTTCTGACTGAAATTGTTTGGTTTTAGTTCAAATTCAATCATTTCACAAAAGAGAGTAACCGTCATTTTTGGTTGTGTTTTGTCCACTCTCTAATTAACAAATCATTTGAGTAAGCACAGATTTAAGAAGCAACATACGCCTAATTCTCATTCTGTCCTGTTTGCACTATATGCAGTTACATGCTGCCCTCTGCAGGCCTACCGTGAATTGCATTCAATTGCATTCCTGTATATTGATCAGGTGGCAAATGATACATTTAAGCAGTTAATTATTGTATCAATAACTTTGCAAATTGATTGATTGGAATTATTTTACATGCACTATGTACAAATGTTGCCTTTTTGTTCCAGCCATTGTTGTAATTCATTAATGGCTTTTTTTTAAAATAAATTATAATGAAAAACATCTGAGCTCTAAAGAAAGGAGTCACTAATCTAATTTTGACCTCTAAACTTAAAGGGGCCCTATCATGCTCTTTTTCACATTCGTATTTGTATGTTGTGCCTCTACTGTGACATGTTTACATGCTTTAATGTTCAAAAAAAGCCTTTATTTTTCTCACACTGCCTGTACTATAGCACCTCTTTTCACCCTGTCTGAAGAGACCCCGCCCCTAAGCCTATCTCGTACAATGTGTTTGAGCACTAGCCAATAAAAGTGCCACTGTTGCGTAATGATGTCACTAGGTTATGGAAGTAAACAAAGGAAAACAATGGATGTGTTTCAGGCAGGGGGGAATGTGGGGGACTTTGGCTATTTTTTTTTTTACCTTTGCAGACCAAAAACACCCTACAGGAAAGGGAAACCCCCAACATATCAGGATCCCTTTGAACCTCACAAGTACACAGTGAACATGTTCCAGTATTGTAAATCAACAATAGATTTATTTTAACATTTTAAAGCATTATCTTTTTTTCAAGTTTATGGCTACATAATTGATTTAGTCATTTAAAATGCAACTTTCTTTTCAAAAAGGCTCATCAATAAAATGGGGAGAAGTGCCAAACATATCAGGCCTGCTATTGTTCTTGTTCTGCAAAAACTTTAATACATGTTACTTTTACTGATTGAGCTTTAATGTTACTACAACGTTTTAGCTGTCCTTAATAACAGCCCGTTGTTTAAGGAGAAAATAACAAAATGCCCAACGGCCTAAGAACCTGTATGTTTGTTATAACTACTCTGTTTATCTTGTTTATCTATAGATGATTTAACATTGAGTAGTGTTCATTCATAACTATTCGTGGTGTGATCCACAATTCAATGACTTTGGTCAACAGTAATATTCTGTAGAGTATCGTATGAAAACAAGCAGTTGTATCAAAGTATTGGTGTGTTGTTCAAATTGAACCGCATCTTGCACTGCATTTTAACTGTCTTTAATATGAATTAGAACTCTATATAAACACATCTGTATGAAAAAAAGAATACAGTACATAAAATAGTAAGAAGGTACATATTACAAAAGTCAGGAAATATATTAAGCGGTATTCAATATAAACTATACAATGAAAAGGTTTATAATGCAGTCAACGTTAGCTCACATTGTACAAAGAGTGTGCAAAATTAGCGTCCCATCAGTGGACCTTTAATATACTGGCAGAAAAGTCTGTTGGTTCTTCTTCTCTAGACCAAATAGAAGAATGAAAGCATCCAGTAAACGGCGACTTTTGGCCCAATGTGCCTCTTTCACTCAGAGAGACTGTGCAAAAATATACAAAATAAACAACAAAGCCACAAGCCAGCAAGAGTCGCTTGGATCTCCGGTCAGTAATGGCTGAGCTCCTCAGGAGGAGGTAAGGGAGTGTAACTGTCGTCTCCTCCGATGTAGGCACCGATGCCGCTGCTGCTTTGGCTCCCCCAGTCGTAACTGTCAGCAGCCAGACTAGAGAATCCAATAAACAAACAACAGTATCATTTGACCTCTTCCTTTTGCTACAATTCTACTTCCTGTATTATTTTGGTGGTTACGTCCTGGTGCTTTTACCTGGCTTGGATGTTCTGAGGCATGACGCTCCACGCCAGGTCATCGTCACTGTCATAACGCCGGGGGTTGTCAAAAAAATAAGCCCTGGAGGAGAAGCCATGACCGGGAAGCCCAGAGCCACTCTGCAGGACAAGTCGCACAAAACAAGAAAAAACAGTTAAGTAGTCTTGCATTACTGAAACTTTGGACTGTATATTACATGATTTGCTTGTTAAGGTAATGACAAATCGTTTTTTTCTTTTTAGATTTCATATTTTCACAAGACAGAAACAGACATTCCATGTAGTTGAACAACAGCATGTTTCATTTGCTTTCCTATTTATTATCTTATGTCAACTCAGATTTATCTTGTGACCCCTGATCCTCAAGTTTTAAACTGCTGACTAAGGGTATTTGCAGAACTCACCCTGTCTAGGTCAGGCTGCCGAACTCTGAAGAAGAAAACCAAGAGAGTAGTGGGCAGCAGTTCCCACACAAACAAGATCACCCCAAAGACAATGTAGCCTGTGTCGCCAAGAGTCGACTGCAAGTCTGCCTGTAAAACAAAACAGTCACTATTCAAACTGCCAACTCTTTAACCCTGACATAGAAAATAACTGCTTAATCACAATTATCACAACGAAAACAATGCCTCAACAAACAAAAACAGCCACATAAGTTAGCTGATGGATGCTCTAGGAAAAAGCATTTTCTCTTTACATTAACTCATAAATCTAAAGGCGTTTGACCTCTGGTGGCTCACCTGGTCTGAAACGTTGTACCAGTCGTAGTCAAAAGAGCTAATGCTCTTGCTTGAGAGTCCCAGGACGACCAGATTGTAGCAGGCCCTGGACGAGTACAGGAGGATGACGATGGCTCCTATCACCGTCACCTGGCAGACTGACGTCCCCTGCAAGGTTTCAAGAGTTTCAGCTAGGGAATATTTATCGAATCTTACAAAACCAACATGGTAACTGAGGATAAAGAAAGCTGCAATACATTTTGAATATTAGGCGTGACCTTTTATTTTGTTATGAAGTAAAACGAGTATTGCATAACACTGTTGCTAGGAAACTAACTATCACTGTACAAAGCAGGATTATGTGGAGAAGTGCATCTTCACTCAAGGGTGCTATTATTAGCTGTGGACAATACATTTTAATGTCAGTTACACAAATCACTTTCAATTGATCCCAGGGGGTTTATCTACATATTCTCCCTTTTCACACATGTCCCTCCCTTGGAGTAGTATTCCTTACTTTGGACTCAAGGTAAATGTTGGCCAGGGACATCTTGGCGAGCTTGTAAAGACACAAGGAGAGCGACACGGCACACAGGACAAACAGTGTGTCGTTGATGGCGACCCTCACAAGCACGAGGGTGTGGGCTTCTGCAGAGGACATCCTCACCAGCAGGGCACACACCAAATTCACTACTAAAAACACGAGGCTGATGAACAGGAAGAGCAGGTACAGTGGCAGCCTGTGTGTAAGGAAACTTGTGTTTAGTATTGTAGCCAAGTTAGTTCAAATTACTTTTTGCCATGAGAAGAAAAATATAATTAAAAGGGCAAATTAAATGCATGTACCTGTATCTCAAAAGCTCTGGTGCATATTTTGACTTAGCCTTGAAAACAACCTGTGGAAACAAAGATCAGTTGCATCATGCAAAATGTGTCATGTTATTTAAGGCCACCTATTTTCACTTCTGTATTCTGTATTAGATTCAACACAAGACACATCATTCTGAAAGAGGAAGCTCGCAACTGTTTTTGGGGATACACAATAGCCACACAGTGCACAGGAACATTTACTGTAATACTTGTGAGTAACTCACTCAACTGGGACTCAAATCAGCAAAAAAGGATTAGGCTTAAAATAAACTGAGAGCAGAGTAGTTACCATTTGATATTTGTATCAAGTATGCAGCTTAAGGAACTATTATCTGCAATGCACTTAGCTAATGAATGTATCTATTACATCAATAGGCAATATTATGTTGACAGTGTTAATAGGGTTATAGCCATCTTTTATTGTAAATATCAGTGAGTATTCATAGTTTCATTAAATGTATTCAAAGCAGCAGGAAGGGAGATAAATTAGTGTTGATATATATCATATTATTGATTTGATGAACTCTCTAAATTCTAAACTCTGATTCAATACAACAATATAATTAAACCGTTCCTTAATTATTCTTTAAAGTGTTGTTTCACAGATTGAAAGTTAAAAGTGTTGTAAATCAAAGTATATACAAATCAAAGTATTTAACAAAATCCATGTTGTTTTTTGGTTTCAGGCAATAATTCCCATGAAGGTAGGTTAAGTTTAAAGATCCCCTTTAGACAGTTTGATAGCAAATACAGTTAGAACTCTTCAGTACTCCATTATCAAAATGCTGTTTTGCCATGGCAGATAAGTTGCAGACAAGTGACGCACTGCTGCCACCAGAACCCGCGCGCTACTAATGAACTCACCTGTGCAAAGTAAAGGTTCATGAGGCTGAGAGTGAAGAACTGGAGGCAGACAGGGAAGCAGTACAGTAGCCAGAAGGGAAAGGGCCCCAAAGTGTTAGCTGTGACAAAGTTTTTGAAGTAGAAGGAGAACAGGACGGTGCGCAGGGCTGACCACAGCAGGCACAGGGACAGGAACACGGTCTGGTAGCTGAAGCGCTTGTGTCGGTACCGCAGGACAAGCCAGAGCTGCACGTAGATGAAGATGAAGAGGAGGGAGTAGAAGACGGTGTACACCACCGTCAGGCCCAAAGTAACGAAGGTGGGGACTGCCGGGCTCAAGGTAGGAAAAGGCAGAGACTTGTCCATCGGTGACTGCGGCTCCTTCTCCTCCGCCGGGGCCTCCATAAACCTGCTATCCCTGGCCTGGGGAGGAGGGAACGGAGCGGCGTGGAGGGGGACTCTATGCAGATGTTAGCCGCCGGGTGTTTGTCGTCAAAGAGCGCCCCGCGGAGTTGAGGTGGAAGCAACACGAAAGATAGAAAAAGAGGAAATAATGCTGCAAACGCTGCTGTCAAGTTGAGGATGGAAAAAAAGGCAAGGGGAAGAAAACAAGGCTAACTTCCTGCTGCAGCGCCGGAGACAGCCAGAGAGTGAGGCACATGATCAGGGTACATGAGAATGAGCTGTTTGTCATCGGCAGAGGGCAGGAAGCTGCTCCGAGCTGCTGCTAGGAGCTCGGTCAGTGCAGGAGGACCAGCCTCCACCCCCTCCCGCTCCTTACTTGACGCTTACGCATCAGCTGACACACGCTACTGTACCTTTAACCCTTGATGGAGCTTCCCACCGCTGCTGTTCCCAGGAGAGCATCTCAGAGCTGTGAGTTTACTTTCATTTTAATAAAATGATTGAAGCATTTCACATACAAAATCTTCATCATTCAACACTGGAGGTAATAAACATTATTTACAACAAATCCACATACTGTATGAAGACTGCCTACTTTAATTGTTAGTAAAAAAAAAAAAAATAGATGTTGCATTACTTTCAAAGATTGTTACATATTAAACATGTGTACAAATTAAATAGCTACAATTAATGTTTAATATTAAGTCATGGTAAAAAAGAAAAGAAGATATGAAAAGGCGTACTTTGCCTATTCAGTATTGCACTTAAAGTTTGGTGACTTGCAAGAGACGTCCGATATCCTGTTCCCCCCTCACTTGAGCAAATATTGTAATTAATATTAACTTTGCAACTAAGTGAACCTTGAGTTTGTGATGTCCCTGAGATGCCCCTAAGTTCCCAAAGTTCAGCAAACTAGCCATAGCATGACATAAAAACATATACGCAGCAGAGGTCAACATATTCATACTTTTTTTGGTGGGATAGGATTCTAGTTACAATCTTGATCCAACAAAATGGAAAGCAGTGGTGTTTTTAATTATTTCCTCTCTCCCTAGCAAACACCTTCATCATTTAAACTTAATCACAACTTGAGTTTGTAACACAGCCAATCCAATAACGATGACCTCTTCAGGGTTCTTTCAGGAATACATTATACAAAAGTCGGTCTCCTCATGATGAATAAACTGATCTTTATTTTTAAAATACCCAGAGTTTCCCTTTTTTTTAATAACAACCAAAAACGTGATAAGAGAAGCAAACATTGTATTGATGCTACAAAAAGAAACAAATATTATCTGCACAATAACCTCAGTGAAGTTTGTTATGGTAGTGATCCAGTTTTTTCTTCTTCACAGGACTGAGTCATGTGAACTTGAGGAAGGCCAACGATGCAGGTCACTGTTCTCACCTTTGACTGCAATGATACATTAATCTTTTTGCAAAATGGGGACACTACCAGCAGGCACCACACAAAACGGCATTCTTTATTGTCTTTTCTTTCTGTAATTATGCAGATTAGCTATCTATTTAATAATGGCACAGAAAGCTGAAAAGCATTTAGATTAAAAATAATGCAACAATTCTAAGTGCAGTGAATGTGGACCACATTATGAAATAGTGTATTTATATGAAGTAAAGTTTTATCATTGGGTTAACTACTTTTATTTGTGAAGCAGTGTTGTGAATTCCCAGAGGTGGTAATTAGTACGTTTTCTTATGTGATAACAAATATCATAATCAAGTCCTCGCTATTTACCATTCAAAAAATATTTATTGCATATACTGGAAAGTAAATAAAAAATACATAGACCACAATTGTGTGCATTTACTTCCCATATCTATATCAATTTATATTAAAACCATGAACATATTTCATATTCATTGTAGATTTTATGAAAACAAAAATGCAAACTTCATACAGATGACCAGAAGGTGGCACCCTAAACTATATAACGATAGAAAGGCTTGGAGGAAGTGGAAGAAATTATATAACTAAAAAGTCAAAAGAAAGAAATACAAAGAAGGTGAACATTCAATATTTAAATTACATGATTCATCTCCTTCCTAAATATGTATATACTGCTATTCACCATTCACTGCTAGCCTGGTTAAAAATCTGCAATGATAAATAATGTGTGATTTAGATCTTACATTTGATTTGTTCCACACTGTCTGTAAAATTTGGAGCCTTTACATGAAACCTAAAGGCAGCTTGAGAAATACAGTAAAGCACAAACATATTAGAGGAAATAAACACACTACGATTGTTTTTGTTTGGTGTTTCACAAACCCCATCAAATGTCGAAATGTTCAGTACCACACACAGCTGTTGCTGCAGAGAAACGTATCTTAAAGCCCTACCAGAAGAGAGGCTCGAAATGGAAAGTTTTCCCTGAGGGTTATGCTAAAGTAAAGGCTGTGCAGAATCACAAGGATCTGTCTCTATGGCAGCATAAATGTGCCCTATAGATTTCACAGCAATATGGCCATTATATACAGTATTTAGGCCTGAGGGTGGTGCAGGAGGGTAGCTCTAGGCAAAACTGATCCTCTAGTTCCCAAACTATTATCTTGACGACCCCTTACACCAAATAACTGTATTACTAGTTTTGCCCCTGTTTGGAAGTGAGCAATTTGATCAAAGTAATTTAGACTTTAGTTATTTGACTTGTAGTTGCTATAGGCCTTAGATAGCAAAAATAAGAGATCAAATCAAATAAACATAATTTGGTGCAACAAAAACACAGATTGTTTTATTTGCACATCTTTAGATGGGCACTCAAGCCATTTTCCAGCAAATTTAACACAGAAACTAGTTTACTCTGAAATACTGTTATGTGGGTGTTTACCAGTAAGGGAAGGGGCCATGACACATAATCCCTTCTTTAGCTTTCAATATCACTTGTGCTATGACATCTTGGCCTGCTGGTGGTGTAAATATTTAAAGGTCAGGGTTTCACCAAAACAATATTAATCATCATCTGGTGGTCATGATTGTCCACACTGAATCTAGTAAATATTATCATTCATTCAGAGGTCATTTTTTATCTTGTTTAATTTTCAAAGCACGTTGTTATGGACCAGGGTGTGGATGAAGTACATTTTTCCACTCCAAACAAAAAGGTCAGAGGCCACAAAAAATCATTAGGCCTCCTTGGGACCGTGAATACTCGTGTTAAAATGTCATGGCAATGTGGCCAACAGTTGCTCACATAATTGGACCGAAGTGTTGGATGGATGACTGACCAAGCAATAGAAGGGCAGAAGCATCCCCAAGTTGAACCATATTACCAGCATGCCCCTCATTATCCCAGCTGGAGTGGAGTCTGATAGCCCAGCACGATTCCTTCAGATGAGTATGGTACAGTGCTCTGTGATCTTGTCCTTTTTACATAATGTTTCAATCAAACCAGCCATGGGGCTCTGTTGCTGTTAACTGGCCCATGCACTGATGGCCCCTTGGCCTGCTTCCAAATCTGCTAATAGTGTTGTCCCTCTGTAGACCTCCCACACAGACAGTGGCCCCTGTGTTATAGTACCTTATCATCCACACAGGGCTGCCTTCTTCTGTATTGGCAATACTGGAACAATGAGTGGGTTTAAATCAAGGGATTTGATGTGAAACTGACCTCAGTGGCTACTTCTGTCCCCAACCAACCCTTTATAACGTTTGTGTTTTCACAGTGGGCCCAATCACTGCGCCAATAAACTGACCCAGAGCATGTCAGCCTTCCGTCATTACCACGTCACTTCAGGAATTTGTTTAATTGACACACATGAAAAGAGAAGTATAAGCTACCTCTCATGTCTCTCTCCAATGTTGGTAATGAAAGCAAGTTCTCAGCTCCCCCCTTCTCAACTCCGCCCCACGTTTCTCCAACTTTCTTTAGTGGAGCCCGTGCGTCACTCACTCTCCACTAACCTGACTTGGACAAACCACAGGACTTAACTGCTCCTGAAACACGGAACCATGGGTTGGCAGGAGCAAGGATGGATAGTCTGTGCGAGTTTTCTCGGACTTTGTGCGACGGTACAGAGCGTAACGCGGGGAGAGTTCTTTGATCACGGCCCGAGCGCAAGGGACCAGTTACTGGAAGCGGGGAATGACCAGACGCACCGACTTCAACTGGACAAGCCAGTTTTGTTGTATGATGGCACTTTCGACAGCATTTTTGTAAGTTATTTACATTATCAATACAATAGCATTTTTATTTTACTACAAACGCGTAGGATAATTTGGTCGGGGTGGATTGTCCATCGATCTTGCGAAACTTCGCACACCCTAGAAACAGTTATACGGCGAATAGGGGCCGGTATTAACAACCTAAAACAATACCTGGAAGTTCCAAATTATATCTGGGGCAGAGTTAGGTCTGGGTAATATTGATTGACTTATCACAGTGGCTGCTAAATCTCTTGGAATGCATGTATCCACACATTCTTACAGCTTTCCCTAAGGTCATCATTTTATTATTGATATTAATACCAGAGTACTTATTTTGCAATCCAACCCCAAATGATGAGTCTATGTTCTATAACTGAGTTTAATAGCGAAATAAATATGTTTAAAATGTTTAGATCCTTAAATATCAAGACAACAGACAGTGAGGAAACTGTAAAAAATGTGATTTTGAAAGGTAGTATGTAACATAACATGTTTAGACTTATTGTCCTACAGTGTGCATTACCTTTGCAGATTATAAATAACTTGCAAATGGCAATAGTTACAGTTAGCTGAATAGCTGTACTGTGTCTTTGTTTTAATTGTGTGGCTACTGGATAATCTGCCATCAGAGATTAATTCAACAAAAGGTGGTAGTTTTTTGAGAGATAGGGACTCACCATTTGGCCTAATCTTGTTTTTTAATAAAGTTAATACTTGATTAAATATACTTTAGCAGTTCTGTTATGATAACAATTTCATCTTTGATCAGGAAGTTTTATGGAGTTCATCTCACCTAAGTGGAAGATCTATAAGAGGAGGTGTGCAGAGGCACAACAAGTTGTGGTTAACAAATTAACCTGAGGTTGAGAGTAAATATCAAACTCCTTATTTCAACTATAAGTCTGGGGGGTTTCCTTGCTGCTGACTACTGACAAGTTATCCCTACATTACTCGCCCCAAACATATTTCTCTACTGCAGTCAGGATAGCCCGAGGATTTTTTTTTTAATGAGACAGTCAACCCTGAACTGTCTGTGCCCTGCAGGGGAACAGTAATGCATTTCACATGGTTATAGAAAAAAAAATTCTTCTAATCATTAGGAGGTTTTATCTTCTCCTTCTTAGCAGCCTATGATTCATAACCCACAAAGCCCTTTACTAACCTTGAAGATCTCTCTCTTTGCTACATCTGCAAGATCAAACTTACTGATCGCTTTCCCAGCTCTATCTCACATTCTGACAGGAAGTTTCTGTAATGAAGATTAGTGTGCAATCTTTGGGCTCTCTGGGGCTGCTCGTCAGGGGCAAGGACAGGAAACTGTGTGGCCCGGGCCAGGAATAGTGCTCTGTTTTTCCCCGGGTCAGGAAGTGAAGCAGCCCCATGTGCAGAGTGTGTGTGTTTTTGACATTTTAGAAACCAACTGTTTTTTTACAAGCCCTGCATGTGTTCATGTTAAACCCTAAGTGTGTCAAATCTGTGTTAAGTGGCATCTTGTTTGTGCATGCTTTGTAGGACATAGCAGCTGACTCGGATCATTAGTCTAATGAGTGTGGAATAAAGATCAAAGTGGGTCAGACTGGACTGGCTTTACCTCTGCTGTTAAACAGTTCTTCATGTGTTGTCCTAATGACTCAAAACAGTCATATGGTGTAACACACATCTCATTTCTTGTGTACCCCATTACCAACTCAAGCTTTTAATTTCAGATCAACACCAATGGTTTTGTTGCCACAGCAGAGCCAACAGGCGAGTCGACATATCTTGGCAAAATGCCCCCAAAATTCGGCACGATTGCAGCTCTGCTCGGAGACCTGGACACAAGTGATGGTGTGGGGAAGGTTTACTACCGCCAAGACTCCAGTCCTGATGTACTGACTCGAGCAGCCAAATATATCAATGGGGCCTTCCCTGAGGATGATGTAGTCAGTCCCACCCATGCTGTGGTGGTCACCTGGGTCAATGTCGCCAGTCATGAACCTCCAAGCAGAGGAGATGGCATTGAGAAGAGGGTGAGCATCACATGGATATTTTAGTGTGAGATCTCTGTGGCTTAAATTCTCATTTACATTCTCTCAAATGTTATTTTTTACACAGAGAAACACCTTCCAGCTGGTTATTGCATCCCTGGAAACGTCATCGTACGCTATAGTCCTCTATGCAAGGGATGGGATGCAGTTTTTGTCTACACCTGTGCAAGGAAGCAGTGTGATAATGCACGCTGGTTTCAATAAAGGGTCAGTCAGGGGTTTCCTGTTTTCCAGTCAGGGGCCATACTACCGCACTACCACTGAAGACGAAGCATCTATCCGCGCTTTAGCAGAGTAAGTCAACCAAATGCTGTCAGCACAGTAATTAAAGTAGTCTAAATGGCAATGACCCAACTGATGATTAGTTCACTGAGTAGTCACTTAGTGTATTCATTTCATTATGTTCTTTTCTTTTTTTTCATATCTCGACATATTCCCCTTTGGGCAAATAAAGTTGAAGTTGTAAAAGTGTCTTTGCACGTTTTTATAGAGAGACCAACTCTGGCCTGCGGGGTGTATGGGTGTATGAGATTGGAACTTCTCCCTATTTTACCAACGTGGCTCCAGGCGAGGTCAATGACCTGCCCACCGAAGCTGTACCACAAGGACCCTCTGAGGGCAACACAGAGGCTGATGCAAGGAGGACTGTGTATACTAATGGACAGCAAGCGCAGGACCCTCCTTATGAGCCAGAAGGGTCGCAGATCCAAGTCCACCCAGTTCAGTACCAGCCACTTCAACCAGGCAACTCAGAAGTCTTAGTGGTGGATGACACAGATATAAATGTAGATGGTGAGTTAAAGGGAGAAGAACTCGTTCATTGTTGCATAATTATAAATATTATATAAATGATCTGTTCCTTGTTTTTTTACTAATCTTTTTTATGTTTACAGTGTTCTCGTACAACCTGGGCACATGTGCGAACAATAGAAATAAGTGTTCCCAGTTTGCTGACTGCAAGGACTATTCTGGCGGATACTGCTGCAACTGCAGACCTGGCTTCTACGGCAATGGGATAGAATGTGTGGCAGAGGGTAAGACAACAGTTACATTTCATTTTGATAAAATATTCAAACCGTGGCTTATTATTTGTGGCTGTTTGTCCAATACACTTCTCTTGAAATTATTTGTTCAAATCTATGTGTTCAGCTCTCATGTTTGTCTGCTTCTTTCTCAGACCAACTTGAATGTTTTTTGGTTTGCTTTTGCAGGAAAGCCACAGAGGATGAATGGTAAACTGCATGGAAAAGTGCATGTGGGCAACTCTCCTTCCCCAGTGGAGTTCACCAGCAATGATCTCCACTCCTACGTTGTGGTAAATGACGGTCGTTCTTATGTGGCCATCAGTGATATCCCTAACACCATTGGGCCCTCACTGCAGCCCCTTTCGGCCCTTGGTGGTGTCATCGGGTGGGCATTTGCTCTGGAGCAGCCTGGCTTCAGGAATGGCTTCAGCATTATAGGTGAATTATAGGTACCTGTTTCTACAACTGCATTAACAATATAATGATATTAGTGATAATTTCACAACTACAAGCTTTTAGTGTGATTTCCTCATGCTACACTTGGTTAGAAAATGAGGACATTTCTGTAATTATTTCTGTAATTGTCTGTGCTGTTACCAGAAACTCTCCATATAGCTGCAGTTTCACTCATTCTGTCCAGATGGTTTCCCCTCACAATTCTTCAGCTGAGTCAGAAGGCGGTGAGCCAAAGTTCATCCAGGGCCAGGGTCTCAAAGTTAACCTCTTCTCTATCCTCTGTAGGGGGGGAGTTCACACGGCAGGCTGAGGTGACCTTTCTGCCAGGGAATGAGAAGTTGACCATTCGGCAGGAGTTCAAAGGCATCGATGAGCATGACCACATGGCAGTGAGCACCACCCTGGAGGGCCGGGTCCCTGAGGTGCCTCGTGGCGCTACCGTGCAGATCGACCCTTACTCTGAGATCTACCAGTACAGCAACAACTGTGAGGAACAGCTTAAACAGACACACTTTGTTCTTGTGAAGATGTCACTGCCTTGTTTCTCCTGTTTTTCTCCGTTGGCCAAATCTCTTTATCCAAAGAAAAGAAAGTAATAGTTTTTACATCCGTGGGGTTATGCATTTGATATTCATTGTATTAACTACAGCAGATGGTGAGCTACTTGCTCTCTCTTTTGAGAAGATACTATGAATATGGGGACTGCAACAAAACTTATTTTAGCCACTTAAAAAAAAGTCCCACCTAAATGAATCAGTATCATTTTAAGTGTACACTGAATTAAGAATATTTTCACTGATTGACATTCCCTTCGGATATCCCTTTTCAACATTACACTTAAGCTATTATCTATGCTCTCTTCAAAGCCACCAGACTCCATACACAAAAACAGTGTAGTCATTTAACTTTCTAGAACATTGAAGTTGCTGGTAAACTGCACCGTCAGTAGGTGTTATAATGTGATTCTGCTTAGTTTGGATTCACCAAAGCCACACAATAACACATACAAAAGATCTGATCAAGGCAGCGGCGGACCAGCAACATGGGGGTTGAGAATATTTGTATTAAATTATTTATTTCCTTTTTTTCCTAAAAATACGCTTGCTTCACTGTTGCCCCTGTCCTCAGAAGATTAGGCTTCCGTGCCGTTGCTGCGTCTGTTGCTCCAAACTGGGGTTATGCTGGGTCCAACAATCCAAACCATCCCTTTTTCAGTAGAAATCATCTACTCATTTCTTACTTATCCTACCTTTCAGTGATCACTTCATCCTCCACCCGGGACTACGTAGTGAGCTCACCCGATGGCTCCACTGAAACTAGGTCGTACCAGTGGCGTCAGACCATCACCTATCAGAGCTGCCAGTATGGCGAGTCTTTGAAAGATGTGAAACCGACTCAGATGCTCAGCGTGGACCAAGTGTTTGTCTTGTACGATGCTACCAATGAACTCATCCGGTACGCCATGAGCAACAAGATCGGCGATATCAATGGTGAGGTCATGGAGATTATATTTGCCTTCCTGTTTTAGTCTGCGCACACTTCCTTCCTTGAGTACAACATCCTCCACTTCTACTTAAAGTTATGGCTATTTCTGAATGGTGAATCAAATGTTGTTTTTTTCTCATGGAAATGCATGTATTAATATCATAGTGGTAACGTTGTCTTAAAAAAAGACCTTTTAATTCTCAGGAGGGGAGCCAGAGGAGAACCCGTGTTTCACTGGAAGACACGGCTGTGACACTAATGCTGTGTGTCGGCCTGGACAAGAAACTCAGTTCACTTGCCAGTGTGCTACTGGCTTCAATGGGGACGGCCGCACATGTTATGGTAAGAATCATGTGTGATTTAATCCAAAAAGTTTCCATTGTGTGTGGCAATAAAGATTGTCAATACTGCTTTCAAGTAAATCAACAGTTTCCACATCTGTTTAGAGAACTTCATTTAATTAACCCAGATTTTATAAAGCCTTCCTTCCTGGGGAACTGGGCAATCTTACCAATTAGCAGAGGGGTCCCACATGGTAAATAAAGTCTCACATACTCCCGGAACAGGTTAACATATGAACTGTGGTCCTCATCCCTACACCATTCTCTATAAAACCATGAGCTTTTTGCATTTGAGACCAGACAGGAAGAACTCTGAGGCGCATACTGTAGAGAGAGGAAGGAAGTATTTCAGACAGATGCTATCTTGAAACCTGTGTAATTAAGAAACCTAATCAAGCTCTCTTCTATGATCTCCATCTGATAATGAAGGACACTGATTTGACAAATCCAGACTTCAGAGCCTCAAACCATAACATGGACCTAATGTGGCAGCTATTAACATATGATAATTGGGTCTTCTCTTTATCAGACATTGATGAGTGCAGAGAGAATCCTCAGATCTGTGGCTCCCACGCTATCTGCAACAACCAGCCCGGGACCTTCCGCTGTGAATGTGAAGATGGTTATCAGTTTTCAAATGATGGGCAGACCTGCATTGGTAAGTTTTGCCAAGTACAGTTAGATATTCCAGAAAACTCATCTGTTAGTTGGGATAAACATTTTCAATCATACAGTAAACTGTAATAAAAGGCACTCAGATATCAGGGTGAACTGGATGAGACAATGTAAAGATGTGAAACATAAATAACCACGTCACACATTTTAGTGAGTGGTGCAGAACCATTATCATTTTAGAGATTATCTAGTAGAATGTGTGATTAGGTTTTATGCAGGGTTGGGTTGGATAATACGACCCCAAACATTTTCTCAATTAAATCTTGAACTTTTTAAATATAATTATTTACTGTAGATAAAGTTATTCCATATCCCCCCGATTGTAGGCTCTGCCATAAAGTTAAGTTACAGTGTTGCTTAGTCCTTGGCTTCTGGTCGCTACTGGTCACTGCTGTTGGTTTTGTAGGCAGAAATTAGTTTTGAGCATCACAACCCCTCCAAAGGTATTTGTCTAATTATTCAATTTGAATCAATTTTTTACAACGACAGTTGGAAAGTCCTGAACTGATAGCTAGTAGATGTTATCAACCCTCAACAACCAGACCAAGTCTGATAATAAACATTTGTTTTATGAACCACTATTCCTAGTATCTTTAGGGTCTTCAGTATACAGTTAGCTTAGCTTAGCATTAAGAATAGAAACAGGGGAATGAGTTAGCCTTGCTCAGTCCAAGGGTAACACATTTACCTTTCATCACCTCTAAAGCTCACTAATTAATGTATAGTTTCTTGCTTGTTTATTCCATACAAATAAAAAAAAAATCTCAAGTCTTATGTTATGCTTAGCTAGGTGGGGGCTGGTTACAGCCTTGTTTAACTGACAGGTATCGAGAGTGGTATCAATCTTTTCATTAAACTCTCTTGATCTCACCCCACAACATTCAATTAACTCTTTGTCCTATTTTTCTTGTCCTCAGTGGTTGATCGACCTAGGGACGCATGTGAAGAAGGCACCCACACCTGTGACATCCCTGAGCGCGCTCAGTGCAGCTACACTGGAGGCTCGTCCTACATCTGCTCCTGCCTCCCAGGGTTCAATGGAGATGGAAAAGTCTGCCAAGGTACTGCATAGAGACGCTGACCGCAGGAATAAACTAATAATAAATAAAGTCATCATCAGAGCTCGAGTGTCAGAGCATCCTATGTGAAGCTTAAGCTTTCAAAATGGCAAATTCCTTATGTGGTGATGATCAATGAAGCCAAGAATCTGCCGGAACTAATGCCTGCATGTTATGGTTCCAAAATCATATGACATGTTTTATAAGGACCTGTAGCAAAAGCAGTACAGGTTTCAAATCCATTACATGGACTTTACGTCTGTAATTGTTAAACCATCTGCTCAGGACGGGGGAGGTGAGATTACTTACAAAATTCATGTGCAGCAATTGAACAGTGAAACATAAAAAGCAGATGGAGATCCTGAATCCGCCTGTAGTTTTTTTTGGCTGGCACTCATTAATAGTTTCCATTTTTTCCATGCTTTAGCTTGGTGTTGTTGGGTACAGGCTGACCCAGATCATGCTGGAAATCCCTGACCGTACAAAGACGTGACAAATCGGACATGCAGAAAATATTGAGTTGATTATTTTCTCTTTACTCATCCTCCTCTCTTCTCTTCTGCCTAAAGACATAGATGAGTGCCAGTCTGGCACGTGCCATCAAGACGCTGTGTGTTATAACACCGAGGGATCATTTACCTGCCAGTGCAGGCCGGGTTACTATGGCGACGGCTTCTCCTGCTCCCAAGGTAAGTCTTACAGAATGCCACTTCACTTTTTGACTGACAGACCCGACAACTTAATAACACAGTAAAGCGTGTCAGGGGACTTTGGTTTTCTGTCCACTGACGTAACCCTAGCCTGTGCGGCTGCAAGTGTATTTAGGGAATGTGTCATGGAAGTTTGAACATGTTTGTTATTTCTTTTTATTCAGTTGCAGACTCAATAATAGAGGATCATTTTCATTCTCTGCATTGTTTATTCCTCCCATTTGGGCAAGAGTTTCGTTTGGAATTGAGCTCCTCGCCAAGCATATTGGTGCCAGCTGGCTGGGACCTGGTTTTCATTTTCTTCTGTACAGAAAAGGCATTTGTAATGTGTTACAAGGGATTTGTTTTGCTGAATTTAAAATGGGGGACAACATTAGTTATGAATGAATCATGTAGAAGTTTTCGGCATTGTTGTAGGGTATTCACTTTGGCCCTTATTTATTTTATTTTTTTCTCTACAGAGAAGACAAAAACACAATGTGAGACCCACAGAGACCGTCTGTTGGGTGTCACTGAGTTTGGTGCACGGGGCCCCCGACCTCCTGTTGGACACTACATCCCAACATGTGACGAGAACGGTGCCTTTGAACCCATGCAGTGCCACGGCAGCATAGGACACTGCTGGTGTGTGGAACGGAATGGGCAGGAGATCCCCGGGACTCGATCTGGGCCTGGAAGCAGACCAATGTGTGAGTAAATGTCATGAGTTTAACCAAAGTGTCTCCCATTGCGTGTTTCATTCTTTTTCACAATAAAATGTATAAAAACAACAAGATCTTTGTTTTACAGATTTTGCACGTTGTGTATATATACTATTTAAGTATTTTCAACATTTTAATAGAGGCATCAGTCTCCTTTGTTCACCGTCAGGGCTGTGGTTATCTACAAGAAACTAATGTTTCTATTCACATTTTTACCTTGCGCTCTAATATAAAAAACATAGTGGTAAAGACAATCATTTCCATGAGACCCGTAAGTGGCAGAAAACATATTGAGCTTTTAAAAGACCAAACCTGCATCACTTATAAGGAGCTTCAAACAAGCTTTCTGAAAATATAGGGGTTTTGTTTATCTGGGGACATTCTGTTGCTAAACTGACTTTGAGTTAGGTCCCCCCTCTACAGGACCTCTGATTTTCAGGGTTTGTCTCCCATAGGCATCGACCACGGTGGTGTGCCCCCACCTGTTGGACCCACCCCTCGACCTGATGTCCACCCCCTGCCCCCAGGGACACACCTGTTGTATGCCCAGAGCGGCAGGATCGAGCATGTCCCACTGGAAGGTTATGAAATGAAAAAGGACGCTGGCAAGGCTCTCCTCCACCTCCCTGTAAGTTTCTCTATATAAACCCTATCTTGCAGAGGATGCTTTCGAAGAAATATCATTGATGAAATGATGTTGTTTGACAGCTCTGCAATCAATTTTAACTACACTTATCTGAGACATTTCTGTTGGCTTTGCTATTTATAGATCTTGAGGGAATGTGTCTTATCCCGCATCATAAAACCTAATATTTTACTGACTATGGCTGTTAATGAAAGCGAAATGCTGATACAATCCCAGAAGTAAACTTCCTCAATAAAGATGTGAAATTAAGATGACAGCAAAAGTTCATCTTAGGTACAATGTCAAGTCAGACTTTTCTGTGAGATCATTCAAATAATACTTATATATGTAATTATTAATATGTTTGGATTTCTCATTTTTGTAGCTTCAGCTCAGCCTTAAATTCATACTGGTAATAACACTTGCTTTTAAGCTCTAGCCATTTCCACATCTGCTTCATGCATTCAAAGCTCACACTTTATTGGATACACATGGTGACATTCACACTAATTACTACCATCAGTCTGACATCTTTGGAATTGCAACCTGCATTTCTTGTTACGCTGATTTCCAAAGCAGCTGGTCTGGAGTTGCTCAGTGTGGGGCTCTGTTTGTTTGGATTTATGTCTAGACGTTAATGTCAAAAAACACACATCTGCTCCGTGTTTTTATCTATCCGACCACTCTTGATTGACCAAAAGTACTCTTGATTGTTGGTTGCTGACCCCTCCACAGGAGAAGGTAATCATCGGTGTGGCCTATGACTGTGTGGAGAAAATGGTCTACTGGACTGAAATCACATCTCCCTCCATCAGCAAGGCCAGCATCGACGGGGGAGAGCCCACTACGGTCATTAGATCAGGTCACTGTTATGCTTCATTCTTTCATTTTCATTTATCACAGGACTGTTTTTTTTTTAACAAAACATCCGATTTATCCTCAGATCTGGATAGCCCAGAGGGAATCGCCATCGACCACTTAGGACGAACTATGTTCTGGACAGACTCTGTGAAGGACCACATAGAAGTGGCCTCGCTGGACGGGTCTCAGCGGCGCGTCATTATAGACTCTGATCTTGTCAACCCTCGGGCTATTGTTACTGACCCTCCCAATGGGTGCGTATTGTTTCACATAATAACATTTAAACTAAGAGAAATACACATCACTAAGGAACTATTAATATGATGTGTATGTTCTGATTTGGCAATTCACATTTAAGGGAATAACTTAACATTATTGGAATCAAACTTTTTTTAAACAGCACTGTTTTTTTTCACAGATAAAAAAAACAAGATATATTATTTAGTGAGCTTTAGATGTGCTAGTAAAGGGATTTCACAAATCCAAACAAAGCAACCCTGCTGTTGGTTGTAGTCTTATATTGAAAGGACAGATAAATAAGCGGTATTGTTCTTCACATCGAACTCAAAATGTTAAACAATGTGTAAATCTTTGTAAATTAATATTAGGATAGCCATAATAGTTGGCTTGAATATTGTCAGATGAATCAGATGTTGTCATTTGTTGATACTCATCAAGCGCTAGCTAATTGTGTTAAGATCTGATCCAAAAACCTGTTGAGGTTGAGAGTGAACTGACTCCACACCTATCCTTACAACAGAAATCTATACTGGGCTGACTGGAACCGGGAAGCCCCAAAGATTGAGACGTCTCACATGGATGGATCCAACAGAAGGGTGCTGGTTAAAGACGACCTCAGCCTGCCCAACGGCTTAACTTATGACTCCCAAAGCTCGCTGCTTTGTTGGGCAGACGCAGGTAATGTAGATTTTAGACGGATGACTCAGCTATGAAATAATGTCTGCCTTGTGATCATCAGTAATTAATCTAATCTCTTGCCTGCAGGCACACATAAACTGGAGTGCACGCATCCTAGCCACGGCTGACCGCAGAAAGGTTATAGAGGGGCTTCAGTACCCTTTCGGAGTCACGTCTTTTGGGAAGAACATCTACTACACTGACTGGCGGAGGTTTGACTTCTATTAGCTTAAACATTTTTGAGCTTTCTTTCTAATGAAAACATTCAAGATGTCAGCAGTGGTAGAAGAGGAATTTAGATCGTTTACTAAAGTCGGAGTAGAAATGCCACAGCGTAGAGATACTCTTTTAAGTAAAATATTCTGCGTTCAAAATGTACAAAAGAAAAGATACAATAGCATTAGCATCAAAATGAAGTCAAATAACTTTACCTGTGCAGAATGGCCCGTTTTAGAATAGTGTATATTGTTACTGGATTATAATAATGAATTAATCAATGTATTCATCACATGTCGTTACAGTTGCTTAAGCTTGTTTTAACAACTTTGAATAATGTCTGTGCTGGATAAATTGTTTAATAATTAAGTTATTTTACTTGTATGTAGTATTATTTTATCAATCTCAAACTGATTCTCAACTAAAGTTGTAAAATAAATGGTTTGGAGCAGTTTCTTTCACCTTAAGATTATTTCTATAGTTGTAAATTTTAATTTAGAGCGTCAATGTTATAATTCAGCCTTTGTGCAATGTAAGAACGCAGATCTGTCGAGGTAGAGGAAGGACAGGGCGGGTCAGAGGTCAAAAAGCTCCCCAAACTTCAAGCACTGGCCCTTGATGTTCTTCCAGACCGATGTGAAGACTGTGGAGCTTTTTTCCCATGCAGCTGATTCTGTACGTTAGCTGTTGCAAAACATGCGGGGGTTGGGGTGTCTATTTTGTTAGTGTGCGTGTGTGTGGGGTGAGGAAGCATCTTAAAAAGTGGCAGCTGCTTGCAATTTCTCAGCGTCTACGAGTGACCTGACCAGGGCCTCCCTCTGATCTTGCCAGGGCTGCAGCATTGCTGTAGAAGGTCGAGGAGGGGGGTGCAAACACACACACACACACACACACACACACACACACACACACAGAAAACTATGTCAGTTATGCCTGCGAAAGCTACCCTGACCCTTACTCATTCTTGACAGACTTTTATACAAAACACAGCGAGGCAGGATGAGAACATTACTCAATCTTGTATAGTCCCGCATTGCTTAACTCTGGTTGTGGTTTCAACAGGGATGCCGTGGTTGCCGTGGACCGCCATGCTGGCAAGGAGTCTGACATGTACCAGCCTCAGAAACGGACCAAGATATATGGGATCGCCATAGCCTACGCCCAGTGTCCGGCAGGTAAAGATACCAACCCAGAGCATTGGTGGAATACCTACTCAGATCTTGCTTAAGTAAAAGTATGAAATACACCAATGACAAGTAAAAGTCCTCATTTTAAAACGATACATACCAGAAAGTGCACAAGTATAATTTGCAATATGTACTTCTATCAACAATGAATACTATGTTTGTATATCAATATGAATACAGGTAATAGTAAGTGTATCAAGGTGGAGAACTTTCAGAAAATACTTTGTGTAATACTTGGATGATTTGTAGTATAGTACTTAATCTTATCATTCATAAAAGCGTCAAAGAAATGTAGCGGAGTATAAAGTTTAATATTTCCCTTAAATGTAGTAGAGAATATAGTGTAAAGTAATACATTAAGTAGCATATAATAGTAATACTAGTAACACTTAGGAATGTACAAGTATGTCATAATTGTACTGGAGTATACTGAGTCACCACTGTTTTGGAGTGTGCAACATGGCATACATCCACATGAATTTCCTTAAACATTTGCTTTTGTACTTTAAAAAAGTGTGTTTTCATTGTTATCTATTTTATTTTTTTACCAAGAAATTGGGATTCTAGGTAAAAAACACTGAAGAACTTTTCCTAGAAATAACTTGACCCTTGCTCCTTTGGGGGCTACCTTTGAGTCATGGTTATTATCCATTCCTTTCACTCTTCAGGACAAATCATCACAGTTTTGTGACCTCTGTGCCCTCTGTAAAGAACTCTGAACATGAGTTCACAGCAGGTTCTTGAAGCAGCAGGAGGATTTCTGCAGCCAGTATTCCTCAATGAAGTGAATGGATGACATCATGGTGCAGAGCCAGGTCTCACCCTCTGTACTAGATAAGCCTGCATGCATACAGCCAGGGAATGTGGAGTGAAGGGAGAGGGGCCTCCAACATCTGGAGTTTGCTTTGTTTCCTTTAAGTGTGTCTGTGTGTATTTTCAACAAACAGTGAGGAGACTATTTCCTGCTATGGAGGCGTAAGATTTATACAAATACCCTGGAATGTCCCGCATTAATAAGAGTTTGTATTTGTTTTTCCTTCCGCCAGGACAAAACTACTGTGCTGTGAACAACGGGGGCTGCACTCACCTCTGCTTAGCAACCCCTACCGGCCGCTCCTGCAAATGTCCCAACAACGCAGTGGGAGTGGGCTGTGTGGAGAGAGACGGCGGGTACTGAGAGGAGGAGGCTGCTACTCAGAGTTGACACTGTTTGGATGTTTTCACCGCAAATTAGGATCCACTCAGCATTACTAAACTATAGCTGCTGAAAATGCCACTGAAAACCAGAGGAGAATTTACTGTGCCTTTTTTATTGCTCAGTTTTATGCTTATCTACATTTTTACATCTCCCTTTGTAAAATCACAGCTGCCGCTGAGAATTGTAAATATAAACACTATTATTTTGTATTTTCCTGAGTGCACATAAACTGAGAATAAAGCTCAAGGGATACATCATTTAATGTGAACTTCATCACAGCAATACATGACATCATCTCGTGTCGGTCGTATCACACTGAGGCAAGCTTGAACTAGTTTATCTTGTGGAAGTATTACTATTGAATTTAGGACTAGTGTCTGTACGAGCTGGTGGGATGAGTTTACATGTTGGGCAGCATAAGAATAAACATTTTTCTAACATGTTGGTCTCCTGTTTTTGTGGCTTTAGTGTAATTGTAGTGACGCCTTGTGTTAGATGGAGGTAATTACAAATACAGGCTATGTGGAATTGTGCCGCTGTAGGAGGCGCCAAAGTAAACCGTGAAAAAATAGATTTTCATGTTCTCCGCCATAGTTAAAGCTTAGTGCTCTAAACCAGATGTATATGTAAAATAAGAACGTTAAACAATATATTAAAATATTATTATAGGAGTTATGTTTGCGGATCTTTTGATTTGCTATTAATTTATCTCAATTATGTTCAACTCCTTTTGGTGTATATATTTCCCACATTATAACTTATTTCTGAACCGGTATGTTGAACTTTACTTGCCGACCTAAAAGAAGTGAAACGTTACACGTGGGGGATTTAATTTCCCGGGACACTAGACTAATTACCAGCCCGATTATGTTCCTTAACAAGCAGCCTAATACTGTAACCTGTAACCTGCCTTAACGTGCTGAAAGAGAAGCATCTACAGCGCTGTCCTCACATGGCCTGTTGCCATATTGCAATGTGGCAATGGGTGACGTTTCTGCTTTGTTGCTATAGTGGAAGAAAATGCTGCCACCCCCACAGCCTGTACTATGGTGCTGCAAAAAGGGAGACACGCGCCTACGTCAGAGGTGCATTGACGGGCTCTTCATAAACTCGGAATATTGTAGATGTTCTACATGCCCTGCAATGGCTCTATCTTTATTAATACACACATTTCATATAGCTAAGGGCTGCAGCAACATGTTGCCTATACATTTCCCCTTACAGTTGAGAAAATCGCAAACAGACCGACATTCAGGAGGACATAGGCATTCTTACACAATTAAGACTTTTAGTGTAGAAATGACAAATACATTACGTAAAACATGAAATTCAGATGTAAAAGATATAAGATATAAAAAATAATTTATCTGAAATAAATATCTATATCTGATAATAAAAAGTCTAAATACCCTAATCAAAGGCCGCAGAAAGTAATTCCTTAAAATATATTAATTTACGTTTCTTTGTAAACACTGAAATGCTTATAGTGACTCCTATCAGATCGGTCTGAAAGTATATAATGTCGTATTTGGATTTAAACAAGCAACCACTGCCTGGGCCTTTTAAAATGTTTTTTTCCCGTTACCAGTATTTATGATTAGTCTGGGATTTACACAGATTTACCAAACGCACCATCATTCATGGCCGAATGCTTTGATTGATTGGTGATTTAGTTGTGTATTATCCAATGGGGAGCACAACAGCAGGGAGTGCTTGTGGTAAATGATGAAATCCTGACCCTCAGACTTGTCTGCAAGGATTACTTGTGCCTCAGTCACCCATACTAAACGCATGTGTACACTGTACATACACGGATAAATCAGTCATTTGGATACATTATTATACATCTATAAGGGACAAAGTCCTTATTTTAATTTTAATAAGCTAAATTCACATGCACAGTTACGTTTTTTGTGTATTATGCTGATTCATCAGCTGACTAAAAACTCTAATTATCTTTATCTTGCCGACTAGAATACGGCGATTGCAGGTCTAGTCGCTAACAGCCTTACCCTCGAACGAAATTGAAATTAAAAGTGTCCCCAACAAAATTAGAACAACTAAGACAACTTCAGTCAAACGTTTGCGGCCAAGCAAATGATCGTTAGGGCTAGTGTAGGGGGACTGTCTTGCAGTCTTCCCTGAGGGAAAATCACACAGCAAAGTCAGTCTGTGCTGCACGAAGCTAGCATTAGCTGGGTTTTATTTATGGGAAACGAGGGTATGTATGAAAATTAATTCTTTACACACTAAACTGGATAAATTGAATGTGACAAAGATGCAGCCTAAGCCGAACAGTCTGCTCATGTTTGTAAAGACCTTTAAATATGTTTGTTTCTCTCAGCTACACTTTTGACAGCTGCCTTACACAGTACGATGCTGTGCATCAAAAGCTAACGGGATGATTGTTAGCAGGAGAACTACAATTACCGAAATCATGTTTTGCTCTTAATAACAGGTTATAGAACCCATTAGGTATAGCGGCTCTTAAGCCTATTTGCCATTTATGCAAATATTATGGATAACATAATCGAGCTTTCTGGTTTCTTCTTGCAGTCAAGTTAGATAGAACAATAAACACACCTATCGAGCAGCACTTTCAAAATAAAACATTAATTTAAACATTTCTAAACTGGGAGATTAAAACGCATACAGTGACATTCGTGAATAGTGAAATATACTTAATATCACGTCACACTGGGAATACAATGCAATTCCAAATAATGGCTTGATGTTTTTTAGGGAATACATAAATTATAATATCGCTTCTAATTAGTGTTGCTTTGATTAAATGTATCCTATATAAGAATATAAAGTGCAGAATATCTGTATCTGTTTCTGTGATGTGTGAATGTGTATGCTTTAGGCTACTATCAAATGCAATTACATAGTGTTGGCTTCAGCTGTATTAACCTTGTATTGTTTGTAGTTATGCAAACAGGGACCCTTCATTGTAATGTATTCATAACGCCTTTTAAATTCAATTTAAAGTGCATTCAAATCTATAATAATTTTAATGGTGTGAAAAAATATTACCGCCTCTCAACTTGACAAGTAATCCTCATTGTTAGAATGAAGAATTGATCTAACTTAAGTGTGATATTGAGGTTTTTAGTGAAATAGTTTAGTAATATTACTGACTGACATGTTGGGTGCTTTTATTTTGAAGGTTAATTCCTATAACGGAAACGAGTTGCTTGCCAGAGGAGTTGACGCATGTTCTGTCAGAAACCTAGCTAGCTTAGTTGAGAGTATTGCTTTAGCCCGTTTTGTTTTGGTAGTACTACGCTGTGTAAAGCTCGTATGGAATTTTCGGGTTCAAGTCAGGTTAAAGTGCGCGATAAACAACAGGCAGCGGGTACAAGCGAAACAGGCTTTGCCAGGTATTTGTGTTTAGCTCTCCAATGACACTTTATATCTTTCTGCAGAAGCACTATTCAAAAGTGGCAAAGCAGGTTTGTGAATCATGAACCTGCTATGAATGACTCAGGAGAACATTTGGGGCTTCGTTCGGTGCTGTCCGGGGCTCTTTCAGCCTCCTGGAGGATTGGATAGGACACCAAAAGAGTATTGTTGCCATTCCTGACTTCCTCATCGCCCTGACTGGTGCTGTACCTGGAGGGGAAGACGACATGGCCAGTCCACAGCAGACTGACCTGACATTTGCGTGGGAGAAGTACATGGATTGTAGACTGCAAGGAGCGGATCTGCAGGTAGGTGCTGCTGTAGGAAGGAGGCTCAGATCAGGGGTCTTTTCTGGGTAGGGATAAGCATATATATTTAGTTTGCATGACTATAAGTCAAAGGCAGTGATGGAAAGTAACTTAGCAAATGTACTCAAGTTCTGAACTAAAGTACATTTTTAAGATGCGTGTACTTTACTTAGACCACTACATTTTGGCAGCAAATATTGCACTTCTTATTCCCTACAACATTAGTTACTTTTGCAGGTTTATATTATTAATACAAACATTAACATATACTAATACCTTATGCTGTATTATTATGGATGGAGATATCTGGCAGTATCAAAAGGTTTTCAATGTTATCTCATCCCTTACCGTCTGCAAAATTAAAATAATAAAAACACAAATTTATCAATAGTTAAAAAACTGTGATATGATTTATGTTATTCCGAAAACAACCACATTGGATAAGGAGAGCTTTTAGATTCGGTACTTAAGTATTTTGTGATGTTAATACTTTTGTAGTTTTACTTAAGTAATATTTTCAATGCAATGCAACAAATGATATCTACACTGAGGTATTATTACGTTTACTTATCCGAGTACTTCTCCCAACACTGGTCAAAGGTCCTGTTAAAAAGCCTTGAGAATTCTCAAGTTTGAATTTAGAGGTCTTAAATACAGTTAGGTATATTTTATTTATTCTGACGGAAACAAGCATTTGTTTTTATCATGTTTTAAGTTGCAAAACTGGCCTTATACAGTTTTTATTTAGATTATTATAATGTAAAATATACTTACAGCATGCAAATACAGCATCATGTAATTTGTTATGGTTCATTCTGCAATAATGTTTTTCTGTTTATTTAAAATGTAAATAATGGCACGGCCTTATTCAATTATTACTGCATCCTATTGCAGTTGGGTGCTGGTCTGTATTAGATTTGCTTTATTCCATAATATCACTAAGATATATAATATATGATATAATGTATTTAACAGGAAATAAGTAAGGGATATGTGGAGTTTAGATTGAGTTCAAAGCTTTTGTGTTTAAAGTATATTGGTGTTTGAACAAACTAATAACGTAACTAATTCTGGACCTCAAAAAATTCAATTGAATCATATGTAGAGAGGAAAACACTGATGCCTGTTTTAAAACTGAAAAGGGTTCGGGGGCAGAAGCATGAGCAGGACGAGCAGTGAGTCACTGCACAGAGGTGAGTGCAGGTGTAAATCACAGATTGCATATTATGAGATTTGCGCAATAGCACTTCTGTTCTAGTGTTGGTGTATTACAGAGTGAGAAGCAATGGTTCTAAAAAAATGTCTGCCAGGCCACTGCAGCTCCTTTCTGCCCCCTCCCGCTGTCAGAGAACTAACAGCAGCCTGATCACGAGACTTGGATTAGGATCGGACTGCAGGCTGAGGGATCTGACACACACACACTCACTCACACACACACACACACACACACACACACACACACACACACACACACACACACACACACACACACACACACACACACACACACACACACACACACACACACACTCATTCTGATATTGACATTTTAATAGTCCATTACTTCGCATTTATCATGTTCAAAGCGTCCTCTAAGACAGAATGGCTATAGTTTTTAAAGCTAATGAGGGCTAAGAGATATTTTTTTATTCTTGGAAAAAATGGCTTCCTTCCTCTGTAGTCAGCATATGAGTTATGCTGTGTGTATGCTTGGCTGCTTTTGTTAATCATGGTGCTGTTTTTTTAAAAAGATGCTGTCTTGCTCTCAGTTGTTTTTTTTGTTGGCATAGTAATAGCAATGCTCGTGCTGCACGAAGCAGGCTCTGCCTTTCTATTATTGGTAACTTTTTATGTCACTTTTGTTGCAACAATTCCCTCGGGATGAATGTGTTCACTCCTCCACTTGTCACCTTCGCAGTGATCAAAGTGTGTGTGTGTGTGTGTGTGTGTGTGTGTGTGTGTGTGTGTGTGTGTGTGTGTGTGTGTGTGTGTGTGTGTGTGTGTGTGTGTGTGTGTGTGTGTGTGTGTGTGTGTGTGTGTGTGATGCAGAAAATTGGTTATGTGAGCACAGCCCTGCTCTTTCCCTCCTGATTGAATCTGAAGAAGAGACACAGCGACAGGCCATAGCACTCACATGGATACTGTTGCAGTGCATGCACATAATATTTCTCTCCAGTTAATTCTGGCAATCCCATCAGGGTACAAGTGTACATTTGTACCATCTGTGGCGTCTGCTAGTCAGTCATTGCAGTGGGTATAGAGGTAAACATGATTAAGTGATGATGGAAACTGTCCAATGACTGAAAGGCTCTTATTTTAACACCCACAAGGCAGCAAGTCTCTTCCCTTTTGCTCTTCATCTAATTATTAGAGTGAAAAGTGGTTTTCAAAGACATTTCCTCCTCCATTAATTAATAAGATGCCACAAAAAAAGTGTGGAAGTAGTGGTGCTGCAGCCTTGCTCTTTTAATCAGCTTTTTTGTTTCTCATCTCTATGCTTTTCATCTGCATTTCTATCAGGATCAATGTCTTGTAGAGGTGTGAATCTGGGTAGAATTTAATGACATGAGAGCAGAGTAAAGTGTACATAAGATTAAGGAGATTTGAAAATGGATATCAACTGATTTGCAATAACGTAAAGACAGAAGGCCAAACTTAGACTAAAGCCATCATTTATTCACGGTGAACTTGAACAAAAACATCACTCAGTTAATAGGGTCTGGCCTTCACCTATTGTTTTATCAATAGTCTTCCTATTTTTTACTTTCTAAGTAATACTTTTTTGAGAAATTTGAAATGATTGTAAAAACAATTGATTTTGTACCACTGCCTGTAGTATTTTCTGGATCAGAAGAAACCAAAGATTGAAATTATAGCGGACTGTTCATAAGGGAGAACATCTTCTTGCTTCATAATATATTCACTGAACATCCCATGATAACAGCATTTTGTGTATGGAATCCACTATGATTATAATGTATTTAATGTCTTAAATTAAGCATATATGTATAATAGCTTCAGTATGATGAGATTTCTGGCATTAGCCCTTCTTTGCCATTCTTAAAAATGTCCTTTTCTTATGCAGCCAACACTGCCGTGTTAGTGAGTTCAGCTATGAAGGAAAGTTGCCTTGGAGGGACTTGCATGGGGACTTTCCGTTCGGACCGACCTCTCTGAATCTTGATGAGCAGAGTCAATTTATTAGAATGGTTACCTGACCTGGAGCCAGGCAAGATAACAGGTTTTGTTGCTTGTGGAGTTTTTAGTTTCGATCTTAGCCAACAGGATGTTTCCAAACACTGCAGTGTGGTGTTTGGAACAGTTCACTTTTCTGGTATGAAGAGAGTCCAACCTACTGATCTTTGCTGCCTCTGTTTCACTCTTATATCACTTTAAATTCAGCTTGATATAGTCTTGCACTAACAATCTGCAGAGGCATGGGACTCATCTTGTAAGTATGTTGTTCCTTCATGTTTTTTTAAATGCATTTTGTGCATAAAACGTCCCTAACTACAGATACTTGTAGGTAAGGCGGTTTGAACACACTGCTATCACATTGTTCTGAATTAAGAGAACCAGGTAACATATTCCACCCACATCACTTGTCATTAGCTTGCTAAGCTCAGTTTTATGCTTTACATTCCTTCTGTGATAAATCTCTCTCTGAGTCCTTGTCTAAAGAACATTTAATTTGTCAAGCAAAGCATACGGTGAAATGGAGTTATGGTTCACCTCCATCCCCCAAGTTAATTATTTGTCTTGTCAGGCCTGACATAGGTCAGATGCACCATGATTCATTCCTGTGATATTTTAGTAAAAAGACCACTCGGTGTACATTATTTCCATGAATGGATTATATCAGAGACACTGTACACGTGTGTAGGTTTGTATGGCTTTAACATCAGCTTTAATGTACACTGCTTATCCGCTTTAGCTATCTAAAGCAATTAGTGGAAATGTGTTTATATCATATCGACATCTGAGCAATTAAAAGCCCAGTGAAGTGGCAGAAAGTGAATGCTACATTAATTATTCTCTTGCTGATGTCAAACAGCACACTAGTAAAATGGAATTAGCGAATAACAGACTATTTCCTTAAATTCAGTTCCTTCACTAAGTTGACTTGATGGATTTAATTGTGTGATTGTATAATTAAACAGAACTAGTTCAGCTATAGGTTAACACATTCTTTATTTAAATAATGCAGTTTGCGTAAATATATGGTTATCATAACTTAAACCACTTGAAACAAGTTAAAGAAAAGTGGAACAGGTAATTGGCATAATCCCAAAAAAAACTAAAACAATTCCAGTACCAATCAGTATATTTAACACAGGAACAAACTCAAAGGCCAACCAGCTACATCCACCCCTTGCATATTATCTTGATTCTTAATACTTTCTTTTGCCAGATAAACTTAAACGGAACTTGCATCAAAGAAAGTTGTTTGGGGTCCGGAAATAGGTGTTTATACTCCTAAATAGCATGCTAACAGGTTTAGGTCTGGGAAATCCGTTGTAAGACTTTATTTGTAATATGTGTAGGGTTTTATGCGCATATGATTGCAGGCCAGTGGGTTTAGCGGTATGGAACATTTTATTTAACTTTTTAAATGTCACACACAACCAATGACTTGTCATGTTCAGGCATTTAACACCTGTTTTTGTGAGTTGCCTGCATGCTAGCCAACTTGCTCAAATGTAATCGAAACATATTTTTTTCATTTGGTTAACTTCATGCTTTGATGGAAATTAATCTTTTTTTATTGCACTTTTTATTTGCACACTTTTACTATCGTGATGGGATTTTTCCTTGTCTGGCTCTTAGTGAACTTGAAATTGACCTACTACTGTTGAAAAGAATTGTAGACAGAGAACAGTGTGGAAACTGGACATTAAGGCAGCAATATATTAATGGACATACAGTACATTACCTGTCTTAGCAGTCGAGAAACAGTACTTATGGACTCTTTTTTTATTCGGTAAGTCATATCTAAAGTAATTTAACACTGAACAACCCACCAAGAAGAATGGAGCTGTAAACAATCACATTTTTTCACGGTGAGTAATGCCTAACCTTAAGTGGTAGGGAAGTTTCACACCAAAAGGTCTTCTTTCATAACTTATTAACCTAAACCAGTCTTAGTCAATCTTAAAATACCGTGAATACAAACTATTATGAATACTGTGAAAACAAACACTGCAATCACATGCCTGCTATAAAGATATCTGGCAACACAACACTTATTTTTTTGTGAATTAACCATGACATGGCTCTGTGAGTGAAGTTCAAGTGCTGCTTCAAACATTGAAAGCATACAGTCAGTCTCTGTTCATGATGTCTTGTGATCATCACACTCATTCTTCAAAGATTGTTGATGAATTGTTTGGTGACTTTCATGATTTTTGTTATCTTGTTTACCAATAAAGTCTGCATTAAAGTGGCTTACTGATGGTCCACAGTGTTTGTTTCACATCTGCATTTATTTTTCCGTCTTCGGTTTCAACCTCACTCCTACTCGCTCTGCTCTCCGGGGCTTGGCTGAATGGTTGAATAATTCATGCCTCTTGCTCCGGGTTGAGTCAGAGTCCAACCGCTGCTTTTTCCACCAAGTTGAATGTTATGAGATCAAATCTCTTCCTCATAAACAGGTTCACCAGAGGAGAAAAACACAAGAACAGGCTGTTGGGATTAACATATGACCAACAGCTTGAACTCTATCTCCCTGCGATGAAAACAATGAAACCGAGAGACACATTTTCATTTCCTGTACAGTGGCTATGCTCGAAAAAAGGATCTGACACAAGCATGCTTTTTGATGGGAGCCTCTTGACATTTTTGTTGTGTGTCTTAATGTGGGGGGGGGGTGATATATTTGTGCTGTTCTGTGAAGCGGCTCTGCACCCTGACTGCAGTTTGTGAGGAAATGCAGAACGTTAGGGACTCCTCATGATGCTCATCACCCAAATGTAAAATTAGATCAGTAGGGATCTCAAACCGGAAAAAAAACATTGCGTAACCAACGCCCCATGTCCTCTGTCTCACGAGGACAGGATCACATCGCTTTCACTGCCTCTGCCAAATCATGGTCTACCCAATTATCCAAAGAGAGCTCGAGAGGAGAGTGTGTACCCGTGTGGGTGACTCAGCCATCAGACTCGCATGACTAGGCCTCCCATGATTGCTGTGTTTGATGAAGGCAGTATAAAAGACACAGGTCATGGCAACAGCATCTGAGAAACTATGGGACTGTGGCCAGGCTTTCAGTATTCCTTCATGTAATGCCACCCCCTGACAAAAGAAGAAAATAAAACATAGAGATTTTAGTAGGAATTTCACTAAACCAGAAATGTGCTTGTGAATACCAACACAGGGAAATGACATATTTCTCGATACCCTAGTTGATACCAAGGTAAAAAACAATACACCCACATTACTACAACATATACTCCCTTACTCCTTTTGCATACTGTTTTTTTTTAAATGATAAACTAATACTACTTAATACTAAACCTTTGTTCAATACTTGTTCTTACTATAATAGAGCTTAAACATAAAAAAGGAAGTGTGAGGAAATGTGTTTTCTTACAAAATATCCTTAAGCTAAGGTCAGAGTCAGGCATGCTGTTCCGTTACTGACATCAGACCTTCCTGAACCTGGAAGAAAAACTCCTTCCGTCAATTGATTGAACTGATGAATCTACGCTGTTACAGTAATATCAGTTTGGCAATGAACCCCTTGACTTTACACAGCGAGGAGTTAGATGAGAGGAAATGTCTGCATCCCTAAAATGATATATAGTTTTATCATATTAAATTATTTTCCTTCTGCAACAGATCATACAATATTATGATAAACCCATAGCTGTTTGTCTCAACCGCCCACTAAGACTGTTTATGCCTTCATGACAAATGAGAAAATAAAGATGTTGATTACAGCAGAGGGAAAGGTCAAAGCTTTCTTTTTGTTTACAGCAATGTGTTCTCGGGGCTTTTTACGAACTGTTGATTTCCCCTCCGAGCTGTATTAATCAGTATTGGCAGTCTGTCCATTATCAAATCACGCTGGCTGGTTTGTGAGGAGTGCATTGTAATATTGGATTACAGCCTCGGAGGAAAAAACAACCCTGTTGCTGGGAAATAACTGTTATCGCGAACCGCTCAGTTTTTCTGTATGAGGAATACGGCCGCAACTGGTACACTGATAACACAAAGACAAATCCAGTCATTTCGGATGCTCATTGCGGGAGATTAACTTTAATAGACTGAGTGCACAGCCCCAGCATTTCCCAGGGCTTATTTATTGAACTAATAACAGTTTTGGCAACCTTGAGGCTTTGATTTCCTGCCACTCACTCGCCTGTTTATCTTCGCTCTCATCTGTTGCTGTATTTCTTTTACCTTTTTATGTTCTTGTCAGCTTTCATCTTTTTCCCCTGTCCTCTCCTGTCTCTCATGATCCATGCATTTCTTTCTCTTCCTCTTCCCTTGTGTGATGTTGTCCAGCCCTCTGGTTCGCAGTGAACCCCGCCCACCTACCTACCTTCCTACCCACCCTCTCCCTCAGTGCTTTGGTGCCTCAGCCCCCACCCCTGACCATGGTGAGTCTGGTCATCTCTGCAGCTCAAACTTAACATTTTATTACCAATGTTTTCATCTTTCAGTCTGTGTATTGTTTGCCAGTTTATGCTTCTAATTCCATTGAAAGTGCAGCACAGATTGCTTTGAAAGTTTGTGACACAGAAAGGAAGTCGTCTCACCACAAAACTACGACAGCGCTTGGTTTTGCCAGAATAGTTACCTTGGTCCTACCCGTGACAGTTAGCAGCAAGAGCAGTGGTGTGACAAAAATGCAGACACTTCAATAACTCATTTAGGAGTTTCACTCTGTGTTTTAGTCACAGAGAGTGAGAAAATTACTTTCACAGATAGCAGGATATGCATGTGTCTTTGTGATTTTGGGGCATGTGAAGAGGACACCAAAAACACACTATAATGGTAAATTATGACATATATGTATTATTTAAAGGGCTGTTTTATGTCATTTGTCACTACCACTATTTAGATTCCTGAATTGTGCCTTTGTAGAAATCTGTGTATACGCAGCTAAATGATTTACTGTGGTGTTACGAAGACACATCACTGTGTTTACTGTGTCACTATGTATTTAGTTTCTACTACCGGTTTACTATTTTGTGGAGAATCGAAGATATCTTGGTGTTGGAAAAGTGATTTAAAAAAAAACATTATAATTTTTGTTGATGACTAGTTTTGGTTTTAGGCCACATGGGCAGTTGCTTTCATTGTTAGTTGATGCATGATTGATCAAAGTAGACAAGTTAAAAGAGCTCTGTGGAGTTTTCCTGTGAGCAAAATAAGTTATGTTTACATTCATTTTTTCTCACATTCTTTGTGAAAGTGTTTCTGTCTTTTAAAACATTTGTGAAATCTTAATGTCTTTACATTTTCAAAGCCTACATTTTTGACATGTTTTGTTTGTTTTCTTGTTCGCAGCCTTAACTACCATTGTTTTGGTTTACCTGTGGATTATCGTGAACAGTTAATATACTTGAAATTTCTAATAGTGAGTTCAGTTCACATTTTGTAGAATCTTTAGAACAGGTCAAAACAATTAGATATTCTGCTTATTTTGAGAGTTATTAAAGATATGTGATTGGTTCATTTCTAAAGGACAATCTTAACAGTGAAAAATAAATAGTTTACTAATAATTTGGCTATGAAATGCAGCAAGATATCTGATTCATCTTTTATAAAGCCCTTGTGACAATCCTTGTGCCAATTTATAAGTTAGAAAGTTAAGTCAGTCATTTGGAAATAAATATTTTTCAAACCTTTTTAAATGTCAATTCATTTGATCTGATAAAGAACTGTATTGTTTGTTTATTTACTGGCGCCTGCTCAGTATCCCAGCTCTAGCCCCTAGGTGAACTGTAAACCACATGTAAACCGTTTGTAGAAATCCCACTTGGTTTCCCTTCTTTTTGGGAGAAAGGGGGAATATGGTGGTAGCTTTGGGTGCTAAAGAGATAGGGTGGAAGGATTTATGTACTTAGGCAAACGTGTGAGGTGAAACATTATGCTGCGTATTTATAGCATAGTTTTAAAAAAAAAATGTTATGATGATTCATTATTAAGCATTATTCTTAATATTTGGTATTATTGTTGTTTAATTTGATAGTAAAAGGAAAACATGTCATTAATTAAAAAAAAACTTAAAGAACTTTTGTATCTTGATAATTTAATTGACATCTGTTGCTATTTCTTTTTCTTTTTTTAAGATATTTTTGGGGGCTTTTTGCTTTTAATCGGATAAGACAGTGGAGAGTGACAGGAAAGTGGGAGAGAGAGTCGGGGTGGGATCCGGAAAGGACCACGGGTCAGGAATGGAACCCGGGTCGCCGGCGTACGTTGCAGGTGCCCGAGCCAGTTGCGCCACGGCCGGGGCCATCTGTTGCTATTTCAAAAAAGCATGCATTGCGTATCCATACTATTGACTCAGCTGACCATATTGCCAGATTCTAAGTGAAGCCACTCACCTCTGTATGCATGTCTGTATCTCCCCCTCACTTTAGTTCATTTTATGCAGGCTCTGGTTGAAAACCTGTTGTTTGTTCCATCCTGTAACCGCCATGGTCGGTCAGACTGTGTGTAATCTGATTGGTACTATGTGGTGTCTATTGTCTGCCTTTGTGACCCAGACACTCAGCGCAGACACTCAGTCAGGGATCAGCACCGCCTGAATGAATCCAGCCAACGGTGTCAGATTAGCAGAAAGTAAAGCTAGCTCCAGGGTGTTGTAAGGGGAGGGTTAGAGTATCGCGCGTCTGCCGGATGATATTAACACACTACCCTGGAACCAATAATGCAGTGAAAAGCAGTCAGCTGGCTTGTATTACTTTCAGGAAAGTCCAGTTTGCCTTCCAGCTCCTGTAGTGAAAGATTATTTCATTGCTTTATGGTCGGAATCTGACCTTAAGCACTGTAAAGCGGCTATTTTATCTTTATATGGTCTTTGGTTCCCGAGATTTAGAGATTTCTTCAGTGCTATACTTCATTTTAAATTGTAAAATGCTCTGTTGTCTACCAGACTGTTGTTGAGTTATGAGCTTTTACCTGAAACATGAATAGTAAAAGTTTGTTTAGGGATGAAATATCCCCAAAAATACTTGATGCTTTTGGGAATGTTTTTCATATTTAAATGACAAAGAGTTGAAGAAATGGCTGTAATGCATTTGCATTGTGGTGTTAGGGACGAGAAATAAACTCCAGAACCATTGTGACTTCCTAAAGTCTCACAGTTTCACATAACAACGTTAGTGTCTACTACTTACAAAATATTACATTACATGACATGGAATCATTCAGGGTAAAGTCACAAAGTTATCAAGTGAAAGGGCACTGTTTGTGTGTGTTGCATTATTTCCCCCTTTATTTCTCTTCGTGTGAGTGCCAGTATTAATGTGGACTTCATTAATGTTGCTGCTCTTTTGTCTCATCTGTTTCCCATTAGGTCAGCCTTCAGTGTCTGGAAAACTTCCTCTGCCTCTTCCACTATGTGCAGCATCACCCTAACAATGGCAAAGATGCACTGAAATTCTGGTAGGTCATGATATTTTCTAACATCTTTAAATGTTCTGTGATGGATGCACACATACCTGCAGTTACTTTGGTCTTAACCAACAAAATAAGTGCAGAGGTCCCAGCACCACAGGAGAGGTTATGCGATCATGGTGCATTAGCTTCTTGGAGTACCCTGCTGCATAGATTTACATATTGAGGGGAAAAATGTTAGACATTTTGCACCTCAAGTGCTTCTTGTTTGTGTTCTGTTCAGCGCCACTAGGTGTCAAACACACTCACTACCTTGAATCAAGTAATGCATTCAAATTCTCAGACTACTTTATGTTCCCTCAGCTGAAAAGTGATTACATTCAATGGGATTTTGTTTAAATGCCTACAAAAATGTCCTTGTTTAAAGACAAGCTGAAGGCAGTTTAATGTTTCGCTCTGTGAAATCAACCGTTAAATGTTCCAGACTCATTTTTTGAGCTTTATCTGCAATAATGGAGCACTTAGCTAACATATGTTGTATTCATGGAACAGTGGGTTTGGTAATGCATTATCAAAGCATATGGAGTGTTGGAGGAACATGTCGATAGGTTATCTTGAGCAGGATATATATGAGTATTTGATACCTGTGTTAATCAAAGAGGTCTTTTTGGTATTAAAGAGGCCTCATTATTCATTGTGGGGTTTTCCCTTTCCTGTAGTGTGTTATATAGGTTTATGTGCATGTAAATGGTCTGAAGAAGCTAAAATCCCAAAGGTCAAGCCAGAGGGAGTTTCTTTACCCCCCCCCCCCCCCCCCCGCCGGAAATTACTCCATTGGACTCCTTTGTTTACTTCTGTAACATAATGACATCACTATGTAACACTCACACATCTGTTAGCTAGCGCACCAACACATTGTACGTGATATGCTAAGCAGGTTTTTTCTTTAATCAAACGTGGGAACAGGGGCACTGCGCCCTGTTATTTTCGGCAGTACATTTTTAGTAAATATATAGGGGTCGGATGTCCGATCAGTCTGCCGGTGGACGAGTGGCAGGCAGCAAGCTTACACTTAAACTTTGTTTCTTTTACTGTTCGTTTTTCTGTAGAAGAAGTAAAGAAATCGAAACTCTGGATTCATTTGTTGTTTGAGGTACAATATATGACTCAGTAGCTTTAAGACATGAAGAACTATGGTTTTCCGCTTCGCTCGAATGCAGTATTTTCACCGGAAAGTGACCTTAGCGCCCTCATGCTATATTGTTCTACAAAACCCAGGGTTTAGGGGTGGGAAATCTCCAAGCGGAGCAGAGGGTGAAAAGAGGTGCTGCAGCACAGGCAGTATGAGGAAAAAGAAAGACCTTTTTGAACATTAAAGCATGTACACATTGCCGAAGCACAAATACAAAATAAATAAAAACTCAAACTTGAATTAGCCATTATCATAAGTTGCATTCAATTATCATTTGCAAATGACCATCACATATCTTCACAAGTTGAAATAAAAGGAGTACACGATGCACAAGTTTAACATTTTGTGTTTGTACACTCTTAATTCCTCATTGTTTGTAGGAGAACCAGATGTATTGTGGGTAAACCATTGATATAAAGGACCAATATTCGCTAATACAAAACGTGTTGCTACAACCAAATTAAACCTGTTTTTCCTTACTTATACCTGCACCAAAGACTCTATAGACACTATACTGTATAAAGCCTCAGCTGTGTAGACTACTAAATTGGAGTAAAAAACATCAGAATAATCTTTGCTGCGTGATGATATTGAAACCATTATCTCTGCCTCCATCTGTGGTGGGGAAAATTGAGCTTTTATTATTTGACAAATTGTATTATCCTCTATTGAATTTGTAGCCTGTCTTTACGTCAGCTTTTTGTTTTGAAATCACCGTAATAAATGTAATAATACATAACAAGCTTGTGTGTGTGTGTGTGTGTGTGTAAGATAATGCAATGCCAGCACCAGCTTATTATAAATTACCAGAGCTATTACAAAATAGGATATCAAAGTTGATATAGCAGGTCGAAGACTCTTCGGTGTGCGTCCAGACTGTCTTGAGAGTGGTAACCTTATATATGATTACAGATAATTTCCTATGTATTTGTGGTGCACAAACTGTTCAGCGACTCCCTAATAGTGGTAGAATTCAGGCCTTCCTGTACTCAACTGTAAAGAGAGGCAATGTTACATAACGTGTTCAGTCAATTACCTTTTTGAAAACGTGGTGCTCTCAATCAGAACTGCAAATGTAATTAAACCTGGTCTGTTTTTCATTTTATACATATTTGTGTGGAATATGCGTTGACAGTTTTAGTTGTATTTGTTTTAAGGAAACTTTTTTGGAATCTTGATAAGAGATCATTTAAAATAAGCAAACATAGAGTCACTGCTGGTGTCATTTATAATTAAGAGCACTTTATGCTTTGTCATGCACTTTTGCTAGTTGTTGGTTGTAAAAAACCTCCCAAAACAGTTGCTGTAGTGTCAGAATACAAAGGCTGTCCCTGTGGTTGACTAAGAGGTCCTCAACAGGGCACCAGGGACTAGTCAGTATTGCCAAGGCCAGTCCCCTTGCCATGTGACATCACATGCTTTCATGTGATAAGCTGATCTGCTGCGAATCTGGAAAGCTTCCATTTGAAATTCCAATTTAATGGAATTTGTGCTGCAGAACAGCAAATTCAGTCAGCAGTCGTGTGAGGAGGCATGCAGTTACAGCCAGTAGAGCTGCACTCATGCCTGGAGCAAACACGAGATGAGTGGAAGGAAAGCGTTTGGCCCAGTAACATTTGGTAAGATGAGAACAATTATACACATATCTAACCGAGGATAGTGGCAGAATTGAATTTTGATGGGTTTTTTCAAGTCATATCGTTGTAGACTTTGCTAACCGTGCACTCTTCATATGATATTATTGTTGTGTAAGTAGGCTTGTTGCAAGTAGACGGTGCCTTAGCGGTATCACTGCAAGCATGTGAATGTGAGCACTAAGTTATTTGTGTAATGAAATTAGTTCTGGCTCAGGACTTAAATTCATGTTGAGCTGTGTAATTGAGGCTGTCCTGTAAAGGGGGTGTGTATCCTAAACTTTGAATGGAGAGGGATGTGAGGTGTGTGTTTTTCGATGTTGAGACCTGCGGCTTAATGTCAGGAAGTTGTGGTTGTGGCATACTTAAGCATGCTAGCTTTAAGGTGCTCTATGAATGACTACGGTAATAGTTATTGTTGCTAGTTGAGATAAACGTTGTCGGAAAACCTCGATTCACTTCTTGTCACCATGCTGTTTTTTTTTTTAATTGACTACATGCCTATAAGTAGTTTGTGTCAAACTTTTGAATAATCTTTTCTAAACTCAAATTTTTGTAAAATAGTTTTCATCCAAGGATAGTCTGTCTACAAACGGTTAACAGTAAGTTTGAATATATCAACCAGTTGTTAGTAGATTCAGTTATGTAATGTTATTTGTAGGAGCTCTATCCAATTAAAGTATTACTTACCCTGTTTCTTTTTTCTTTTGTTGGGGCAATTACACTGTCATCTAAAAGTCCTTTGGCAAAAAAGACAACAACTGAGAATTAAAACTGAATAGACAAAACAAACATGTGGTGTATTTGTATCTGCTCCTCCACCTTTTTAGTATGCCTTTTAGTATAGTGTGCTGATTGTGTTTTATTGAAGAGTGTTAGGTAAAATCTAAACTTACTGCTTTACCTTAAATTACTTAAAAAGCCTCAGTTTGATACCTTACATACATCTTACAACAAAATATCTTCAAAAAGAGAAAAAATGTCTTTGACATAGTATTTTTAGGGATGGTGATGACACCACAACGTTTACTTACAGAGTAAAATAAAGAAATCATGCAGCCACTCAGAAATCTATTGGTTCCCCTTATGAGGGACATAGTCATAATTCATAGCCCTGTGTACAGATTTGATTGTGCTGCAGCCTCATGGTGTCTTATCTCTTCCGTTGTAGCTCAGACATGAGTGGGGCCAGTAACACACTGGCGAGAGAGTTCCTGACTGATGTGCATCAGCTATGCAGCGCGGTGGCTCAGAGAGCGGAGGCACGGGAGGAAGATGAAGAGGAGAGTCACATGGTGGCACTGGGAGAGTACCTGGTGAGGGGGCGGGGCTTCCTGTTGCTCAGCACCCTGGACTCCATCATTGACCAGGTGAGGATGTTCAAAGCCAGAAATGAAGCAAAGTGTTCAGACAGAGCTCTCCTCACATCTGAGCTATTATCTAGCACATGGCGCCTTATCCAACCTGCTTTAGCACTGCCTATCCTTGCTGCTTCCTCTGCAAGGAGCCTCCCCCCAGCTCCTCTGACTAATCAATGTTACTTCTGTTTTTTCTCTTTGCCGGCTCTGTGCTGTACCCTATGGGGGGTCTTTGCTGCTGCTCTCCCTGCTTCAGGCTTAATACATATGCAGGAGAATGGAGGGGAAGTCCCAGATGAGCCACACTGACAAATATCTAAATATAAATCCTGATAAAAACATGAAAACATGTCACTACTGCTCCATCTAGATCAGTATTCTTCCCCTTGAAACTACATTTTACAGTAAACAGTCGTTTCATCAATAAGGGTTACAGCTTTTCTCACACATTCATGGAAATGCTTCTACTGTGGTAATACCGTAACATTTACACTAAGATTTAGGCCACTGCTTTTAATTTAACTTTTGCATCATAACATCTGCTGCCACTTCTCTCTTTCGTTAACAGGAAATTGGAATAGAGATGTGGTATAATGCAAATGCGTGATAAAAGACACACAGATTATGTGATTATAAAAAAGAGATGGCCAATACTGTCTCTATATTTGTTCTGTACGCAATTAGGCTGCGTCCCCACATCTGTGGCTTGTGTAATGTCAGCTTGCAGGATGGTCATATTATAAACTAAAGGGGAACGTTGCTCTGCAAGGCCCCGGCATTGTTTGAATGCGCAAAGTTGGTGATAGTGATGCTGAAATTGATAATAGATTTGTTTTATCATACACCAAGACAACAAAATATATGATTATTATTCCTGTTTAAAATGAATCTGTATAGTCCTTGGCTTGGCACAATATAATAATTGGAAATACTGCACTGTTAATGGTTCGTTAACACATATCTAGAGCGAGTTGTTAGCAGTCTATTTAGATGGTCAAGTTAAATGATTAAAAAGCCTCACAGAAGCAGGTATTGTTTGACATGTTAACTGGCACCAGGCTCTGACAGACTGTCAATGTGAGGGCAGAGGAAACACTCTGCAGACTTCCCCAGCAGAGGCCCAGGCTGCACTGACCACACGCACTGTGTTTATGTATGGATCTGATCTGTGAGTGTTACTTTTGCTCAAGTTACAATTTATGAGATGCTCCTATCTAGACTGAGTTATGGGGCTTTCACATGACAAGTCCAACTCTGCAACTAAAAAACGGTCAAAAAACAGTGTGACCTCAGAGACAGGGTTTACTGTTTTTCTTCATGAAGTTCCTCACTTCAGACAGGGTGCAACTGCATAATAATTCTACATAAAACGGAATGGTTTAATTGTGTTTTGAGTGCGTTGATGCTGATCATATGAAATGCCGCCATTAAAAAGCCTAGTTACTCACATATGTAAATTCGATGGTTGCCTTTGGACGTAATGCAAACAGTGATCCTCTCTCAGAAGGGTCTCTAGGCTCCAGAAAGACAGGATCACTAGTTCTGCTTTCTTCACGCCACACAATTATAATCCTCAGAATAAATGCATTTTTGAATGAAATATTGTAATGGTATGAATGTGACACGGTGTTAGAGCATCACTGTGGCGTTGTACTGTGCGCAGCTTTCAGCTAATTTCACACACATTCATTGTATTTTCAGTCTAAAAGCGATCCTTCAGTTCAGAAATGTAATGCATTCATGTGCTAGTGTGTCATCACAAGCCCCTCTGTGCGTCAGCTGTGTCCTGAACAGAGGTTGTGCCTTTAGGAAAGATCAGGGAAAGACAATTTATATGCTTTTATTCAAACCATGGCAAGAACTTGTGGTTTTCAAAACAAGGTTTTAAATGTTTGGATTCTTTTTTCGGAAAAGTATTTTCAGTTGGGTTTGCTCCACTGTGCTGTAAAATGCCCTAACTCTGGTCTTGTGTTATTATTACATTAATGAACATCTGACATATTTATCCAGTATTCTAAAATTAATTTAAGAACACTAAATGAAATGAAACATTAATTCTTTTGTAAATGTTTGGGATTTATTTTAGGTGTATTCACTGTTAGACTGTTAACGTATTAAATGTCAGGCTTAACTGTGTTGTCGGGGTACATCTTGAACAAAATAATCCAGATGCTTCGCTACAACCAAATAATTAGCTTCATATCATTATGAATTATAGTCAAAACTGGTTAGAGTTGGAGTTACATCCGACTCTTGGCCAGTAAGATATATCTACCAAAATTAGCTTTTGCAGCTTTGCTGTATATCAGTATTAGTGCACATGTTGGCCAAGAAATATCAGTTCAGAAATGCCACAACAAGATGAGAGGTCATTAGTGTTACCATCCCTTACAGTAGTTTATCCACCAGTGAGCACTGTCAAACTTATATTACACAGTAAAATGTCCTCGCTCAGTTTGTAGAAAAACACATCTAAGCAACCTGGTTTAACAGTGTTTGTTTTTATCTTAAGACAGACTTTTAGAGCTCCTTGGTAGCCGAAGTAAAACAGTGCATGCTGCATGTTACAACACGCTTTGTTTTGTTTTTTGAAAACAATACTATAATTGTATGGTAGTATTAGTAATTATGAAATAGCCAGAGTCTACTTACCTAATGAGTAAATATATAAGTCAATTTCAGTCCTCTCTGGCACCCATTTACTTAGCATGAACAACACAAAACTCAAATACCTTCAGAAAACTGCACAACATGTAAGGGTTTATTATACACAGAAAAGATAATACTGTAGGTTTTGATAACCTTGAAAAACCAGATAGCAGAATATTTTTAATACACACATGAAGGAGTCAATTGATCTTTTTCAATTAGCACAAGTCATGAAGGAGTCGGTTCTCTGCCTGCTGTGAAGTATGCCCTGGATAGACATGAGATCCCAGAGGACTTGGAAGTAAGGGTGTCATGTAGATGCTACATTGCTCCCTGAACCATTTCTCTTAAGCCTAACTAACTTACTAGCTAAGTATAAACTGAAAAGTAAATAACTAACTCATGGGATGAACATCATTTTTAGAAAACATATACAAAGCTAATCCTAAAGTAGCTGAATTTTCCTTTTGGAGGTAGTGAAACGCAGAGGGATATCTATACTGATTATGGGCAAGAGGGAGTGTCTGGGTGTGACTTCAGAGTGTGACCAAAGGGAGGGGGCAGGGAAATGCGGTAGGTAACCTCAGTGTGTTTTGTTGCACCCTCAGGAATTGACCTGCCGGGAGGAGCTGCTCACTTTGCTGCTGTCTCTGCTACCGCTGGTCTGGAAGATCCCTGTGCTGGAGGAAAAAGCCCCAGGTCAGTATTTACAAATGACTTCTTTATGTTAACGCTACATACATCCTATTAAATACGGGCATGTGACTAACCCTATTTCTTGGTTTATAGCTAATGATTTCAATTTACATACATGACATATTCTTTGCTTTACAGTTGTCTTTCATTTACTGTACAGCAATATCATTTTTACACACAAACTGAAAGCCAGACTGCTGTTCATTGGCCAGAACTGGTTTTGTTTATTTATATATTTGCTTTATTTTCCATCAATTACATAAAGCTCTGGAAATATTCTCTTGTTTTATCATTTATAGGTATGTCTTTGAGTGAAATGATTTTTATTTTTTATTTTTATTGTGTTTTATAAAATACTGACAACATTTCTCTGTGTTGGAATTCAACAGGCACTGTGGAGTGGTCTCTTAATTTTTTCCAGAGCTGTACTTTGTTACCATGTTTAAGCATTATCTTTGCTGGTTTCATGTGTGTGTCTTGCTTTTGGCTGTAAATAGTGTCTGTAATGTTTTTATCTTGTATCATTGGTATTATACGTAACACTGCAAACTGTGTCAGCGCTAATTTGGAGACTCATAAATCTGTTGTTATTTGTAAATGTTTTTCATTAGTTTGAATCTGAGTGTTACAAACAGCCACACAAAAGGGGACGACGAGTGGTGGCAGAGGCCGGTGACCTCAGGATGACGCCGGTATTTAGTACAGGACTGCTGATCCTACCTAACATGGACACTAGACATATTTTACTTTAATTGATTCTTACTCACCAAGTGTGTTTTTAAGAAAACAGAGAATGTCTCCTGACATCCAGCCGAGCAAACTCGTACGCAGATTTAAAACAATTGAAAATGTCTGCATTTGAGGCCAATGTGTTCTGCCTGTTTTGCTCTACATCCAGGACGGTTCACCTGCATTTACCAAAGTCTGCTCTATCGTGATTGGTCAATTCAAATGGGACTATGCTTTTGATGCCAAAATCTTGTCCAGTAGTAATGGTTTATTATAAATCTAAATATACTCGGTTTGTTGGCCTTCACGAAGGTGTCTTTGTGTTCACAGATTTCACCCTGCCGTCCTTACTGGAGGTATTCCTTAGCCTGGGAGGTGAAGGCCCCCCCTCTCAGAGCAGGACAGAAGGCTGCGACAGATGAACAGAACTCTGGAAAGAGGTCCCGTGTTGGCAGTGGCACCTGGAAGTCACGGAGGTCACGCAGGACCGCGCAGAGATACTCTGTGAAAGATGCTCGGAAGTCCCAGGTATCTACCTCAGATTCGGAAGCCAACCCTGAAGACAAAGCTGTCCCGGGCCCCGGTGGTGCGAGGAGCCGAAGGTCACATGGCTCCACCATCCGGGTAAGCTGTCAGCATCATCGTTCAGAGTTGACATCCGCCGCCACCACCACCACCACCACCACCACCATCACAGAAATCATGAGCACACCATACCCACACCCCCGAGCCCCGGGGTCCCAGATGGCAGACACTGAAACCCTGACCGACCCGGCAGCAATATCAATTTTCAACCGCATGGAAAACTCGCCCTTTGACCTCTGCCATGTGTTGCTCTCCCTGCTGGAGAAGGTCTGTAAATTTGACATGAGCATCAACAACAACCCAGGCCTGGCAGTCAGCGTTGTACCTACTCTCACTGAGATCCTGACTGAGTTTGGAGAATGCTGCGGTCCAGGGGGAGGGGGTGGAGGTGGGACGGGGGCAGAGGAGCTCGCTGGAGGATGGACAGAAGAGCCCATTGCACTGGTCCAGAGGATGCTTCTACGCACCATCCTGCACTTGATGTCAGTGGATGTGAGTCAGAGTGAAACCCTTCCTGACAGCCTGAGACGCAGCCTGACAGATCTGCTGAGAGCCACCCTTAAAATCCGGAGCTGCTTGGACCGACAGAATGACCCTTTTGCTCCTCGCCCAAAGAAGACCCTGCAGGAGGTCCAGGAAGACTTTTCGTTCTCCCGCTATCGCCACAGGGCGCTGCTGCTGCCGGAGCTTCTAGAGGGAGTACTACAAGTGTTGCTGGGTTGCCTGCAGGCTTCCACACCTAACCCCTTTTTCTTCAGCCAGGCCCTGGAGCTCATCCATGAGTTTGTCCAGCACCGCGGTCTGGAGCTGTTTGAGGCAACAGTGCTGCGGCTTGAAGGACTAGGGAGGGCGAGGGATTCGGAAATAGGAGGTGAGGCTTCAGAGAGGCTACGAGGTCTCATTGCAGGCGTCTTCAAGATCATCAGTGCTGTCAAAAAGGCAAAGTCAGAGCAGTTGCATCAGTCCGTGTGTGCCAGACGCCGCCACCGCCGCTGTGAATATTCCCATTTCCTGCATCACCACAGAGACCTGTCAGGTTTGCCCGTCTCGGCCTTCAAGCAGGCCGCTAGACGAAATCCCTTCGAGGAGGATGGAGAAGGCAAAGAAGGGATGGACGGTGATGCGGTGCGTTACCCTGAGCGTTGTTGCTGCCTAGCTGCCTGTTCTCACCAATGTCTGCGGCTCCTGCAGCGACTGTCTCCCAGTGGGCCAGCTGTGCTGCAGGTGCTGGCCGGGGTGCAGGCCGTTGGGATCTGCTGTTGTATGGACCCTTGCTCAGTGGTAGGACCTATGCTGCATGCCTTTCAAGCTCCAGGTCTGCGTAGTTACCAGTCTCATGTGCTCAGCGTCCTGGGACGACTGATCCTAGACCAGCTTGGTGGGGGGCAACCCTCAGAGAGAGCCAAGCTGGCCTCCTGTAACATCTGCACGCTGGACAGCAGCCAGCTGCCGGGCCTGGAGGAGACCCTGCAGCACGGGGAACCTTCGGCCCTTTCTACCAGCCTGTGCTACCGATCCAAGGGGATTCTGCCGAGTGGAGGAGGGGCGGAGGACATGCTGTGGAAGTGGGATGCTCTGGAGGCCTATCAAGCGCTTGTGTTTGGTGAGGACTGGCAGCTGAGTCAGCAGATAGCTGGCCATGTTTGCCACCTGACCCTACGGGGTAATGCTGTAGTGCAGTGGCAGCTCTACACACACATCTTCAACCCTGTGCTGCAGAGAGGGGTCGAGCTGGCCCACCATGCCCAGCAGCTGGGGGTCTCCACTGTCTGCAGTCAGGTCTGCACCTATCACACGCAGTGCCTGCCTGTGGAGGTCCTACTCATCTACCTGCAAACCTTACCTGCCCTTCTCAAATCAAGGTGAGAGTGTTTTTCATGAGTCATCCTTTTTTTGGCCATCTGTTGTGTTTCAGTGGTGCTTTTAATTGCTCATCTGAGATTTCCCTGTAGTATTGAACAGATTTAGCTCTGCTCAACAGATTTATTAAATGTACATTTATTAGGTAGAAAGACGTGTTGCCGCAGGCTGTTCTTGGTTTGAGTAAATGTTCAGAAGCATCAAAAACAGGTGGTTAGATTCATCTGCCAGAACATCAGAGTGGTGCAGGTGTTTCTTTCTCACTTGAGAAAATACTCTGCTTTTTTTTATACTACCACGTGAAGCAAATATAATCAGCCAGCTCAAAGTAGACACCTTATCCTCTTGGGCATTGTTTGACATTAGATCTGTCTCTCCAGGTCATTGCTATTTGATGCTTATCAATAATGTATTACTGCCTTTGTGGACAGAGTGACAGATGGAGGATAATTAACTGTTTATGTAACACTGTTATGAGTGCAGTGGTCTGGCTACAACAGAGGCTTGTGGTATTTGTCCAGACACATTTAACAAAATGCTGCCACAATGAGTTATTATATTAACGTTTTAATTAAGTTTAACGTATGGCTTGGATTTTATCAGTTGAATATTGAGTTCTCAGAAGCAAATGCGGGATGTCTGTGTGTGTTAACCACGGAGACCTGTCTCGGTTTTACACTTGCTCCTGCACAATGCTTGCTGGAATCCCCATGCAGCCTCAAACAGGATCAGTGTATAGAAAAAGGGATGGATGAATGCTTTGAGGCAGTCTGTCAGCGAGGCAGATAGGTTTCCATATTTAAATTCAGCATGTTGTTCTGCTCTCTGCAGGTCTGACTGGCACTCCGAGTCTTTACAGCTGTGATGTGTGTGTCCTCTGAGCCTTTCACAAAACACTTTAGAAATAATTGTCCTTATCCTTATGCTTATGTAGAAGGCATCACTATACTTATCCAGATAAATCTCACTTCTGGAGACTATGAGTGGTACTTAAACTTTGCATCATTTGCTTTAATTCCCACTTCATGTACCCTTAATGCATTCATGTTCATAGTCCTAGTTACTGCTGCTATTTGAATACTTGACGAAATATCTCATTCATATAATTGTTTGTTCCAGGGATGTGCATTTGAATACCATCTTTTTTTAAGACATTTTAAAAATAATTGTGTAGGGTACCAAACAACTGAGTAAGGCTAGAGCGAATATAAAACAGTAATGTCTCTTGAATTAAAACAACATTGTGTTTTGTTCAAAACCACCTTAAGATTCCTCTTTATGCAGCTTTTAACTTCTTAATAATAACTGCCATTAATTCTTACTGTAAACACATTTAGATTTAGTCTGTTTCATCACGATTTACAACTTCATTTAATTTCAGGTCGCAGCCTTCAAGGTAAACACAACTGGTCATGATTGAATATTTTTTAAAATCTGTTGCCCTCGAACCCTGTCCAGTGATCACCAAGATAAAGAAAACAATGACTTGTCGCAGGATGATTAATGTGCTTCTGCTTCTGCAAGTCAATCTCACTTGGTTAGACTATGCGGCTCCATCTGCTGGCCGAAATACATGCCTTCATTTAAGCTTTTTCTAAATGTGGTTATTAAAAATAGACTCAGAACAGCATATTCAGCACAATCAAATACATTTTTAGCCAAACTATCTCTGAGCCTTGTATATATACCTTATGTTTGACATTACCCTGGACAAATGTACAATCTCCACACTGACCTTAAGGAATAACTTCTTGCTGATCTGATCAGAAAATGACTTGTGTGTGAGTGTTTTGTAGTGTCTGACGCTTCAGTAGTAAATTATACGATATTTGATATTCTGATAAGAATAAGGACATGATTCTTTATGTTTGGGATATCTTATCCTTGACCTAAATGGCTCGACTAATACAGAAGCCACAGTGTACACATTCATTTAATAGCATGCCAACAGGAACCTTTTTTTTGCAAGATATCCTGAAAGATGGATAATCTTCTCAAAACTGTACATCACCTGACATCTGGCCAGCCTCTTCATCATCTCGCTCCACTCCCGCATAACAGAGCACCATATTTCTCAGATGGGGGCATTAAATATTCAGGCTAGTGGAAAGTCATCCTGATGGACTTTCATGCCGTTAATGAACACAGGAAATGTTCTGAGAAAAGTAGAATTAATCAACTCTATATTCATTTAGAGGAAGGCTGGAGACAGCGTTTAAATTGGAGAAAAAATAATCAGCAAGTTTATTATTTATTGCATTTATCCATTTCACGCACTGAGCTCACAGCTCCAAGTAAACATATGTTACTATACCTCAACATATTGGTAAACAATCCCCTGCTGGGATTTAAGGGTTTTTATATTCAGACTGTGTGTTATCTCTTGAGAGTGTTGTTCTTTCAAAATGTTGATATAACCTTCACTCAGAGGTGACATATTATTCATTTAAGGTAATTTACCCTGCATTTTAATGGCGTCATTTATTATTAACTGGCTGCTTCAATTTAGTAAACACATTTTAAAAGGATAAATGTTAGCTTTGTTTTGCTAACTAAACATATTATTCACATTAAGATAACTTTGGCACAATGGGATAGGATTGCTTAGTAAAATAAACACACAAATTACAATATAGCGGAGCGAATGCAATATAGAGAATTAAATCCATACTAATACAGCAGTTCATAAGTAATCAGTCAGTGTGAAGTGTCCTTCACAGTTTATTTATCATGTTAATGGAAGTCGACTAATATAGTTAAAGGAGTTGTTTTGCCCTGGGGGAAATTATATCTTCAGTCCAATGGGAGGAAATGAAATCAGTGAAGGAGGGAGTGTTTGGTGCCAGTGGCTGTTCCTCTGATTGACTAGTTTCAGAGTTTGTTAAATTAGACTGAGTGCTGCCATTTATTTTAATTGCTGGGAGATTTGGGAGAGTTTCAATGTGTGTTGTTCACACATTCACCCTCTCTGTCACTATGGTAATGATTGGCTTAATATAGTAAAGTGCTAGAAATACATTTAGAGTCTTCCTAACTTCCCATATTTATATTGAATGTGTGTCAACTTTCAGTTTGACTTTGCTAAGTTTCTATTATCTTTCATTGCAGGGTAATCAGAGACCTTTTCCTCAGTTGTAACGGGCTCAACCAGGTGACGGAGCTCGTCCACCTCGACCAGACGCGCTCTTTGGCCTTAAAGGTGTTTGAGACTCTGATAATAGGCGTTGGACACCAGCAGGCTGACGGGGTGCTCCAGGCGCTGGAGAGTGCCGATGCTGAAGAAAGGGAGGCCGTCCTCGGCTTGGCTGAGGAGATGGGGTCCCGAGGTGCTGGGGAGGGCCCGCAGAGCCTCAGCAAGTTCTACGAAGGTCTAAAGGAGGCGTATCCGCGCCATAAGAGCCGGAACGGGCAGGGCTGTGTGCCGGGGCGCAGCCGGGCAGAGACCCACCTCCATGTCATTAACCTCTTCTTGTGCGTGGCCTTCCTCTGTGTCAGCAAAGAGGCCGATTCTGACCGGGACTCAGCCAACGACTCCGAGGACACTTCCGGTTATGACAGCACAGCCAGCGAGCCTCTGGGCGGGCGACTGCCCTACCTTTCCCCAGACAGCGTGGCTCTGCCCTCCAAAGAGCAGGTGCGATGCGCTGCGGATGTTTGGTCAGTGTGTCGGTGGATCTACATGGCCAACCCCTTGTTCCAGAGGCAGTTCTTCAGGCTTGGAGGACTGGACGTCTGCTTGCGCCTCATGGCCATGGTTATTCAGAAACTTTCCTGCAAGACCAAGGATGGGAAGGCAAAGAAGAAGAGGGATGGTAAGAGCAAAGGCAGCCCTGAGTCCACAGCTACCTCACTGGGCCCGGAGGAGACTACTCACGATGCAGCCGACGCCCTCTGCACTGCTCCATCTGAGGGGAAGAGCAAGGATCCAGCAAAGAGGCTGGAGGAGGAGTGGCAACTACAAAGCATTCGTCTCCTTGAGGCCTTGCTGGCTATTTGTCTGCACAGTGCCAACTCTGCCCTGCAGAGGATAGAGCCAGAGCTTTCTCATCAGGTAGGAAGTTTAATATCAAACTGACAGCTAATCCGTCAAAACTATTTTTTACCCTGGCCTCTATGAAACTGTAATCTCTCTCATCTGTAGCTCCAGTCGGTGGAAGAAACCCTGTTTGAGGTGAGAGACCAGCTCTCCCGCTCAGGGGTGGTTAACTCCGACCTTGCTGTCCCGCTGTTAGACTCTCTCCTGAGAGTGGCACTGGCAGAGGTGCCATCCTGTCCTGATCCCCCTGAGGAGAAGACAGACAGGGTGAGTCCTGCCTTTGGAGAAACTGTGAGTGAAGTTACTGCACCTTTTTCTTGGAAAGATGTTACTCTACTTATCTTTATCTATTTATGTGGATGGCATCAATAGATTATAGCCCTTTTTGTACATACACATGCTTTTGTTTGAGCCTTTATGTACAAATTGTAATACAACCGCAAAACTCCTCTTCTTATACTATCTCATCTATTCAGAGTCCCGATGGACACAGTTATTCGCTTAATGAATCTTGCTAGTTTAACAAAGGGCGCCTTGTGGCCTCTGGGTTTAATGCTCCGACCATAAACCTTTGCTGTGTGTACTGTCTCTCCTCTAATTGGCTGTTGTCTATCTTCTGTCAGCTCCGTTATTATCCTGTCTGGCCCTTTTTGTTGAACAAATGTGCATTATTAGTACAAAGTTGCAAATGGCCAAAGCTTGTGAAGGTGTCAGACACGAACAGCAAGTCAAGATAGATGATTCAATTTTAAACAAGGATATGTGACAGCAGCGAAATGCATCTTGTTCAATGATTCGAACATATGGTGTAAATGAGCTGCTAACAAGGGGACACATCTTTGCTCACTCAAATAAAGAAAACAAGCGTGTCATATCCAGTTGTTTTTGATTGCTTTTTTTCCCCAGTAGCATGAAGTAGCAGACGGTTTTCTGTCATCACATAGTACGTCTTTGGCTGCACGCCACAGTCACAGATAAAAGGCGGTCGTGTTTATTTAGGAGCGAAGGCGTACAATGAAAGGAAAACCAATTTCCAGCCGAGTGTCGTCAAGCATCAGGGCGGCTGGGTATGTCGTCTATGTTGCTAAGCAGCTGTTATCTGCCCCATGTGCAACAAAACAAGCAGACGTACATAATGATAGCCCTTGTTTAGACTAAGCAGTGGATGTAAACACGGGCAAGCATTGTCTCGTTTTGAAACTGGTCACTGATTACTTACTTATTTAGAAAAATTCAATGCTATTTCTGTTTTTTTAAATACAGACACATTTATGCAGGACAGACATGGAAGTGTGATGACATTTTATTTATATTTATATTAACTGATTAAAGAAACACTAGGAAAAAAAGAGAACAAAATCCAGATCCCATTTTTATACGTTTATGTGATTCTTCCAACAAAGTCTTTATTGTCGTATCAGAAATAATCAGTTGAGATATTCACACAGTTAGTCACAACAGATCCCGCCTCCTTTAAAGCATCACTTTTCATATTGGCTACATTAATGAACAATTTTAAAGGCCATATATGGTAAGGACCCAGTGCTTTAAGTTTTTCCAGGAAGTGAGAAAAATACAAAAAAAAAAGGTTACTTTTCTTATGTCCGTCCTCAGTGAAATGACTACCCGCCTGGCAGTGGGTGCCTCCTCTCTCACAGCCTTGGATGTGTTTTTCACAAGTCTTAAAATGCCTGTCTGACTAAGCCTGTTCCAACACGGAAGGATTTAGCTTTTTATATAATAGATTTACCTATTTCTTATGAGCTTCATTCTTTCTCAGTGAGCCCAGCAGAGTGTGATGTTCACTTAACCGTTATGTATGAAGCTCCAAGATTAGTCTCCCACCACAAAGTTTCTCCTCCCAAGGACTCTTCTTTGAAATAGTCACCCACAATTGAATTTGAAAGCTGCGTAGTATAATGCTGAAAGAAAAAGAGGTGTGTATTACAGTAAGCCTCTTCTTTGAAGTGGTAAACGGTTTATAGCCCGACTGTTTACTTGAGTTTGTGTTTGCCTCCGAGCACATATGATGACTGACTGTTCACGTCAGGGGAACTGCGCAGTGTGAGTGCCCTGCAAGTCAGCTGATATTCGTCTTATGACCTAAATCTTGTACTTTTTTCCCCCTCATCACTTGAAAACATTTTGTTGACAATTTAACCGCCGCATTAGTGGTAGGACTTTGCTTGTTATATTTTAGCATAACAGGACTTTTCTTTTTTAGCAGCATTGGGTAAGCTCTTGCAAAGTAGATGTTATCTGACTAACGGCTTGACATCGGACCAGACAAGGACCTCGTCGTATTTAGTCCTGAAAGTCATTGCTCTTGTCTTTTATCCTGCTCTCTTTCTCTCTCTGGGTCTCACCCTTCCTCTGTCACTCTCCTTCTGTCAGAAGCTACAGGTGTCAGCGGAGGGGGTGGCCCCAGCAGGCGATCTCTCAGAGGAGGTGGACGAGGTGCAGAGCTGTGGCGTCAAGCCCCCGGGGGAGGAGGAGGGCTACGACGCTGACAGCGAAAGCAACCCTGAGGACATGGCCAAGCAGGAAGAGGGTATGACAATGCACACGCGCACACACACACACACACACACACACACACACACACACACACACACACACACACACACACACACACACACACACACACACACACACACACACACTCAGATATTGACATTATATTAGTTCATTACTTGGCATAAAAAGCGTCCTTGAAAGAAGAATCCCCAGCTATTGGACACACCTGATTATAGTATCTTAGTCTAATTTTACGCTTACTTGGACTGTTTGCTTCACTTTAAAGCCTTTCACTGCCGTCTTTCACTCTTTAATTCTCTTGGGTTATTTTGGGAACACAGTTAATCACTTTTACTGCATGTACTCCGGCTTTTGTGACATTTCTTTTTCTCTGTGATAAATGTAAGAATTCTAATCTTGATTGATTGAGAGGTCATGTGTTGGTATGGACCTCTAAAACCGCAGATTTCTTTTTGCCTTGGGAATTTTTTCCCACTACTGAATAGATAAGTTAAAGCATTTGTTGAGTTAATTTTGAATTATTGCATTTCCTTGCATTCACTGGTGGATTATTTTATGTTTAACAGCATAAGGTTTTGAGGCAAAACTGCAGTGTCATAAACCCACATCCTCTTTTGGTTTGCTGTGGAGGATATTTGGCAATATGTAGTGGCTAGTCTTCGTCGCGTACATATGACATTGCAGAAACAGGCATGAGTGCTTTTTTTTTTTTACCCTTACAACAGCCTCTTGTGTTAGCTACCTCCACTCTGGTCTCCCTGGTTAAGAACGTGGCCTGATTAAACCCCTTTTCACTTTTTCATCCCCTATCAAACAATCATTGTTTTACGTTTTACAACTGCAGGCTGCTACACTCTGTAGCCACATGAGCTGGATCTTGTGACTTAAAGCCACCATCAAATGGAGCCTTTACTTTTTCATGGAAAACCTTTCGTCCTGGAAAACAGGGAAGCTTAAACGCTGACCTCATTCAAGACAAATGCATTAACCGTAACCCAGGCTGAAATGATTTGTCCTCAACATTGTACATCCTGTTTCAATTGGAAATACATCATATTAAGGAAGTAAGCACTACCAGCTATTTTGTTCTAGTAGTATAGTCCTGAGCCTGATAAATAATCTATAAAAAATTAAATACATGTGTTGTTTTTAGAAACATAGAATTTTGGTAGCTAAATTACAGGTTGTCAGTGTGTGGTTTAGTAATAATAATAATAATAATAATAATAATAATACATTGTATTTATAAAGCACTTTTCTCAGACTCAAAGTTGCTTAGAAGTGCTTATGTTTTTTGTTATCCCAGTATTTCAAGGGGGAGTTGCTTGATTGACAGATGTCTTAACCTCTCACCTTCAAATGTGGCATTTTCCACTAACCCTACATCCTGATTCCCCAGGCTGTAGGTATATAAATATATATATATATTCATATATATGTATTTATATACCTACATCCTGATTCCCCAGGCTGTAGGTATATAAATATATATATTCATATATATTATTTTTCTACCTATATATTTTTCTCCTTAAAGGCCATTCATGACTTCACACACTACCTTTATGTTTTTTAGGGTCTAGTCTAAACTGTTTTTACCATCTTTAGTTATACAACCTATGGGAACTGCAATGCTGCAATTGATACAGTTTTCACAAAATAATATCAAAAGATGGTTGCCTCCTCGTTTATATTCACTGCCAGCAGCATGTATGTGGATGTGTGTTGGTATTAAATGAAGGCAAACTGTGTTGCTGTGCACAGAGAGAGAGCAGGCTTGATTAATAAAAGGAGGTCCTAGAAGCTGTGTGAGAGCCTGCTGAGCTGCTCCTCTGTAAATCATGAGGGGACTCCCATGCTGCTCTGAGGCTGAGCACAGCACTGAGGCTAATTCATTTTCATGAGATGGCAGCATGGAGGAGCTGAAGCAGAGAATGCCTGTGGGTTGTGAAGATGTTTAAGCTTCACAGCCGTGCGAGCATTGTGCATTTCTGTGCTGGCATGCGTGACACGCCACACATGTGTCATCTCTCCATGTCTGTGTAAGAGTGTCTAGTTGTGTCTCTGATATTTCACATCTGTTTGGTGGTTCCTTTAGGATTAAGGGTGGAATCTGCTGTGCTGCGGGAGTTTGTTGCGGTGGCGGACGGGCCCAGACGTGGCATCCTGCTGTTCCCTGAGATCTGCACGATGGAGCTGA